>NC_081541.1:7851831-8009252 GCF_901000735.1 Corylus avellana
TTGATTTTTTTTTTTTCTTTTTTCTTTTTCTGAAGTTGAGTAAATTCCATTGAGGCCCTGCAGCAACATATTATCATGTATATGACGACCAATTCCATAGTACTTGAGGAGCAAGTTTACTCTTAAAAAAAGTCTCTTTCATCTTCCAGAAAGTCCAAAAAAACTTTATAATATAATTACCGGCAATAAGATAAACTAATATATGTGACAGAAAAGTCTATAAACAACCGAACAATTATTTGTCTACATCTCACTTTTTTGGGAGACTGTACAATTAGCTAGCGTTAATTAATTAAGGTAATAATACTATATATAGAGCCTTCACGTGATTTCATTTGGCAGCTTTCTTACAAACGAAAATTGTTAAAATTGGCCGAACCACTTCCATGTTCCCTTAGTGATCCACCAAAGAAGATCCCAGAACCTTTGGCGGGTACAAGTGCAATGAAGTGGCTCCAGTTCAATAACGTCTAGTCTAGTTGCCTTAGGGTTCATACTTCGCGTACCACAATGAAGCGTTCGACTTTAATATCATGTTTTCTGTTGTGAGTATTGTATCCCACATTGAGAAAATATAAAAGAAAAAAATACAATATGCCTAAGTGGACCTTAGCCCATTAGCTTAAGCTTTTAGGCTAGAATTGTGTTCCTGGAACTAGTGTTTAGATGCGTCGGATTTAGAATTGTGTCTCCCACCCACAACTCAGGTTTAGAATTGTGTCTATGCACAAAGAGTTATTTGTTACAACAAAAACCAATTTAACAATTTTTTTTTTTTCCCCTTTTTACAAGTGATATATATGGTAAAAGGAAATATAGAAACGCACTTGGCCATTCAACTTGAACTAATTAAGCCGAAATGGTCCTACTCCTAGCAAAGGTGAGGACAAAGCTAGCAGATTTGTACTGGTTTTGGGTACAATGAGGACCAGCGCTCGAGTTATATGGTTGACAATGATGACAGGAAACATGCATCGCTGAAGCAAAGGAATCCAGTGAAAGTGAAAGCTAAGGCTGTCGGTGTTCCTATGGGGAAGATTGAAAGGCTGAGGTCCTTCAATATTAAAATTCGGTTTTTTTTTTTTTTTTTCGTTGAATGAAAATCGCCGAAACAGTACTAATTTTAGAAAAGATTTTCAGAGAAAAAAATGATTTTCGCTCTTTGAAGTTTAGCTTGTACAAAAAGGGCGGCAACGATCGATGATGACGATTGACGGCAAACGGCAAATTTTGGCAGCATTTAAAACATGAAGTGTGAAAGAGTGCATGCAAGAAGGAAAACTTAAACTCAAAAAATGGTTTAAAAAAAAAAAAAACATATTTTGCGTAGCTTAAAGAAAGTCTGTTTTAGTTAACCGAAAATATTTTCGATTTGACAAAGATTTTCAGTTGTATTAAACATTGAGAGATAGAAAAGTCATTTTTTGAGTTTTTCATAAAAGATTTTACATTAAAACAAACGAAACCTAAATGAAATTTGAACTAAATCTTTTGACTTTTGGTTCATTTATAGTTTACATATTCAATTTAATTTATTTAAAAAATAAAATAATTTGAAGTAATGGAAGTTCTAATCTTGACAACTCTGTGAAATCAGAGATTGTTGAAGTCTCCATCTTCGTATTTTATTTTCTTATTTTTTATGTATTTCCCATCATCTTCTTCTTCTTCTTCTTCTTCTTCTTTTTTTTTTTTAAAAAAAACATAAAATGATAGGATGTTAACATTCACCTGCTCTTTTGGTTGTTTGTGTTTAGACTATAGAGAACACATAAGCGTGAGGTGGATATTCATTGATTGCAAACCAACCAAACAGAAAGGCATTTATGTATACAAGACTTCTAACAAAAGCACGCAGGCAGCAGACCCCTTCAAGATACCATAACAAACAAACAAAGTTTTCCTCTAAACTAAGTTAGAGGAATTTTTTTTAAAGGAATGATAGGGACCCAACTTTTTTGCCCAACAAAAGTCCAACTTTTGCCTTATTTATTTTTAAAAAATAAAATAAAATAAAAAATGGAAAAAATGTTTGAAGCAACCCTATCTATTTTTTGTCTTTCTTTTATTTGGTATTTTTAAAAAAATGAAAAATGGTATTTTTTTCATAATGATGTCATTTTTTTCAAGAAAATGTCATTATTATGAAGAAAAATACTAATTTTCATTTTTAAAAAAATACTAAATAAAAGAAAGGCCAAAAATAGATAGGGTTGCTTCAGACATTTTTTCCATTTTTCATTTTGTTTTTTTTAGAAAAAAAATAAAGGGTAAAAGTTGGACTTTTGTTGGGCAAAAAAGTTGGGCCTTTAGCATTTCTCTTTTTTTTTAACCTAACCTATAAAAATAACATGTGTTAATTCCTCGGCGAGCTCTCTTTCTATATATAAATATATAGATATTTTCTTTTTCTTTGGTAAGGTTGAAGGAAACTAAATAAGGAAATGAAGGGGACAAGAAAACCCACTTGCTAAAGCGTGAATTCCATGAGTTAAAGCGTGGATTCCATATGAGGTACTTTACATATGAATGTTTGTATTTGTATGTAAGGTTAATTAAAAGTAGGGGCAATGGGGAATATTTGAATTTTTTTTTTTTAAAAAAAAAAACGAATGCAGTTGTATATACAAGTACAAAACGCAGGGTAGAAAATCACACGAGACATTTATATTTTAAGCGTACGTGTAAAGCAAATTGGATTCATGATTTACTGTAAAAATAAAAAATAAAAAAAAATAAAAAAGGGGTGGACTCCCCAACGACAAAACCTAAACGAAAAATATAATATAGAGATGGAAATGAAAACAAACAGTAGTCAATAGAACCAAAAAGGATCCGAGGGTTTTGCAAGTAGTATAATTTAGTTTTTAGGTCGACCGTCTATCCGTGTGGTTCACTGAGTGTTCTGAAATAGTGTTTTATTAAGGTGGCAGTTTTGGCTTATCAAATCTTTGTTGACATCCTATTTTGAACCTCCAAAAAGTAAACTTTTTTTTTTCCTTTTTTTCTTTTTGAAAGAAAAAAAAAAAAAAAAAAAGAGTTCGGTTGTTTCGACGTAAAATATTTTTTATTAGAAATTTTTTTCAAAGAAATCATTTTTTAGGAAAATAATTTTAAATGAAAACATTTTTTGGAGTTTGTTTCATACAGAAAATTAGGGGCGCAAACGACTAGCGAAATCCGGCGATGCATTTCAGTGGCATTAAATAATAAACTATGAAATAAAGTGCATGAGATCAAGAGAAAATCCAACTTAGAAAATGGTTTGCGAGAAGGAGAAGAAGAAAAAAAAATTACGCAACTTAAAAGAAAGTTTTTTTGGTCAACTAAAAATGTTTTCGATTTGACCAAGTCTTAAATGAAATTTGAACTAATGGTTAACTTATAGTTTACATATTTGATTTTCTTTAAAGTAAAATTATAATTTGAAGTAATGGAAGCTCTAATCTTGACAACTCTGTGAAAGCAAGCAGACTGTTGGGGTCTCCATCTTCGTATTTTATTTTCTTATTTTAATGTATTTTCCATCTTCTTCTTCTTCTTTTTTTTACTTTTTTTTTTTAAATAAAAAAAAATAAAAAAAATAAAAAATAAAAAAAATCCCAAAAATGATGGGATGTTAACAAACAATATTCACCTGCCCCTTTGGTTGTTTGTGTGTAGATTCCAGAGAACAAAATAAGCGTGCTGGTTGATTATTCATTCATTACAAGCCAACCACACAGAAGACGAGGATGAGAAGCATTCATGTACACAACTCCGAAGAAAAGCGTGCAGCCAGCAGCCAGCAGCCAGCAGGCCCGGTAAAGAATCACAGTCGTAGGTGGTCCTATACAACAATAAATCACTCTAATTTGTCGGCGATATATATATATATATATATATATATCATTTGGTAAGGTTGCGGGAAGACAAGGAAATGAATGGGACAAGAAAACCGGCCACTTCGTAAATGGTGGATTCGATAAGTTGCAATAGAGTAATATTATAGGTTACTCTTATGTGTTTCTTGTATTATTTCAAAAATGATGTAACTTCAAAAATTATCATTGATCTTGTGATTTATTATTATTAGGTTTTAATCAAATTGAAAATTTAAAAGCCACCTCATTTTTAAAAGGATATAAGAGTGATTTATAAAATTACTCGTTGCAATGAGTTGTCCGTAATCTAAGTATAATTTGTTCGAACAAATGAAACTCAATCGCATGTAATACAGACAATTTATTGCGCTCCATTACCCGCTTCTACACTGTTATAAACTTACATATGAATATGAGCGTTTTTATATAAGGTACTGTTTGTATATAAGGTTAATTAAAAGTAGGAGAAATGGGGAATATTTGAATAGAGGTCTATTTGGACTGTCCATTTGACAATAATTTTTTTTTTTTAAGGAAAAAAAAAAAAAAAAGATTAGAGGGTAGATTGGGTAAGGCTTAAAAGAATGTAATTTTTAGAATTGTTTTGTTCTATTTTTCTATATGAGTTTTGCTTAAGCCTACAATAATTGAGGATATATATATATATATATATATATATTATATAAGGTGGTAAAATAACAAACGATCCTTCGTCCCTTTCCTCCGTCTGCTAATGAAAGCGACTATGGAAGGAGGAGAAAGTTCAGGTCTTAAATCTCATCTGATTAGGACCCAAGAAAGAAGCCATGATCTGGAAGATGATCAAGAAGAAGAAACATCTGGAAAAGATTGTTGCAGAGCAAATATTGTTGAAGAAGCAAAACTGCAGCTACGGCTTGCGGGACCTCTTATAACGGTTAGTTTGTTGCAGTACAGCTTACAAGTGATATCAGTCATGTTCAACGGTCATCTTGGAGAGCTGCCTCTTTCCGGTGCTTCCATGGGCTCTTCCTTTGCTTCTGTCACTGGTTTCGCTGTCCTGGTAATTCATGGAGAACTTACATAGGTGTTTTTTTTTTTTTTCTTAGCAAATACATCAAAGGGAAGGGAAATGGTATATGTATTTTTTTCGTTCAAAAAAAAAAAATGGTACATTTAATTATTTAAATTATATTTTAAAAACCCTGTCTCACGCGTGTGGGTTCAAACTATCACTTAATAAGTGAAATCAAACACATAAAATATTTAATTGAAATGAGTAGGTAAACGACAAAAACAAGGTTCGAGCTTAAAATATTTGTTTTTATATCATATTAAATCACAACTTATCCTACAAATTTAAGTTGATAGGAAAATATATATTTAAGAAAAAATTTTACTTACTCTCTCATGGTTCATCACTTTCGCACTCATGCCCTCAATCTCTAAAAAATTGCAATGTCGGATCATTATTTTTGAAAACTTTGCAATGCCACCCATACTGTTAAGATTTAGGGTAAAATTGGACAGTATGTGGATGAAATGTCTCTTTGAAAACTTTGCAATGCCTTATAAAACTAATAAAAATATAAAACTACCCTTAATTAAAAAATAAAAAATAAAAACAAAACAAAAAAAGAAACATAAAAAGGGGTATTTTGACATCTTCTATTAGGATTGAACGGAAATCCTAACAAAAATAGTGACATTGCAAACTTTTAATATATATATATATGATGACCCACATTGCAACTTTTTAAAAATTGTGGATATAATTACAAAAGTGATGAAACATCAAGATTAAATTATATTCTTTAACACATATTAATGGGGAATTTTGGTGCACCATTTTTATCTCCATTGCATTAGCTTCAATTTCCTCTGTTTCAAAAATGTGTTTATAGCTAGGAATGGGAAGCGCACTGGAGACGCTATGCGGGCAAGCCTATGGAGCGAAACAGTACCACATGCTTGGAGTTCACACGCAGCGAGCAATGCTGACCCTCCTGACCCTGAGCTTTCCTCTATCACTAATCTGGTATTATACCACCACCATTCTCATAGCTCTAGGCCAAGACCATGAAATATCTACTGAAGCTGGAGTTTTCAATTGCTGGATGATCCCAAGCCTTTTTGCCTTTGCCCTCCTTCAATGCCTCAACAGATTTTTGCAAACCCAAAACAATGTTATTCCTATGCTGATAACCTCTGGAATCACAGCTCTGCTGCATCTTCTTGTTTGCTGGGTTCTTGTGTTCAGAATCGGGCTTGGTATAAAAGGATCTGCCTTGGCAATCACCATTTCCAATTGGGTTAATGTGCTTTTGTTGGGAATTTATGTGAAAGTTTCTCCAGCCTGCATGAAAACTTGGACTGGTTTTTCAAAAGAAGCCTTGCATGATATTCTCAGCTTTATAAACCTCGCTGTTCCTTCAGCAATCATGATATGGTATGTTCAGTCTGAAAAAAAAAAAAACAGAGTTTTCTATGATTGTTTCTGCAAAAGACATTTGAATTTTGAAGCTTTTAGCTTAATTTTGATTGACAGCTTCGAGTATTGGTCCTTTGAAATGGTTGTTCTCTTATCCGGTCTTCTCCCAAATCCAAAACTAGAGACATCGGTGTTATCAATAAGGTATCCCTTTTCATATTCATAATGTTTTTGAAAAGTCTAAGAATAGGGAGGCATATATCCTAGATTTACCTTTAAAACTTTTCGTCATCTTTTATGGCAAAGTAGATATCATTGTTCATGAATTCTGCAGCCTTAACACATGTTGGATGGTTCATACGATCTCTGTTGGACTCGGCCGTGCTATAAGGTTAGTGACTCGATATGTTTTAGAAAGATTAATGCTATTTAGTAAACTCTTACACTGAAAATCCTGCCACATCATTCTAACCGTGTGACTGTCGTATAACAGTCTACTAAATAGCATTACTTATTTGTATTCATGCAAACTCCTCGAAACTAAATGATTCTTCTTATAGTACAAGAGTGTCAAATGAATTGGGCGCCGGGTGCCCAAATGGTGCACGCTTGGCTCTTTCTGTCATGATCACAATTGCCATCTCAGGGGGTGCAGCTGTAGGGATTACTACAATTATGGTGCACAATGTTTGGGGAAAGTTGTATAGCAACGAAGAAGAAGTGGTCAGATATGTTGCTAAAATGATGCCACTGCTTGCACTGTCAAGCTTAGAGGGTAAAACAAATTTCTCATAAGTTTATGGGGCAAAGCTTATACTGCAATATCATATTTGAATTATAAAGGCTCCTTCAAGAGAAGGTTTTTCCTTTACAAAGTTCATCTGTCCTGGTTTTTGAGGCATAAGTGGTAATTATTTTCCCTACAAATATTGGGATTTTTTTTAAAAAAATATTAAAAGTATGTATTAGTTATTGTGTTGGCTTAATTCAGTTCCAAAATGCAGATGTTACTGTTCATGAGCTTAAACACTGATATAGAATGCTCAGAATCCAATCTCCACCGTTCATAATGTAGATTCATGTGTTATGAACGTCCCTGCAAAATTTCAGCTCAATCGGACCACAAACGCCCATCGATCGGAGCTGTTGATGAAGACTGGACAGGCAGGGTCCGGACCGCAATTCCCCGGGTCCGGACCTCATTTCCAGAAACTAAAATCTTGCTCCGCGAAGCCGTGTCCGGACAGCCCATTAACATGTCCGGACACCCCGTAAGTTTTAGGCCCAAAAACATGATTTTAAGTGGGTTAGGTCTAGGGTTTTGTCGGGGGTATATATACATCATTATAGAAGAGAGAAGCACGAATTTTCACCCCCAGAGAGTTCGTCGGAGGCTGTGCTAAGAGAGATCATATGTGGTGAGCGTTAAATTAAATCTCTTAGAGTTTTAGTTATTCCTTTGATAAATCTACGGTTGAGAAGTCTATCGGAAGGGTCCGGTAAAGGAGAATTACGTTGAAGAAGATTGTGAGCAAGGAGACGAGTTGTAGGCTTGTCGATCTTACAAAGCCAAGGTCTTGCAAAGGGTTGTAAGTGTTCCTAGTGTCTGTAATCTCTGGATAATCATTTGATAGTGATTTCCTGGGTTTGGCTGCTCCGGAGAGGTTTTACTTTTAGATCGGTTTCTAAAAGGTTTCCTCTTCGTAACCAAAATATATGTGTCTGCCTCTTTATTGCTTTATATATTTTGGGTGATTGAATTGTTTATTGCTTCATAATATTAATTCCGCATAAATTGTAATAAACAAGCTTTTGGAGTCGGCATAGCGTTTTTCAGTATGATTTTTGAAATAGCTTGTTTTCTTTCTTTCTCCAGGCAATGAAAGCTGTGCGTGGTATTCAGAAAATCAAAATTATTAATGTGGAACAATAGATTTGGTTTTCCCAACAAACCATGAAAACAAATTGATGATAGATATAATTTTCTTTTCCAGGAAAGAAAAAAATATGCACTTCTGGTAGAAAATAAAAGCTTAATGTATGATAGCTCTCATTATAAGGTCGAAAACTATCATTATTTATTTTCTAATGATAAAAGTTTCTTTAGTTTGAAGGTGCATAGAATTATCACACTATTGTAAGTGTGGTCATACCCACACCAGATTGTATAATATATACAGGAATGTAATACAACTTTCAGGTAATCGGTCAAGAGACACAACTCTTGGTGAAGAGTTAAGTTGTGACTCAATAAATAAAGTCACAGGAGAACACAAACACTATCCCTACAATCTATATTTTACGTATGTAGGATTGTGTGTTATTAAGGTCTCTTATTCTCTACAGGATTTCCACCCTAATGGGAGAAATCCTTCCTGAGATTAATTATACAAATTCCAACATAGTTCACTCCCTCCTTAACTTTCTGTAAATCAACAAAAATGGCATGTCAACCTAAAGTGTAAAACAAATTCCCAAAATAAAAAAAAATTTTTAAAAAAAAGGAGAGAGAAGAAGAAGAAGAAGCTTGAGGCTCAAGAGTCAAGAAGACAAGTTTAAGTGATGCATTTTTTCTTATATTTAAATATATATTAATTAAATTAAATTTATTTTGATATTAATATTATATTTTTATTTTAAAAAATCTCTCTTCTCGCATTTTGAAATGTAAAATTATTAATTAAGTTTTTATATTCAAGAATTTGTACCACAAATGGAGACAAACAACTTTAATTTCCTTGTTCTACTGACAATTTAATTGAAATTTACATTGCCACCTTGGGGAAAGTTATGCACGTTAGACTTTCATGAATGTGAAAATTAGAAAGTAAAATAAATACTAGACATTCTAAGAATTGTACACATCCAAAGAAATGGAATGACTACGTGTCTAAAGTCAATATTTTCTCATTTTCATGTCTAGAGATTTTTTTAAGACCTCACTATTGTAAAAAAAAAAAAAAAAAAAAAATCACCATAATCGAGGGCCTTATATAGAGATTATCTTTTTACTATATGATTTTTTTACTTTTTTTTTTTTAAAAAAAACGTAAATTATTAATTGAGAGCCTTAATTAGAGACTATTTATTAACTTTTTTTAATCATATTAGAGCCTTAATTTACTGGAGGCCTTAGGCAACCACCAAATTTATTTTAATCATCTTGGGAAAAATTCGTTCTTTTATTTTCTCTTTTCTGAACAAAAATATTAACAAATACTATAAAATATAAATATTTAGATCGATTTTTATTTTTATGTTACATCAAAATACTTTTACGAACAGAGGTACAAATGAAATAACGAGAACAGGTATAAAATTTTAAACCTCTTCATCCCATAACTCAAAATGGGACTTGAAAGGGGATTCATCAAAGATGAAAAGATTTCCAAGACTTCCTTTACGTTGAGGAATTTGGCTTATCTTCTCAGACTCCTTAGGGCTTAGGCTCCACTCAAACATGTCAAGGTTTTCTTCAATCCTTTGCTTGTTAAAGCTCTTCACAAGCACACTCACCCCTTGCTCATACACCCATCTTATACAAATCTTCACATTACAATCACATGCAATTCAAAAAAATAAATAAAAAATCACCATCTTGCTTAGAATAATAATATTAAACTTTCATCCATTTTATTCATAAAAAAAGGGAAATGGAAAAATGAATCTTTGGCCTATTTTAATTATAAGTTCTGCCTTTGAAACATTTGGATTATGTTAACTGTTAAGCATGCTTGAAGGAATGCAAGGCCTAGGCTATTTCTACTCAAAACATATATTAACATATTAGTCGAAAGCTTCAAGATTAAACTGACTCAAGATAAGATTCGATTTAACCCATGTGAAACACAATTATCGTAATACCACGCGTGAATATATTTACTCGAAGTACTTAAATTGTCTCTAATTAAAAAAAAAAAAAAAAAAAAGATGTTGCCGAACCACGCCTCAAACATGCGTGGTGACATTTGATGGGACAGGTGTGAATAGTAACACGCCCCCTTCTAGAAGAGGAAGTGTTACTGTTCAAATGTTCCCTTCTAAAAGGGGACACGCCAATGAAAAAATTTTCTTGTAGGAACACTCTTTAAACGTTCCTAATTTTAATTCTAGTCACTATACTCAAGAACACTTGCAAATTGTCATTATTAATTTGAGCATCCCTAATTAAATATGGACGCTTTTTGGCTTTAAAATGTCCTTAATTCTAAGGTTTTTTTGTTGTGAGGAGGCTAAGTATATATATATATTTTTTTAAAAATAATAATAAAGAGATAATGTATAACCTGGGCAGAAGTTTTTCCTTTAGCAATAGCAATATCTTTGAGCACCTGAGAGTCCATTACCCAGTTGCTTCCCCATGGTGTTCCTTTGGCTCCCAAGGGAGAGTAAGCAGTGATATGTATACCCTTCTTCTCACAAAACTCTCTCAGCTTCTTCTGTTGCCAAAGTGGGTTCATCTCCACCTTCCAAATCAAAGCACCACATATATATATATAATCTCAAACCATTTATGAAGATATATAAAATTAAAAAAATAATAATAATAAAAAACTAATTAATTACTTGATTGACGGCTGGAGGGATCTTTGCTGTGGCAAGTAAGGTTTCGAGCTTTTCGCAAGAGAAATTGCTTACACCAATTAATTTGGCCAGGCCAAGATTTTGACACTCCTCCATAGCTTCCCACACAGACTTGTAATCCAAGGGAAGAAGATCCTCCTTCTTAAACGGCAGCTCAAATTCCTCTGGCTTCATGCTTATTGGCCAGTGAATCAGATAAAGATCAACGTACTCCGACTTCAGATTGCTGCACAAATCACATGTATATATAAATATAACACACAACAACATTCTTATTCACATCCCTTTGTTTCCAAGTAAAATATTTTTTGAAAACGTTTGCTCTGTTTTTGTGTAGTATGACTGAAAATTGTAGTACCAAAAACATTTTTGGTTGACTACATACATAAACTTTTTTAATTTTTGTAAAAAAAAGCAAAAAAAAAGGTTTATACTTGAAAAATGTTTTTCAAGTTTAACCTCAACAATCTTTCCCTCACACATCGGACCCTGGGTCGAAACAGCGATAAACTGTTTCCCCAGTGGACTATTGGCCGAGACTTGTTGGCTAAAACTTAGGCTTTGATACTAGTGTTGGGTGATATTGGACCTCTCTCAACCCCAAAAGCTAGCTTATAAGATAAGGTTTTCCCTTACACTTGTAAACTGACCATCAGCCCCTTACACAACCGATGTGGGATAACCTCAACAATTGCCGATGTTAAAGTAATGATTAAATGATTAAATTTACCTTTTTCCTATTAGCTTAAGCTTTTAGGATATAAGTGATAGTTTAACATAGTATCATAGTCAAATGTCATGGGATCAAACCTTGAGTTCGTCAAATTACTCTCCATTTAAATTAAATATTTTACCTCTTCCATTTAAGTGTCATGGGATCGAACTTTTGAGATAAGTATTAATTTAGCAATCGGTTGGCTGCTACCAGCCATCACCGTTGTCATTGATTATCCATTCAAACCAGGCAACGGAAAATGTTTAAAGGTGAAATCATTTTCTTGCATCTCAGATCAGGTTGAATCTTAAAATAAAAAAATAAAAAATAAAAAATAAAAAATAAAAAAGGTTTTGGTTGTATTTTACTTGAGTGTTTGGCGTAGCGCAGGGAGGACAAGATGGCGGTGTGCGTTGTTGCACCAAAGCTTGGAAGTGATAAAGAGTTCGTCCCTGGATCTGATGAGCCCAAGGCGCAAAGCATCATCTATGGCTTCTCCGATAATCTGCTCCGACTGGTAAATGGCAGCCGAATCAAAGTGTCGGTATCCCAGTTTCATTGCATGAAGAATAGATTCCTTCATTATTCCAGGGGAGGCGCCAAGAGGGAACTCGGCTGTGCCGAAGCCCACAAGTGGGATCGTCTTCCCGCTTGAGCCCACCGTGAGCACTGGAATATTGCTGCCCATTTTCTCTGCCGCTTCAATTCCTCCGTCACAAATTTATATATGGGTGGTCCTGGTCCAGGTCTAAAAATGGTTAAAGCCACATCTACCACAAATTGTATAACAGCTAATCCAATGAAATGTAACTGTCTTTGTCCATTACCAAATGGGACATATAGTGGTTTTGGACGCATCTAATCTAACAGTCCAAAATCATTTGATCTGATAGTTCCAAATTGTAACCATCAAATCATATTAGTATTACCCTTTCAGGGATATAAAATGGCGTATCTGAAGTCTTAGATTTGTGTATGTGGTCATGATGCATCACTTCGGTTCATCAAGTCTTAATTCTTGAAAGTGATGAGAATTCCTTATAAACAAGATAACATATTTGTCTCTAGCCTATGTGAGACAAATTTTTTTTCCCTCAATTTCAAATTTTTGGTTTGACTTTAAGACATGAAACCATTTCAATTAAATGTACATAAAACTTTTAGATAACAAATCTAACATATGCTGCTTTCTTTCTTTTTTTTCTTTTTTTTTTTTTAACGAAAATTTGTAACTTTCATTGATGAAATATCAACAGCATAAAGTTCTGAAAAATCATAGCCAAATGTTATAAGGTTACAAAATCATAAAAATGACTTCAAGCTTCCGCTAATCCATGTTCAATTATATTTAAAGAATTGCTTCGTGCAGACTAGAATATTTGGACATAGGTAGTTCAAATAAAAATAATAATAAATTTTTTTTAAAAAAAAAAAAAAAACTAAAAATTCGGCCATGAGAGATAAACCCCACATCGATCTACTCATCTTCGACCCAAATGTTAGGAGACAAATTTATCATCAACCCGAAGGCCAAGGCCAAAAGAATAAAAAAATCAAATTAAAAAAAAAAAAACTTTCCACAAGCAACAGCGAAAAAACACGGCATCGTAATTTCGTAGACACTTTAAAAAAAACACGCATTGGCCGATGATGACTATACGGTGTAGACCACCATATGCTGCTTTCTGGGCAGATGGGTCAAACTAAATACTTGTAGCCAGGCAGCGTCCATTGGTGGGCAGCCGTCCAACCGCTTGATATTGCGGAGTAATATGCAACATGGCCAGCAAGTGCATGATGATAAATGATGTGGTCAAAATGCATTGGTACAAAAGAAGCTTGAGATTTGAGAAAGTTTTGGAAAATCTAAAATCCACTCGCAACATTGATGATCCAAAGAAATCTCTCCATGTTGTTGACTGTGATAGCGTGTAAGATAATAAATTATTGGGTATTGCATGCTCCACTATTAAAAAAAAAGGAAAAAGAGAGTGACTCAAGAGTTACAAGAACTTAAAACAATTCTATTTAAATTCAAATTCGGTGCATAAGAGATACCAAATTTTGCTGTGATTGGCAACAACTATGGTCAGTTATTATTCATATTTTTACACATTTAAACTTTCAATATTTTTATTTTTTACATCACATCAATCAATTTTTATTATTATTCAAATAAAAAAATCACTACAAAACAATTGTTTTTTTTTCGTAGCAAACATTCTTATTTTTTTTTTTCACATTAATCAATTTTTACTACAGTAACAAGCCACTAAACAACAACAGGGCAATACCAAACAGGCCTTTATGTTTTGGTTGTGTATAGTAACTTTTTATCCAACAACTAAGAGTTGGGACTATTGCACTTCATTTTCTCTTAAACATAATAAGTTGCTTCTTTGTTCAATTACATTTTAAAAACACATTTTCACGAATAAGAATCATCTTTATTTTAAATGAAATTAATACTATTCATTTCATGATCAAAATTTAAAATTTATATATCTAATGGTACACATGATATCAACGTTGACACTTTTTTAAAAAAAATGATATGATGTCATATATATTATTAAATATACCAACTTAAAATCTTAACTATTAAAATGAATACTATTCATTTCATTTGAAATTAAGAGAATTCTTATTTCATTTCCACATGATCACATGCATTTGGTTTAGTTGCTATAAAAAAACTACAACACTAGTTTTTAAAAAAACTACTGCACCTAAGCCAAATCTGTCACACAAAACATTACTGTCTTTTCAAATAAAACTAGAATATTCTACACTAAAAAGAATGGAAGATGACTACTGTCTTTTCAAATAAAACTAGAATATTCTACACCATACAAGAATGGTAGATGACAGAAACTCGAATTGAAAATTTTAAGGCACTATAAATCTCTGATGCATTGTACCACTACATAACAACCCCAAAAGCATTAATGGTATTACGAGTAATGATAGTGACCATCTTTCATCTTTTCAAAGTTGACGTGACTTTTAAATTGCCATTCAACTTTGGCAAGATAAAAAGAGTATAACAAAATGATCCCTAGAATTACTCATGTTACAACACAAGCCATCTGGCACTTCATACCAGATCTCAATCAAAACAATACATCATGGATGGAGATGTTGAAATCTTGGAAAACCAATTTCACCCAAAATTATCAGCATGTCAAAATTTGTAGTAGGAATGTCACAATTGTTATATATGCAGCAGCTACTCGATTCACTGCCCATTGGACGGATGATCAGGTGAAAGGAGTGGTTCTTCTCCAATCTCATTGGTTTCAATGGCATGCTCAGCTAAAGGAGGGGGTTCTTCACCATGCTCATTGTTCTCGGGATGAAAATTGATTGGGAACTTTGTTACCCTGGGCTTGTCAGCCAAAATATTTCTTTGAACCCTATCAATCAACACCCTTGGTGGAGGTTCCTCTCTTAGCTGCTCATCATCGTAATCATTATTCACATAGTAACCAACTCGAACAAATTCTTGTCCCAGATAAGAACATGTCAATAGCAGTACTGTCACTCCAATGATATCTTCATCACGGATCTTCGATGGGTCTGGAGGGTCTGCCTGCCAGGGATCCAACAAGAAATAATTCAGTGTTTTTTTGATATGCAAATAAGCACTCTTGCAAATTTTAAGGACTTGGCACAAGTAGTCATCAAAAAACGACCTGAAGAACAAACCGGTAGTTGCCAACGTTGACAGGCCCAACAAGCACGCTTTCAAGAAGTTGATCATAAGTTTCATCCTCAGCAGATCCCACATAAATGAGTTTCCATTCCAAATCTGCAAGGTTATATGAGTCAGAGTTATAACATGGCAACGCAAGCAGAGGGCAGAACTCAGACGAACAAATTTACCTTCATAGATGGCTGACAACAAACAAGTGAAGAGAAACACACAAAAACAAAAAAATAAAAAAAAAGCTCA
The DNA here is from genome assembly GCF_901000735.1 of Corylus avellana. NCBI lineage: Eukaryota > Viridiplantae > Streptophyta > Magnoliopsida > Fagales > Betulaceae > Corylus > Corylus avellana. The sequence continues at coordinate 7,867,359 of NC_081541.1, forward strand.
AAGAGAAAAGTTGGAACACTTCCAGTTATTATAATTAGGTTCCTCCATCCTAACAGAGAGAGTGGGAGGAGAAAGGAACAAGGACACCAAGTGGTCATAGAGAGAGCACTAAACACAGCTTTGCTGCACCTGCCACTTTTATCCTTGGCGGATGTACAGAATACCTCAAAATATTGACAAAACGTGATGCATTCCCAAAGCGCTTTAGTATCTAAAATCCAAGTAACTGGAAGCTGGAATTCAGAAAAACACTTCTAAAGGAAATATAGAAATGTTTCTGTAAGTCATGTCATAAATAAGCTTCTACATACAATCAGGGCAAAAGAAAATATTAAAAATAACCGGCCAAAAGCTCTCAGGTCCAGGGCGTTTTTCATACCATCAGGGCCTTCTTGTCACTTAATCTTTTATAGGGCATATCTCAGACAAAAGCATGAATTTTAACCCAAAAATAGTCAAGTGTAAGTCCTTTTCTGACCTTCCACATCCCATTGAGCACTTCAACCTAAACCTAACATTTCCTAAATTTATGAATCAGTGATTAATTGTAAATAGTAAATAGTGGGGCCAAGCTCTAGGACTCTCCGATGATGAAAATCCACAAACTCTACTAGGGTGTGACTCCTCCCAGACTTTACCCTTCATACTTTCCATCTGCCAACAAACACACCACACTAGCTTTCATATTAAAGAAAAAATACAGTCATGTCGAGATAAATCTCTCCTACTTTTTAAGTGCACACACAAAAACGAAGTTTTTCGAGACGACTCAAAAGAAAAAAAAAAAAAAAACCCCATCATCCAAATGTTGACAACATGCAAATTCCTAGTCCAACAGTCAAATCCAAAAATGTACTCGATAATTTGCATTTCTGGAAAGCCTTTAACAGGTTTTGTATGTCATTTTCCGTTTTAAAGGTCTTCCTGCTGAGACCTTCCCAGTCCTACCTAAGCCAATTCTTGAATGGCCTAAGTACCAACACAGTACGAAGTATTGAAACACAGTACATGCTAAATTAACAATATAGTTTTGCACTCTCAATATTGTTGCCAGATTATATATATATAAAGGATTATATAAGAGGCAGAATTTTAAGGTCTATCTAGCTATTAATCCTATTGAATGTGTTAAACAACAATTAACTTACAAGACCTTTTCACGATACTTAGGGTTACTAAAAATAGGCGTTTCCCCATAGATTTAATTCAAGTATGAATGAATTCAACTAGAAGTTTTGTCATTCCACTAATCAACGATTGCAGAAGATCAAACGGTATAAATTCAACGATTCAGCACCGGATAGCCCAAATCAACATATAAAGAAAATTCCTAATTCGATTAAACCCTAGATGAAGCTCGACCGCACGAATTCCAGCTCATGAATCAAAATAATGGAACAGAAATGGGGGGGTTTCAAAAAGATTACCGTCTTTGAGGGGGGTCAAGCACTCGTAGGAGATCTCGAACTGGAAGGGTTTGAGGAACGCGGAGGGGTTGTCCAAAACGGCGACGTTTGTGATGTTGACGGCGCTCATCGTCTCGAACCGGAACGGGACTCTGCTACTTCTGGATGATTATCGGTTCTAACCCTGGATTGGATGACCCTCATCGAGGAGCGGAGAGAGTCCGGTGTAGCTTTGAACGGAGAGCCGATGTGTGAGAAATGGAGGGAGACAGCGGAAACGAGAAGGACGACGACAAAGTACGTGGTGGTGGGCTTAAATACCACGGCTGTGTTGGGGTTCGTTTTAAGGAGGGAGTGCGGGGTTACCGGCTGTAGCCGGTAATGGGTTTGGAGGGAATGGGGTTTGCCGTTTGGCGGGAGTTTTTAAAAGCACAAATTTGTTTTGGAAACTACACTAACTACATTTTATAAAGTTATAATAATGTATAGTTTTAATCTTTCTTTTTCTTTTCTTTTTTTTACTTTTATATATATTTTTCATTTTATAAAAATGATATTTTTACTTCCTCCCTTATGATTTTACAAAAAAAAAAAAAAAAATCCTAATGGAGGTAGTCTCTTCCATTCTATCTTTTTTATTAGGGATAAAAAAAATTTAGTAATTAAGTTTTTTGCATGTGATTTTAATTTATTCATTAGGTTTTCAATTTCAACAAGTAAATTATTAAGTTTTACCTCGGTTTTAAAGAGACTCATCAATCAATACATCGTCCAATTAATTAACGGCATGCCGCATCAAACTATAAAAATCGATGACATGTGGCTTGTGTTTGACACTTTGTGCACTTATTGTACAATCAGGGTAGTAAACTTAGGGGTGGGCAAATTAACCGGTTACCGATTACCGACCAATTACCAACTTTAGCCGAACCGATATTAACTGTAACCGATAGTTATCGGTCAGTAATCGGTTAAAAATTTTATACCGATAAGCTTATCGGTTGGTAATCAGTCGGTTAAAAATTTTTTATCAAAAAACCGATATGACCGATAAGCTATTTTAATTTTTAATTTTTTAGAATTTTATATTTATTATTGTAGTGGATCAATATAAAAATAAAATAATAAAAATAAAAATAAAATAAAATAAGTTTCAATTTGCTATTTTAGCCAAAAATATACTCTAAAATAACTAATTTTTAATAAGCTATTTTAGGCTTTAGCTCAACAAAACGTATTTGGACCTTCAAAACAATTAATTTTTTGCCCAATTAGTAACCAGTAAAAGCCCAATAAAAAGCCCACAAAAGCCCAAACCAATTTAACTGACTGGTTAACCGACCGGTTAACCGATTACCGATATGACCGATAATTTTCGGTTAATACTTCTTATCGGTCGGTAATCGGTTAGGATTTGGTTAACCGACCAATAAGCCCATTAACCGGTCCGAACCGACCGATACCCAACCCTAGGTAAACCTATAGTAAATTATAATTTTGCCTTAAAATGAAAATAAACATAAAATTAAAATTAAAATTAACAAAATAAGGAAAAATGGGGAAACCGCTCTCATCAATGAGGAGTAGCTACCTCTCACTAAACAAGGGGCAACAACCACTCACCATAAAAGCAGGGACGGAAAAGGAAGTTAAAAGTGCTTCGATTTCGAGTATGATAGGTTTGGATTCAAAAGTCCTCTCTTCCCTAACTTTACTAAATCCTTATGTAAAACTGTAGCTTCTCATTGGTTTAGGGAAGGGAATGAGAATTTGCTGAAGGTGAATTTTTGGGGCTCTTTACTCTATTTAAGAAAACGATAAAATTTAGGGAGTCTCGTAATAATGCTATGAGAAGTATTCGTTATGGGGAGACCTCCCGAATCTAGTGAAGAATAATCAACCCTCAAATAGGGATAATCAACACCCCTCGTTTGGTGTGGGATTGGGGTGGTGAGTGGAGGTTTCCCCTTATAGAGAGGTGAATAGCCACCCATGCTTCTCCAAGTTGTTTCCCATTTTTTCTTTCCTTTTTTAAAAATATGATTTATATTTCATCTTGCTTATTTAAACTGAATTTGTAATTTATGATAAATTTTCTACCTAGACCATATAATTATCGCATGATGTATTATACACACGAGTCATGTGCTATTAATTTATTTAACACAGCATGCTGTTAATTAATTTGATAATAAGTTGACTGAAGATTGTTGAATATGAGGTAAAACTTAAGAAGTCATGTACAAAATTTGATTTTTTACTTCTCGTTTCCTCAATCAAAGCTCGAAGGATTTCAAATCCATTTCTCTACAATCTAGATTTTAGTGAAAGTATTTTTTAACCAAAAAACAATATCTAAGTCTCTACAGTTAAAACAATAGTTAGTCAACTGGTTGGAATCAATTTTTTTTCCCTCTGATTTAACCAACCAAGAAGAAGAAGAATAAAAAGAAAAAGAAGTATAATTGTGATTGGGATGCCAAGCATAATTGTGACGGCTTAAAATAAACCAAAAAGATAAAAAGAAAAAGGCATTTTGACAAGTGGAAAAAGGCATCCAGCCAAAATAAGTATAAATAAACTCCAACACATAATAATAAATAGGGAAATCATATACAAAATCCTTAGGTCATCGCGTTTTTTTAAAAAAATTTCGGGATATTTTTTAAAAAAAATTTAGTTCCTGGATAACTGGAAACTACTAGAAACTCCCTACCGTCAATTTTTGTTAACTGTCGTTAGTCCACTCAAAACTCTCTGTTTCATCTTATTAAAATATTAATTTTTTATTAATTTAATTTTAAACAATTAATTTTTTTTTAAAAAAAAAAAAAAAATTGAAGGGTGGCCAGGGGGTGGCCGTGCCACCCCTAGCCACCCCCCAACCCCTAAGGGGTGGCCGTAAGCCACCCCAAGGGTGGTTTGGGGTGGCCGCGAGCCACCCCTTTCCACCCAAGGGGTGGCTAGTGGCTTTGGGCCACCCCAAACCATCAGGTGGCAAGCCACCCTGTGGGTGGGCAACCACCAGGGGTGGCTTACCACCCTTTTAGGTTGGGGGGGCTGGTGGGTGGCACGACCACCGCCACCCTTCAATTTTTTTTATTTTTATTTTAAATTAAATTAATAAAAATTAATATTTTAATCAAATGAAACGGGAAGTTTTGAGTAGACTAATGGTAGTTAACAAAAATTGACGGTAGAGAGTTTTCTAGTAATTTAGAGTGGCGCAAGAACTAAATTTCAAAAAAAAAATATTTAAGGGGTTTTTAAAAAAAGCACATCGACCTAAGGATTTTATATATGATTTTCCTAATAAATAATAAATAATTTTATGATTAAAATTAAGTTTTATATATCTAGTAATGATTATATTGTTGTAATTATGTCACTTAGTGGAAAGAACTTGGTAAAGTTAATGGATAATTATAAGAAAAAAAGTATCCAAATAATCAAGGAAAAAAATGTTATTGTTCGTTTTTAAAAAAACAAGCACTTAATTTGGTGATAGTGATTGTTGAAATAATGATGATGTAAGAATATTGAGCGGAAGCAAGAGAGAGAATGAACACAAAGAACTTACGGGTAGTTCACTACGTCCACCACTTAGAATACCCCTAAGAGCTACATTGTGCTCATTAACTTCATTTATCTACAATACAATGTTCATATTTATAGGGTAATGTCTAAATACAAGTTTGGTAATCAAATCCCCTTGATTTGATTACAATTTCAATATATGATTACAATCAAATCATAAATAGAAAATATTTCAATATCAGCATAATTATCCATATATTCTAACATCCCCCTCAAACTCAAGGTGGAATATTCCTCAAACTCAAGGTGGAATATTCTGGAACCTTGAGTTTAAAATGGTCTCCTTCCATTGTTACTGGCCAGCCACTCCAGGAGCAGCCACGGCCACTACAATCGTGTTGTTCCAGCCAGATCCACGTCCTTCTCAGGCACCACAACTCCTCCTTGATGGTCGCTCAACATCGCCTCCGTCTTGTTCCTAACAGCCAACACCAGCTTCAGGCGAGCCGCCACGGCTCTAGTTTTATCCAATCCTCGCCGGTGCTTGGAGTCATCGCCGTTGCCGTCATATGACTCCAAGCACCGGCCTCCTCCTCGCAACCATCGCCGCAATCCTCAATTGAGCCGCTATGGCTCCGGCCAGATCTGGCCATTGTAGCCAACCACTCCGTTCAATCTCTGTCCACTGCCGTCACCCACAACAACAACCAGCTTCTCCAGCTGCTCAACCGGACGTCATCCCTGCCACCACCGGCCCACATCGCTTCTGCGCCGTCCAGTCAACCTCGCCATACACCTACACATGCTGGCCATCTCCAGATTCTGGCAGCTTCTACAACACTAGATCACTCCGCTTCAGCCTTTAGCCCACGCGTCCACCTACGCACGCATCACACTAGATCTGTGCCCACAGCTTCACATGTGTACGCCACACTGGATTGCGGCCTTAAAGTCCTACAAACCCTCCCATACACTCGCCTACAACAGATTAGAACCTCTGCCAAAAAAAAAAAAAGAAGAAGAAGAAGAAGAAGAAACTGTCCAAGTGGACCACATCACACGCGTCAGGTGTCGGTCAAGTTCGGTGCGCCGATCTAATAACTGCCCAAGTGGGCTCATTTTTCTTTTATTTTTGACTCATTGTCAACCCTGGGCCGTTATCGGCCCCTTTTAAAGTTTGGCTCATTGTCAACCTTGGCCTATTATCGTCCTTGAATCTGCATTCACTAGCCACCTGCCGCCGTCGCTGGCCGCCCGCCAGCGTCTATCTCCTTCGACAGTCTCCACCATCTACGGCTCGATCCCGACCTCCGCCACCGCCATCATCATTGTTTCAAACTTCAAACTCAAGATTCCAAAATATTTCAAGGAGGGTGTTAGAATATTTTATATATTATTCTTTAGGTTTATTGTCTTTCCTATTATGATTTATTCCCTACCTTAATTAGTTTAGGGTTTCTTGCCTATCACTATTAACCTCTCTATATATAGAGGCCTATGTAATCATCATATAATAATTAATATAGACTCAATACAATGTAGTCCTTACATATGCTTCCGCTCTCTCTTTTTTCTCTCTCTCTCTTTCTTCCGCTCTCTACATTATTTCAACGGAGATAATAAAAATTACCAATCTCCACCAAGAATTAAAGATATAATCACAAGTTTTCCCTTAGGATCACATTCACTCTTAAAAATTTATGATAAATGTAAAATTGGTCTCTATAGTTGGTCTAAATTACAAATAACTACATATAATATAAAAAATAATTTATAGGTCTTAAAGGTAGGCCAAAATAATCGTTTACTCTTTGAAATCAATTTCGGTTAAGTAAGTTTGCCACGCCATTCCTAATAAAAACGCAATGACATGCATTATTATTAATTTATGACTTTTAAAAATGACAACTATGATTTTCTACATCATTTTATGATGCTAGCTAAGATTACACATCAACCTTCACTCCACGTTATACGCACGGAATAAAATTTTGGAAATAAAAGAGATTAGGTCAATCTATTATTGCAGTATGACATAAAGTGAGGGCTGATGTGTAATTTTAGTTTGCGTCCTAAAATGATGTAAAAAATCCCAGTTGTCATTTTTTAAAATAAAAAATTAATAATAACACATGTCATGTTTTTATTGGATATGACATGACAAAGTAACAAATTTTATTAAGTTGCTTAACGAAAATTTATTTTAAGGAGTAAACTATTATTTTCGCATCCATAGGACCTATAAATTTTTTTTTATGCTGCAATTAATGATTTGTAATTTAGGCCAACTACAGGAACCTATAAATTATTTTTTATACCATAGAGAGTGATTTGTAATTTATGCTAACCATAAAGACCAATTTTGCAGTTATCCCTACAAATTTTACAAATTTTTTATTTATCATGTGACATTATATGCATAGAAAGGTATTAATATCCGACAAAGAAATTATTTGTATTGTGTTTTACATTAAACCATCCTAATATTTTTGTTAATTTATGTAAAACATGCTTTTAGTTAAGGGTTTATTTGGATTTGTGATTTTAAAAAGTAAAATTTAAAAATAGTAATTTTAAGATGTGCGATTTAAAAACGTAATTTTTAAAAGTACAGTTAATAATTTGACAAAATCACATTTTTTTTAATGTTTTTAAATCATTTTTAAATAATAAATTTTAAAAAATGTAATTTCAAAAAATTTATTTTCTACAATTTAATTTAAAATTACACTTTGTAATTATAAAATCACAATATAAAACACAGCCTTAGATCTCACGAGAGAATTATTTGTCACTACTAACTATTTTCAAATTTATGAATTTAAAGACTTTTTAGATTAAAAAAAAAAAAAAGGTCAAATATGAGAATTCCATTTTATTTTCCCCAATATTTTTCATTTTCCATGGACAAAGGCTTTAGGGCCTTTTATGATTTGGCGTTTGACTAATCGTTCATGTTTTACCTACTTTAGTGGAGTGAACGTAAGAGGGTATAAAGGTCTTTTTGTCCAGAATGATCATTTATCATTTACCATTCTATTATTTTGCCGAGGGGGTCACAAGCAAATTTAACAACCTTAAACGACATCGTTTCAACTCCAGTCTCAGATTTGAGAAGCACACGCCGGACCTGGCGCAGGTTCCCCCCACATTGGCAAATGGCAATATCAAACGATAAAAAGAAGGAAATGACACGAGGAAAAAAAAAAAAAAGTAAAAAAAAAAACCCCAATATTCCCATTTTAGCCACATAGCTGTACATATAGTCGCACAGCCAGAGTCCACAAACCCTAGCATTTCTCTCTCTCTCTCTCTCTGAAGCTCGAACACAATGGCTTCTCGAAAACTCTTATCCTCGCTGATCCGATCGTCGGCGCGGCGATCTTCTTCCAGATCGTCGATCTCAAGCCCTTGCCCTAGGCTCGCTTCCCCGTCGCCCACAAGCCGCGCGTCACCGTACGGCTACCTCCTGACGCGCGTGGCCCAGTACGCGACTTCGGCTGCGGCGGCCTCCCCGCCGGCCCCTTCGTCTTCGCCAACGGGAGCTGGGAAGAGCGGGAAGATCACCGACGAGTTCACCGGAGCGGGTTCGATCGGACAGGTGTGCCAGGTGATTGGTGCCGTGGTGGACGTGAGGTTCCAGGAAGGGCTTCCGCCGATCCTGACGGCGCTTGAGGTGCTGGACAACTCGATCCGGCTAGTGCTGGAGGTGGCGCAGCACTTGGGGGGGAACACTGTCCGCACCATCGCTATGGATGGGACCGAAGGGTTGGTCAGAGGGCAGCGCGTGCTCAACACCGGTTCTCCTATCACCGTGAGTTTCGTTTCTTTAGCTTCCTTGAGCTAATGCTTCTATTTGAAGAGATTTAGTGAGAAATGTTAGGGATTTTGGCGCTTATATACATGGAAATGAGCTGACCTTTGGTTGATTTTCTGATCTGTAGCAACAGATCTTGCTATGTCTCGTAGATCTTGGTGTTGTTTTTCCTTTTGTGCTGAGAAAATGTGGGAAAGCAAAACTTATGTTTTCGATCGACTTCCCAAATTGAAAACCGTTAGGCCAAGGATTCCGAAACTAACATTTTGTTCTCTTGAAACAGAAAACATAAACAGTTAAAATTGGTTTTCTCATCTGTTTTATCAACAACCAAAACGAGGATTCTTTTGTCAGTGTTATAATGGGAAATGGGTGTCGGTGTTGTTCTTTTGATATGGATCAAGGGTTTTATATGGTGCATTAATTTGTAAGTGGTATTCAAGCAATGGTGATGCTGATTGCTTTTTACAGTTAACATTTTTTTTACTTAGATTTCAAACTATGCTCTCGCGTGTTGCGTATTAATATTCTGCTATTATCATGAGTGTTAGCCACTGGAATTCCACCAGTTCGCAGTCACTTTACGGAGCTTACATAAGGATATTTACATTGGTTTGGAACAGGAATTGTACGATGTTACCTTTTTATGGGTGTTCTGATTTTATGTAGTATCCGTGTTCTGATTTGTTTTTGTGCAAAATTTGGTAGTCTGTTTTGTGGCTATCCACGTTTCGTTTGTTTGTCTATTTATCAAGTTATTTTTGTCACTTAGATAACTTTTTTATTTCCATTGCCTGATTTGTTCATCATATGCCTTTTAGGTTCCTGTTGGTAGAGCTACTCTTGGCCGTATCATGAATGTTATTGGAGAGCCTATCGACGAGAGGGGCGAACTCAGTAAGAAATATATAAATATTCCAATGTCGAATAGTTCATCAGTTGCTGGTTGTTGTTTGTTACCCATTTGATGTAAATTTTCTGACAATTTCATTGGGATTACTTCAACAGAAACCGATCACTTTTTGCCCATTCATAGAGAAGCTCCAGCATTTGTTGAGCAGGCAACTGAACAACAAATCCTTGTTACTGGAATTAAGGTATTTTCTCTCCCCACTTCTATTCTAAAACCTGGATTCTTGTGTAAATTTAAAGTTGGATCAAGTGTGTGACAACAGTGATGCAATAACAGTTTCAATTTTTTCTTACGTTATTTTTTATCTTCAGGTTGTTGATCTTCTTGCACCATACCAAAGAGGTGGTAAGATTGGGCTGTTTGGAGGTGCTGGTGTAGGAAAAACGGTGCTCATCATGGAACTTATAAACAATGTTGCCAAAGCTCATGGTTGGTTTTACTCAATTACACATCTCAGGCACTGTTTGTTAATTGATTATACTTTTTAAATTGACTTCACCTGTACTCTTTGATAGGTGGTTTCTCTGTGTTTGCTGGTGTTGGAGAACGCACTCGAGAGGGCAATGACTTGTACAGGGAAATGATGGAGAGTGGTGTCATTAAGCTTGGTGATAAACAGGTTAATATCATGCATTTCACGTTTCTTAAAATTGTTTCTTGGTCCCGCAAACATTATTCTTTGAATTTTATTTTTTATTCTTATACTTGAACTGCATTATTTCCATCTTCAGGCTGAGAGCAAATGTGCTCTTGTCTATGGTCAAATGAATGAGCCCCCTGGTGCTCGTGCTCGTGTTGGTCTTACTGGTCTGACTGTGGCTGAACATTTCCGTGATGCCGAGGGGCAGGACGTGCTTCTTTTCATTGACAACATTTTCCGTTTTACCCAAGTAAGCTTACTTGTCAAGGAACCTTCCCACTCTAAGAATTAACTTTGCATCATGCAATTCATCTTGCTAATGCCATCCTCTTTTTTCTTTCTGGTCCATCCTGCAGGCTAACTCTGAGGTGTCTGCTTTGCTTGGGCGTATTCCATCTGCTGTCGGTTACCAGCCAACTTTGGCTACGGATCTTGGAGGCCTTCAAGAGCGTATTACAACCACCAAGAAAGGTTCCATTACTTCTGTCCAAGCTATCTATGTGCCTGCTGATGACTTGACAGATCCAGCTCCTGCTACAACCTTTGCTCACTTGGATGCCACAACTGTGTTGTCCCGACAGGTTTGTCCATGTTTCATGAATTAGTAAAAGTTCTTATGGAATCCTTATTGCCCATGATATTGTCTAAGCACCTCTTTGTTTCTCTAATGTGAATAGATCTCCGAGCTTGGTATCTATCCTGCTGTTGATCCTTTAGATTCTACATCTCGTATGCTCTCTCCTCACATTTTGGGTGAGGAACACTACAATACCGCTCGTGGGGTACAGAAGGTTCTTCAGAACTACAAGAATCTGCAAGATATCATTGCTATTTTGGGAATGGATGAGCTTAGTGAAGATGACAAGCTAACTGTTGCCCGTGCACGTAAAATTCAGAAGTTCTTGAGCCAGCCTTTCCATGTTGCTGAAGTGTTCACTGGTGCTCCTGGCAAGTATGTGGATTTGAAAGAGGGCGTTACCAGCTTCCAGGTACTTCCCTCATCCTCTTTCTTGCTTCAAATGATGGAGAATAATCCTCTTATAGCTCCATTTATAGTTTGCATGGTTGATTATGAAGTTCAGGAAAGTTCATCATGTCTTGACTATCCATCTAAGTAGGGTTTATATATATTAATGTTTATGCCAATTGAGCTTTTAGGATTTGAATGTGTTGGAAGGATTTTAGTTATGGAGCGAAGCAATTGTTCATAAAATGATCTATCAATCTTTTATTTAATTTTTTAATTAAACAAATATCAGTCCTACATGTGGGGGCATTCACATGGCACACTATATTTCGTAATCAGGAGGTAACACTGACCGTGCTATTCACTCATCGGAGTTTTTGTTGTTTTATGGTTGACAGGGAGTGTTGGATGGAAAATACGATGACCTTTCAGAACAGTCGTTTTACATGGTTGGAGGGATTGAGGAGGTCATTGCCAAGGCAGAGAAGTTTGCCAAGGAGTCTGCAGCCTAGTTGTACCCCCGTCTCTCTTGTTTTACCTTCTCTTGATAATTGCGAAAACCAATAATTTAGGTGGTGTTGGCGGATGCCAACAACAGGATATTTCATTTTTTGAGAACGAATGTATCAGGATTTTCCATTTCTGTTTTAATCATATTGCAGAGTGTGAAAGAGAAATGGAGCGGATGGCCTGCCCCTTTTTTTGCTTCTTGTTTAATAAGGGAAAAGAAAGCAGACATGTATATTTTTACCTTTGTGTTTTCACAACATTGAAACGTGTTAATGTTAAATCCTTGTTTCATGTGGAATTACTATAGACGCCAATGCTGACCGTGGCCTCCTGGACTTGCATCGAAAATTTGAAATTTCTTACTTGTCCGCCAAATTTTGACATGAAGTTTGTAGCATTGACTTGGCTAATTGGCAATGCGACATGATCAATATATTGAGCATTGGTACTGATCCTAGGCTGAATTGCAGGGGCAGCAACTTAATTAACCCGTTTGCTCGATTTTATGTAACCATTCTTTATCGTATGGCACTGTCTCTACAATGGGATCCAGATCTTTTATAGTCCATTTTGGTTCGGAGAGTATCTATTTTGGTTTGGAGTGGATCATGTTCCCTCTACAAAGTCATTTTTGCAACTCAAATGATAAAAATGCGCAATAATTGTAGCTTCATTGTAAAAAGAATAATGCCTTTTTTTCTTTGAAGTTAAATATTCCTCATGAGAAGATGTGGAGAACTAGATTTCGTGTCTTCGAGATAGCAAGATTCGTCGGGTCGGCGCTCCACCCTTCAGAAATTTAAGTATTGACTTTGACTACCAGTAGGTAAGTTTTTGAAGGACGAATCTGCGAAACCATGGCCAAACAGTATTCGCTGACCGGTCCATTTTAACTTCTGCAGTTAAGGGAAAATTTCATGGAACATGAGTTACTTGATCAACCTTTGCTCTTCAACAGACAAAGAAATCCAAAATCTCCTCTAGTGTTCAAAAATGCACGAGCTGAGATCTTCTACAATTGGAGCACTTCGAGAGAAGGGCTGCCCGAAATGAAGGATTCCGACAACTCGAGCTGTCCAAATTGCAGAGGATCCTCACTCAACCGGAACAAATGTTACTGCAATTTGAGTGATTTCCAAGCATTCTACGGCTATGAATCTTTCTAGTTACTTATCCTCCAGATTTCCAGGATCAACTAGACTCACGACACGTGGACACCCTCGCGCCTCTGCCGCTAATACGCACTCCCTGCGCATTGTATCACACGCCACCTCATCACCACCCGGCACACCTACCTTAGGGCCTGCTCTCCCTAGTCCCCGCCACGAAGACCAAAGCTTATATACTCCCTCTACAACTGACCACCAAAAGCCATGTCCGTTGCTCTCTCTCCAACGCGCCACTCTCTAGCGCCCTCTCTTCCCCATGCGTACTTTAGCCAGCCCCTCCCTCCCATGTCTATCCTACGCCGACTCAACCCCCGCCAGCTAAAGCTCCACCAACACCACCGCCGCCGATTCGCCACCGTCGCTGCCGCGGCTGTACGTCAGGACACAACAATCTGGACCCAAGCGCCGCTCTCCGAGATCGAGCCCGCCGCCGAGTCCCTCTTCCACGTGACCATCGACGTCTCCGACGCGGCCGACCTCGTCGCGTCCCACACGTGCGCCGGGCAGTACCTCCAGCTCCGAGTACCCGACGTCGACAAGCCTTCCTTCCTGGCCATCGCGTCCCCGCCCTCGTTCGCGGCGGCGCGCGGTGCGTTCGAGTTCCTAGTGAAGAGCGTGGCCGGCTCCACCGCCGAGCTACTCTGTGGCTTGAAGAAAGGCGATGTGGTTGAGCTCAGTCAGGTTATGGGGCGAGGGTTCGATGTCGACCTCATCGAACCGCCCGAGGCTTATCCTACGGTTCTGATTTTCGCCACCGGATCGGGAATTAGGTCAGGTTTCTGAATTTTAATTTTCTCTTTATTTTCTGTTCGGTTGCTGGGAAAAAAGTTAGAACTCGAAAGGACTTATAAAACGGTCCTTTTCGTTTTATAATTTTCTGTTATGTTAGCTTTGCTCACCGAAAGGAATGAGAATTTTCAACTCGTATGCGTAAAATGGTTGTGATATTTGAATGTAATCTCCGAAAAAAATGGAAAATTCATCCAGTAGAGCTACATAGCCCTGATTAGTTTACTTTGTGAGATAGAGTGTGATTTTGGCTTCTGGGTGTCTAAATTTGTCAAAACAAATAAAAGGGGAAACAATTTATATTACCTCCTGCAGACTAAACTTTAGGAAGCTTTTGTGTTTTATGGCCTAACCGCTGGGGTTAAAGCGTGTTTTCTCCAAATAAAAAGTTACAGACTTAAAAGCTCGGTTTGTGAATTGTGATTATGCATTTCTGAGAGATCTAGTGGAACATAGTTTCTTGACTGTTTTTTTATTACGGTAAGTGTCTTGGCAATATCTCTGAGTTCGTTTGATATGGGATGAATGTTGACCAAGTTCACTTCGTATTGGGAGGTTTAGTCAAACTATTGTTTCAATTTGATTGATGAGATCCAAAAACAGTTGAATTGGGAACTTTCTTTATGGTTTAAATGTTGCAGAAGACGTCTAAGTGAGAAATTAGATACTTGGATTGTGCAATTTGTGCTTGAAGGAAAAAAATCATTGATTCAGCTTTTCCCTTTATTGTTTTCATTGTAAATTCTAAATAAGGCCTTGATATTTGGTGCTTTATGTGGTAAAATTTTCTAATTGTATTTGGGCTACGCCATTTTGGGCTTTTAATAAATTGCATCGACTTATAAAAAAATAAAATCTAATTGTACTATCTAGGCAGTAGTTCTGCTTGTCCAAACTAGTAATCATCCCTTGTTATTAAAATGCATTTAGGTGCCTGTTAAGGGTTCTGGAATATCTTGTAGATCATGTTTTCTGTTAAAATTCAGGATGTTTCTATCTTATTTTCGTTGATGTAACTTTAGAGTGTATAATAATTAAGGGTACAAGGTACAATGGGTAACCTCTTGAGCCAGTATTCACTGTGTATGATGACTAAGTGTAGATTGGTAGAATAACTCCTACGTAGACCTTGAGGTGGTTTAGTGTTGATGATATCTAAGTGTAGATTTGGAAGCTTTCATGCACAAGCATGATATCTCAATTTTCCAGGTCCTACTCTTCTCGTAATGTTTAGATGTTTAGAACATGTTCTTGTAGCCAATCTGAACTAGAATATTTGCCATATCCGCTTGTTCAACTGCTCCTTATTTTTGAGATTTTATGCTTTTTCTTCAAGTGATATGGAAATTGGTTTAGATAGTACTATCGAATACAGCATGGGTAGTTATGAGGGTATACCTTTTTCCCTATGCTTTGCACCAGAACCGTTTGAGTTTGAGAAAATGTGACTTCTGAAGACTGCTGTTGTCTTGTGGAAAGTATTATGGAATTTTTTTTTTTTACTTATATAAAAAAATCCATGGATTTAATTTCGTGAAAGATCATATTCGGTATCTAAAACCTGTTTAATTACTCTGAATAAGCTTTTTCAATGATTATCACTAAACAAACTTGAATTTGAATTTTCCAGTTGAAGAGCAGAAGTCCTTTGTGTCACCTTCTCTTTAGCAAAGTAGCGTGCCTTTGGCAAAGGATTCCAGTTTTTACCTTATTGCATGAGCCTCATTATCTATAATGCGGAATGCAAACTAAATATAGCTTCTTTAATTAATTTGCTGATACTATCAATGATTTACCTTTTAACATGAAGGTTCAGAGTTTGATCAGATGTTTGGTATTCTCTTAAATGTATATTGTCCATTTGATTGTAATTTTTTTGCATTTTGCCAATCTCCAGTCCATAGCTAATAATTTGACTAGATATCTCAAAAGTAAATCTTTGTTTCTAGTCTATAATGGTTAAGTGTTTGTATTCTATATGTTCATTAATGTAATAGCGCATGAAAGGATCATTCAGCTAGCAACTTAATGTACTGTTCCTTGATCCCCTTATATGCCAATGTTTGTGGATTTGTGCATGTCCACTTCCTTGTCATTTACTAATTTCTCTTGATTTTCTCATATTCAGTCCAATCCGATCTCTCATTGAGTCAGGATTTGGCGCTTCTAAGAGATCTGATGTGAAGCTTTATTATGGGGCTAGAAACCTTAAGCGAATGGCTTATCAGGTGTGCTTATTATTACTATCACAAATGTATTTTGTAGAATCAGCTAAGCTAGTCCACCTATGGAAGCTGATTTTAAAACTTGTGCTTCTTCCTCTTGTAGGAGAGATTTAAAGATTGGGAATCTTCTGGTGTTAAGATTGTACCTGTATTATCCCAACCAGATGACAGTTGGACGGGTGCAAGTGGCTATGTACAGGTAGAGTGAGCTCGTGAGCAATTGAGCTTTGGTCTTGTTTGTCACCAAGAGTCAACCCAATAATTCCCTGCATGATTGCTTTTTCAGGCTGCTTTCACTAGAGCGAAGCAAATTTACAGCCCCAAGTCTGCTTGTGCTGTGCTCTGTGGGCAGAAACAGATGACTGAGGTTTGCCACTCTTCTAGTTCAAATTCTTTTATTTGTTACTTTCTTCATCTCAAAATAGATAATAACCCTTTTAGGGTTGCCTCAAAATACATGAAACCTTCCAAAAGAAGAAGTTCGTAATTCTTCAATTTTCTATATTATCTTCACCTTCTCTCACAAGGAAAACAAGATTCTTATGGTTAATTGCATTGTCACAATGTGGGCTTTCACATATTAGTTTTGACCTTCATATTTGTCGACATCTGCTTTTTCGGTAGTTCCATAGTATAGAACTATCAGGATCACGACTATCAGAATAGATTTATGACCTCTTTCAGTTGTTCTATTAATCACTTGACGTTGATGAATGACTTACACCTTCGGCTAAAAAATAGTGGGATAAAAAAATACATTTAATAAGAAAAGCCCAGAAAAATGTTATTGCTCTAAATTTACAACATAATATTACCATGATTTTTTATGACTATCAGGTTCGCGACTATCATAATACATTTATGACCTCTTTCAGTTGTTCTTATTAATCACTTAACGTTGATGAATGACTTACACCTTCTGCTACGAATAGTGGGATAAAAAAATACATTTAATAAGAAAAGCCCAGAAAAATGTTATTGCTATAAATTTACAGCATAGTATTACCATGATTTGTTTCTCCAGTTTACAAAGAATCTCATATGGAATGTTTGAATTTGACAATGTGTCATCTACTTTTTGTGATAATTATTTTTACAGTTTAGAGTTGAAATCCTAGGGATAACAGGGATTACAATAAAAAAAAGGGAAATTTCATTATAACTCCTTGAGTTTTCGCACGATTTCAATTTACTCCCTGGGTTTTTCTTGTATCTCATTTCACTTCTTCCATCCAAAACTTCTTTTATGTCCCCATAAACAATTGTGTTATGTCGCATGCCACATGTTAAAATATCATTTTTAATATATATATATATATAAACAAAAATGTTGTAGGGGTTGTCTACCACGGCCACCCCAACCGAGGGTGGCTTTCGTGGCCACCCCTACAGAGGTGGCTCCATGCGAGGTTGGGGTTAGAAAAGGAGCTAGCTTTGTTGTACTTACTCTTGGCTAATCTTGGTTCTAGGTAGCTAGGTAGATAGGAATATTTTTGCGGTTCTGGTATGTCTTGGCTGTGGACCCCCTCTACCTTTTGATGGGGCAGAGTGGGGATTCGTTGTTGGTTCAAAATACTACATATGAGAACAGAATGCTGATTTTAGACTAGGTTGAATTAAAATTAACTGTTCAGAGCCTCATCTGCCATACTGATGTAGTTAACAGCCCTTTGGGGCTTCATCAATGACTTCAAACCTTGTACCTTCTTGTATCGATGACTTCGATAGTTTGGTTGTAGAATATGTTGTCCATGAAATCAAGAAATACGACTATAGTGGTGTTTGTAGGACGTTTTTTAGTGGATTTGTGTTTGTAGGATGTTTTTTATTTTTTATTTTTTGATATGGTGTTTGTAGGATGTTATGCATGCATTTCATTTCAATGAAGGGAAAATCCAAAAATGGAAGTTTATGTCTCCTTTAACATTTATAGAAGCCTTTATTGGGCTATTGTATATGTTCCTAACTTTCCCTCCGGGAATCTGGTAGATCTGATTTGTTTTCTAGACTGTAGTAGCAGTTAGGGTCTCAACTCTCTTGTATACTCTTCGTGTACAAGGGTTTTGCTCTTTTTTCAATAAAATTCTTATTATTCATAAATAAATAAATAAAACATTTATAGAAGGCTTAGAAGCCTTGTGTGCTTTTGTGTGTGTGATACTCTGCTTGGGCGGCACTAATTTTGAGAATCTTATAGCCTTTATTGATATTAATATAGCAACCTTCATGATAGATATCTTTATGGGCCCTAGACATAATCATCAATACTGATATTATAAACCAGGGATATAGTTAAGGTGCTTAATGTCCAAAATCTATGGGTATTCTTATAAGGAGTAAATAGCCAAAATGCACGAAATATATGGTGGTTGGATTATTGAACATCAGGTTTCATGTCATTAAGACCTAGAAATCTTTTGAGGCCAACAGCTGCTGCGATTGAGATGCTCTGAAAAATATAACATGGGTTGTATTTCTAGGGTCTCTCTAAGCCAATGACAAAAATTGTATGGCGGGTGTTTTTACTCAAAAAGATCTGGCTATAGAAAGGTGACCCTAGAATTCTACTGAGTGTTGCACACTTATGGAGTCCTGTACTTGGTGTATCCAAATAATTTGTATGGCGAGTTGCAACATATTAGCAGATTGCTATGGGAAGGGGGATTACTTCGACTATATGGGTAAAAATCTTGAAATGGATTAGATGATAGTTAACCAGTAATACACACCACAGGTTACCATATGGGTAAAATCTTGAAATGGATTAGATAGAGTTAACCAGTTGTACACATCACAATTTATAAACTGAACTTGCTTTCCTACTGTATGGGTGTTGTGTTCTCAAAAGGGTTTAGATAATTATTGTCTAAGCTGCTAAATGTGACAACTATGTTAGTAATATAGTGTTAAAATAAGGTTCTGTTTGACAAAATTTGGTGGATCCCTTCGAGAAAAGGGAAGTTCGATGTTAAATCATTCTACAACGTCTTGGTAAGCAAAGAAGCAAGTCCTTTTTCTTAGAAGAGTATATGGGGCACCAAGGCTCCTTCGAGAGTGGCTTTCTTTACTTGGACGGCGGTGTTAGGGAAGATTCTCACAATTGATAATCTCAGAAAAAGGAATATCATCGTGATCAATAGATGTTGATGGGGAGACTATTGATCATCTTTTCCTTCATTGTGAGATTGCTCGTTCCTTATGGCAGGCCATCTTCAGTCGTTTTGGGTTGTCTTGGGTAATGTCTAGCAAGGTGGCAGGCCAGCTTGCTTGTTGGTGGACGGGAGGTCGATCTAGGAGTGCTGTTGTGTGGAAAATGGTCCCTCTATGCATTATGTGGTGCCTTTGGTTAGAAATGAACGAGAGATGCTTTGAGGATTCTGAGAGGTCATTGTAGGAGCTCATGGCCTTCTTTTTCCATACTCTTTATACTTGGACAGCGGCTTGGCTTGCTCCTATAGTTATTAGCTATCTTGATTTTTTTGTTCTTTTTTCTTCTAGCTAGTCGTTTCCCTTGTATACCCCCTGTGTACTAGGGTTGCGCCCCTCTGCGCTTTTGATATATAAACATTACTTATAAAAAAAAAAAAAAAAAGGTTCTGTTTGAAGATGATGGGTGTAGTTTCCCTTAAACTTACGTTGTAGGTGGCTTATTTCAATAATTACATTTGGAAATCTTTCTGCTGTTTGGATTTGACACTATCCAGGATCCGTTCTTATAACAAGTCTTCTACTTTATTTTCATTGCTTATGGCCCTTATGTTATTCACTTGTTCTTCTTGATCCGTGTCTATTTGCAAATAATGATATACTTGTTTTGTACTTGTAGTGGCATATGAAAGAGAGACATAATACGCTCAATGATGCCATCATATCATCATCATCCTTTGATCTGACAACAGTCATCATGTCATCATCATCGTCATCAAACTTCAATGTTTAACAGTAACACTACTAATGTCTGCTTTTTTTTTTTCTCAGGAAATCACCTCAATTCTTGTAGCAGATGGGGTGTCAAGTGAGAAGATACTAAAGAACTTCTGACAAACCAGGTGGAATTCATACTGTTGTATTATTATTGAGCAACAGCTAGTGATTTATTTGGCCCCTCCGATGAATATTATCTCGGCTTGGCATCGAAAAATAAAACCAATCTTGGGGTTTTTGAGCATGTGTGGGCTATAGAGATCCTGATGTTCTTCCATTGTGTGGCTTGTACTTTGTAGCAATCTATATTGGGGAGGCATGTCCCACGCAATGAACTTGAGCTGACCTGAAGAAAGGACAACTTGAGAATGAGATGGTGAACATTGGGAAGAGGTTCGACCTAATCTATCTTTGTGTTTAAGCCCCACTGCTATTATGTCTTTGCCCCTGTTGTCGCGTGGACCATGCTGCATTGCCAATTGATTTAAATTGGTTATCAAATGCGTTTCCTTTAATATTTTATGTGCCAAGATTAAATCCCAAATTAGTGCAAAGTTTCTCTCTAAATTGGGTTGAAGGAATTTCTTCAAACTTAGTCTATTAAATTGACATGTGTCTAAAATAAATGTAATTCTTAGATGGATTATTAATTCTCATAGGTATTTTAGACACATGTCAGTTTAATAATAGACTGAGTTTGAAGAAATTTTTTCAATCCAACTTTGTTCATTTCTTAATATAACGTTACCAAATAATGGAATTTATCATAAACAATATGCTGATGAACAAATTAATATATTAACAAAAAAAAAAAGGATAATAAAATTCATGCAATATGACTCTTTTTAAGCGTGAACAATAATAATCAAAGAAACAATTTATTCTGACAGACAAAAGTAAAACATCTCGCGTGAAGGACAATAATTCAAGTATCCGAACTGTGGTCTGAAGGTCTATAAAAGGGTCTACCCGAATCTCAAAGGACAAAAGAAATCAAAATTCCATGTTCTTATTTTCAAAGTTTGCATTTGCTAATTTCAAGCACATTCCAAGCTTTTTTTTATTTATTAGAGAATTTCAATTACTGGGTTTCAATTTAATTTAATGTATATCATAGCCTTCCCTAATAAAAGTGTAAGTTCATTATTCATCAGCATAATTCTTTAGTACTCACTACTCACTAAAACTTGGCTGATAAAAGAAGCCAATCGCCAAAGTGATTGGGCTGGTCACTGAGATCACTAGTTGAAAAATGCCAAATTCACACATCTAAAGAGTACAAAGACGATGCCAAAAAGAATTATAAATCCTCAAATAGAGCCCTAAAAGGAGTAGGATAAAGGAGTCATACGATGTTCGCGATAAACATTAACCCTAACCCACTTATTGTAGGACAAGAAGTACCAGTCTCCCCCCCCCCAACGCTGAGTCGCAACTCTTCCTGTAGAAACCTCTTTCAACTGATTTAAGTGATTCAGTTAGTAGGAAAGAAAGTAAGAAAGTCAGATGCTTCAAGTGATTCAGTCAGTAGGAAAGAAAGTAAAAAAGTCAGATGCCTCTCCTGCTGGCCGAAACATTTCCTTTGAATAGATGCGGTTCTCCCCATAATAATAAGAGTGAGCACTCACTCTTATTATGATGCCCACCCAATTTTGTTGCAAAATCTCACTTAACACACGCACAAAGCGATCATAATACCTTTAGAAAATCTCAAATAAAGGGAGAAGATCAGACGACGAACTACCGCGGACGGCACCATAGAAGCTAGAGATGGGGGTCACCGAACTCAAGAGGACCAGTAACCAGACCATATGAAGGACGGTGCAATTAGTCAAGTCAGCGGAGATCGTGCCCAATCAACTTCGAAGCTGCTAAAACTCAACATCAGGTATCATGTCAACAGACCAAAGAGAGACAATTTTATAAAACACGAAGATCAAACAGCAACAGATTGGTTTAGAAATAGGTTAGGGATCTTGAATTACTAATCAAGTTCAAAAACGGGAATTTCAGCACAAATAACACGCAGTTTGCTGCTGTCTGCATTAAAATACCGATAAATCTGCCAAATGAAACACAAAGCAAAGCAAGGAAAATGGCAAATGATAATAATGTGGTTAATTGATCAACCCCGTTAGCAGAAATCTCCCTATTTGTCGCCATCATGAGCAGCATTATCGTTCTCAATCTTGCCCGAATCCTCTTTATACTTTCCATTAGGTTCTGCTTGGGGCGAATGATTTTATACATCGTCTGAGTTATGGCACCGATGTTTGTGGTGGTGGTGGCCACAAATCTTGTGCCTTTGCTTGTCTACCCGCTTGTTCATGGTTGTCATCTGACAACTTTCCGATAGATTCACTCCTTCTGTGGCCACTTGAATCAGATTTCTTCGAGTCCACACTATGTGATCGTCTATGACGTTTATGGTGCTTTGCATGGTTTCTTCTCCCGAAGTCACCATTTTCCTCGTCACTTGAAGAATCTGAAGCACCACACTCAGGCAGGCGATGACGTTTGTGGTGCTTTGCATGATGACTTCTCCTTCTACTAATGCCATCATCCTTCTCACCAGAAGAATCTGAAACGTTAGATTCCAATCTCCTATGGTGCTTGTGTCGCTTTGCATGGCCTCTCCTCTTGATTGCCTCCCGATCATCATCACTTAAACCATCAGCACTAGAATCTGATCTCAAATCAGGATGCCTGTGCCTTCTGTGGTTTGGCTTCTTTCTCTTCCTATCTTCATCAGAGCCACTCTCATATTCATTGTCGCTATCGTCATTTGAAGTATTAGTTTCCGAATGCCTGTGGTGTTTATGGCGCTTTGTATGGCTTCTCCTTTTGATTGCCTCACCATCATCGTCACTTGAAGAACCATCATCATCAGAATCAGATCTTGATTCATGATGCCTATGCCTACGGTGGTTTCGTTTCTTTCTCTTCCAATCTTCATCAGAGCCACACCCATATTCGTCAAGGCTATCATCATTTGAGCTAGAGGATTGTCTCTTCGGCTTTCGCTTGGATTTCTTCTCCTTCTTCTTTTCATTGTCACCACCTGAGTCAGAGTGGGCATGCTTCCTGTGCCTCTTGTGGGTTTTTTTATTTGACTTTCTTCCCCCATCACTGCTGTCACTATCAGAATCGGACATGGATCTTCTTTTATGCTTTGCAGCCTTCAGCTTCCTCTCTTTAGCTTCGGCATCAGCCTTTGCCTTGGCAGCGGCTTCCAGCTTCTGCTCCCATTTCAAAGGGGCTTCTTTCTTCTCCAAAGCTCTCTTCTTTTTCTCTTCGACCAATTGGATGAACCTCTTGGCGTCCATTCAGAAATAAAAACCAGCTCAAAACCTGCATGTTGGTATGATGATGACCAGAAGTACATCTCAAAGAAGAGAAAAAACAATGTTAGTTCCTCCATCATCAAATCATAGGCTTTATAAAATAACACATGCATGTAACAAATAAAAACACTTTAATATTCTTCTTAATCAATTATACAAATAATATATTCAACTAATATGTAATGTAATACATCAATGGTCGAGTTAAAAGTTATTATGTTCATATCCCTGCTCACAATAGTCCTCTTTTTTCTAATTTCCCTAGAGTTTCTGGATTTGTGTTCTTCTTAGTTGGGTGTCTCAATTGTATACCTCCTGTGTACTTAAGTTACGCCCTCTATGCTTTCTAATAAGATTGAATTACTTATAAAAAATGAGTAATGCTATACATTGCCTCATTATCCAATTAATCTCCCAATGTAACTCAGTCTCATAAACTTTCAAAAAGGTAATGAATGCATTCCTAAAGATTTTAGAAACCAAGAATCCAAAAACAAGATTTTTGTGAATGAATGCTAGAATTCATTCAACATCATTTTCAATTTTTCCAAAATATAACATGCCCAGAAAAATTATTTCATGCCCACATTACAAAATCAACAAAAGCTAAATACCTCTAGCCTTCTTACATCCACCATCATTAGTATTTCCATCTCTTGCACTCACATACTGAGTATTTCATTTCTAAATTCTTGAAAAATACCAAGTCCTATACAAAGATTCAATCACATAGAACAGTCCAACAATTCTCGAGTGTAACTTCAAATTATTATATCCTTTTAAAATATAGATTAAAATGAATTGAAAAAAATATGCCACTCCGTGCCCCCCATGATTTACCATAAACTCAAAAGCATAATATACACCGGTTTCTGTCCAAAATGTACTGTGCATATATCCAACGAAAATATCAAACAAAAAAGAACAATCCTAATTAACAAAAAAGGACCAAAAGCAAACAAATATGGTTCGGCTTTCTTTACCTTATGTGCAGAAGAGCACTACCCAAAACGAAGATCAACTTGGAAGTCCAAAACTAGAAGCCTTATTCCAAACTAAACAACACAAATCTGTAAAAGGAAAAAAATAAAGACAGTATAGGTCAGGCAACACGACTACAATCATAATCTGAAGTACAACAAAAACTCTAATCATCAAAACCCCAACAAATACAGAAAAATCGATACCCTGTTTGGATGCCGAGAAAACAAATAGGAAAAAATAAAAAAGAACCCAACAAAGCTCAATCTGAGAAATATAGTAGTTTTTCCAGTCCAGATATTCTGTTTCTTTCAGCCCCCAATATAGAAAAGAATATATATATATATATATATATATATTCGTTCTTTTCCTTTTTCCCTTTAAGGAACCAAGCATCAAGTGAAACGAGACCTAATACATCTTTATTTATATCTTTCTTTTTGACGTTGTGTTCCTCCAACAACACATCAGGAGCCCCCCACAACCAAACCGCCAATTTAACAAAGCAAAACCTAGACCTTCAGATCAACAAATTCCGGAGACACTATTAATTAAAAAAACACACAAATTACAGAGAAAGGCGTGCCTAGAACCGAAATCTCGTACCTGAATCGGAGAATAAGCGAAGACAGAGGAGATCGGAGAGAGGTAGCCGGCTTGCTTTCGGGCTTCAGCTAGGGCTCGATTTTCCCAAATCCTACTCTTCCCTCAAGAAATTTCTTCTATCTCGTGATTTGGTGTATATATAGCCGAACTTCGTACGCCAACTCTTGTCTTTTTTTTTTCGGTAAAAGGTCGGTGCACGCTGATTGGGCCTGGGAGCCGACTTGGCTGATAATGTTATATGACGTAATCCGCTTTTCATTGTAAAATAAATAATAACAAATAAAAAAATAAAAAACGAAAAAGAAAAAAAGAATAGGAGCATTTTAATTCTTTTGTGTGGGCTAAAAATAAATCAAACAAGCATTTCTTTTCTGGAAAAATAAATAAATGAGGAGTGATTAAAATAAGGTGGGGGAGAACTCACGAAGATGTCGCATATCTTTTTTTTAATGATAAAATTCACTTAACTTTCTAAAATTATCACCATATTTTGGGGTGAAATGACGGTTACAATTAGCGGTTAGTGGCTAAAATCGCTATCTGCAACCGCCTAAGTGGTTAACCGCTTGGTTAGCAGTTAACCACATCCGAATAACCGTTTTTTTACTAACCGGTTTTTTTTTTTTTTTTGCCGGTTTTGGGGCTCACTTTAAACAATTTTTCTTTTCCTTTTCATGGTCATTTTAGCATTAAAAATTGCTATATACCAAAATCATTATTGATCACTTTCTACGAATCTATACAACATATAATACAAATAAAATTACAGCAATTTTTGTAGATCATTACTTCACTTGTAGTCTTATACACAACATACAAATAAATATATATAATAAAACTATATATATTATATGAAATATACAAATAAATATATATATATATATATATATATATATATAAAAGTTAGCGGTTTCAAAAACTCAATAACCGCTAACCGCTTAGGGGTTTTTAATAACTGCTTTCAAAAGCGGTTAGCAATTCTAAATTTTTACCCCTAACCACATTGATAATCATCCTCAAACTATCAATTGCGACAATTACCCCTCAAAGTATCCTCTATTCCTCTCCATTTCAAATGGAAATGGATATGAGTCATTTAGTGAAAAATGTGTAAAAATTGAGACAAAATTACTCTCATCTTTTAAGAGAAAGACAATTATGTCCCGTCATTTTGCCTAAACTGTTCCTCTCCATTTCATTTGAGGATCCGTCCCCCTCCCCCTTCAAATTACCAAAAATTGACAATATGCACCCAATGCTAGCAAAATAACAAAATTACTCTTATAAAAATTTCAATAAGACAAAAATATTCTATAAATTTAAAAAATAATAATAATTTTTTTTTAAGAAAAATTTTAATTTTAAAAAAAATTGAAAAACTATATATATAATTTAAACAATTGAAAAAAAAAAAAAAAAAAAACAATGGGTGGCAAGGGGCAATAGAGCCACCCCCAAGTGCCAGGGGTGGCCAAGCCACCCCTGGAGGGTGGATCGGCCACCACTGACTCTAATAGGGGTGGTTGAGCCACCCCCCGTAAACAGCTTGTAGGTAGCTTGGCCACCCCAAAAACTGTTAGGGGGTGACTCGGCCACCCCAAAAAACATCTTGCCACCCCGAAAATGGCTAGGGGGTGGCCAAGCCACCCTTAGAAACATCTTGGGGGTGACTCGGCCACCCCGGGAAACTGGCTCGGGGGTGGCCGATCCACCCCCTAGTGGGTGGTCGGACCATCCCCAGTTACCTAGGGGTGGTCCAGCACCCCTTATGTTTTTTTTTAAAAAAATAATAATTTGCTTTTTCTTTATTTATTTTTCATAAATTTAGTATTTTTTATCTTTATTTTAATAAGGGTAATTTTGTCATTTTGCTAACATTATGAGACATATTGTCAATTTTTGATAGTTTAGGAGAGACATTATTGTAATTGATAGTTTAAGGGGGAGATTGTCAATGTGGTGGTAGGTTGAGGAGATTAAGCAGACTTTACCATTTTTTAATCAAATTGGGAATGAGTTATAATGGATCAAAATACCCCAAAAAAAAAAAAAAAATGTGAGCTTCTCAACCACATACCCTAAAACAAAAATAAACATGCACGAAGAACAAACCAAACTCGGTCTCCTTTTAAATCCATGATGCTTCGCCGACTTTTACATGAAATCATGCGTCCAAGATTGTTAAGAACTTAAAAATGTATGTTTTAGCTATGGATTTGATTAATGATATAGTTCACTTGGCATATTATAAAAATTATTTAAATATATGATTGGTTACGGATTCAATTAGTTTTGTAGTTTGCAAAGACAGTTATTTGTGACGATATTTTTTTTTATAAGATATTATTTTTTAGTAAGAGTAATATTATATTCTCCATCCTTATTCCGTTATTATCTTATCTTACTATGCTGATGTGATATTGTCAATCCATCATTAGATTTTTTTTTTTATTATTTCTTTTAATGATAGCTTACCTAAGGGTGGACCATGTTAACATAGTAAGATAATAACGGATATTAATGTAGTATATATCATTTCAACAATATTTGTTTAAAGATGGTTTCTTCTTATAATGGTTAAACTTATTTCTTTTGTTGGTAACAAGAACCCTACTAATACAACAGGAAAAATTACGGCGGCGAAACAAATGATTACAATACAGCTTATAATCTATTAATTTTGATCAATTATTTCTTTTCAAGCTGCAAAGGAATTATAACATAGGTCGATAAGAACAAGCTGAAAATGGAAACACAAATTGTAATACACAATGTGCACATCACAACATAGACAGGAGATGTGCATGAAGAAACTTTTTCTATTGAGCTGGAGAAGCAAACTATCAAAACAAAAATCAATTACCCAGATAGTTTATAATCTAACCAAATAATAGATTCCATTCTTTTGTCCTTCCATACAAATTTCAGCAAGCAGATCAGGGGTATCCTACAACAATATAATTTCTGAACACATCCTCTATATTCCACAATATTAATTTTGGATGGAAAGAAAAAAAATGGAAAAACATGACTGTCTACTGAATAGTCCAAGTTACTTGAGAACTACTGCTGCGTTTCTCAGAGCCAGATACCTTTGCACATACTCATTAGGAAGTGACCTTACGAGCTTAAAAACCTCAGCATTTGCATAACGGAGATTGGTCCTGGGATCAAAGTAAGGTGCCTGCATAATACACGAGTAATTACTTACTGCACAGAACAAAGAAGGTGATATACCAAAGTGAAAAATGAAATTCAGGAACTGATGGATTTCAACATTGGCAATTGCTATTGAGTAATGTTAGGGACCATCTTTTTATTTTCCCAAAGTCGATGTGACTTTTAATCACCATTGAATTTAAGATGGATCACTATTGCATTTTGATCTAATGATGATTCTAAAAGCCACATCAATTTTTGGAGGATAAAAAGATGGTCCCTAGTATTACTCATTGCTATTAATATGTTCCTACTGTCAATGCATCCGAATAAAGTCTATAGGCAACACAGGTGCTATAATTGTTATTGCCTGTAGATTAACAAACAACATATAAAGGGCCGGAGGGGTAAGAGCTTAATTTCTAACTGATCCAAGTTAACTCAGCAACCTAAAATGTAGAGTACCAGCTTAGGGAAAATCAGAATGTGGAAGAACAATAATCCCTAGTCCTACGATTTCTAGCTTTAAAGAAAGACCTAAAACAAAATGGGTGAGGAGGGGCAAGAGGTTCTACTCTAATCATTGATTAAAATTAGCGAGAGCTAATAGAATGGAACTGAGTTCGGTAGAAAAAGAAAAAAAATTAACAGCCGGATCCAATCAACCATATAGATGAGTAAACCCTTAAACAGTGGGATCTAAATAAATAAGACACCTATAAATCAACACATCTTATCAAGAGAGCCACATACCTCATTTCCTGTTATATCGCAGATTTTCTTGCATGGATGCATAGAAGGTGGTGTCTCAATATTAACATCTGAAGAATAGGTGACAACAAGGGGTCAAAGCTCATAAGTGACAACTAGGAGGAAATCTTCATGCAATGTGTGAATCTACAAAGCTAAATTTTTTTTGTCCTACCTTCATTTTTGTTCAATCTGCTAAACAAATTAACGAATCCCATACTCTTTCCATCTCTTCTCTGATAAGAAACTCATGCATCATTTAACCCATCACAGGCTTCCCATTTACTTTCAGTCAATCAGTTTAGCAGTTACAATCCACACTCGATACATTTTTTACTTCCACTTCACAATATTCTCAAAATTCTTTATGGTAGTTAATAATATGAGTTTGTATCTGTACATAGAAGAAAGTTGATAAAAGGGGTTCTAAGTACTTACAATTGGGTTCATCAGGAGGGTAATTCTGGTAATTCTCGGCCTGAAGGATCTGCTTGAGATGTTTCCAGTGCCTGCCTCTGGATTGGCCTTTCGGGTACTTCTCGTACATTTGAATTCGCTTGAAACTGAGGTGAGTTGGCAACACAAGCTCTGCGTTCACCACTTCCGGCTCCATCTTCCTCTTCTTCTGCATATAAACCAAACCGAACCACACAAATAAATTTCCATATGAAAATAGAATAAGCAAAGTTTATTATTTGAAAGAATAGCAAAATTATTCTGTAACATTTGTTTGTGCAAAGTAGACACACCTAAGAAACCCTAACCATTAGGGGAAAACGGGAAGTGAGGAAGTGAGACAGGAAGACGGGAGATCCCCACTTGATACGAAGCATTTCACAGGAATTTTATGCAACAAAAATTATCGAGAAATGGGTGGCGAGGATCGAAATCTCGTACCTGAATCGGAGAAGGCGGGATCGGAGAGAGGTGGTAGGCTTGCTTTTGGGCTTCGGCTAGGGCAAGGCTTTCCCAAATCCTACGATAATTGGGCCTGGGCCTGGGAGCTAACTTGGTTTATAATGTTATTATGAAGTAGTAAAATAAAGAATAGTAATTCGATTTTCATTCTAAAATAAAGAATACAGGATTAAAAAGTAAAATAAAGAAGTCAGAGTAGCCAGTAGGAGTATTTGAATTCTTTTGGGTGGGCTAAAAACTAATCAAACAAGCTCTGACAAAAAAAATTTAAAAGAGAAGAATGAGCTATGATATTATTCATCCCAATGATTAATGATTAATGATTAATATAAGGGGTTTATAAAGAATCATCTATAAATAATATTAAATATTTTTCATATAAACTTTTTATTTCTTTTTAATGATTTGATGGGTGGTGTCCTTTAACTTTCTATTTTATTTTATTTTTTATTTTTTTTTTATCAATTTCCAATCACAAATTCACACGTGGTAAAAGGTTGTAAAAAAACTATTAAGTCTAATTTAAAAAAAATAAAATTATATATTAAAAATAAAGTAATTCTATAAATTATTTCACTATGCTAACGTGATATTATCAATTAATTTATTTTAACAAAGGCTGATCCAAAAGTTATTTGGCACTACTATAGTCTATACTAATATAATGAAATAGTTGTAGGATAAAAGTGTAGTTTATAACTGCAACCGTCTAGGCGGTTAACGCTTATTTTACCGGCGGTTAATAGTTATTTAATCCAATAATCGGCAGTTTTATAACCATTTATATATATATATATATGAGCTTTTTAAGTGTTTTGGACCTTAAATTTGCCTATTTTTTGGACTTATTTTAAGGGTTTAAGGCCAAAAAGTTCCCAAAAAAATAAAATAAAATGCACACATGCTTTTTTTAGGCCAGCCAATGTATTTGAATAAGGCTTAGCCCAAAACATCACATATCACATTATATATTTTACATACATATTCATAAATAGTCCTAATCTATTAATCCAAATACAAATGAAAAAAAAAAATATATATATATATATATATATATATATGAAGGCGGCCCTACCTCCTAAAACCGCTAACCGCAACCGCCCTAAGTGGTTAGCGATTTTTAATAACCGCCTACCAAAGGCGTTAGTAGTTAACGGTTAGCGATTAGCGAGGTGATTATAACCGCACCATTTGAGCAGCCCTAGTTTATAGCATTACTAAACCAAAAAAGTGAGGTTGAATAATGTAATGCGGAAAATGCTATAATTTTTACATTTTTTTATCTCACTTTGCTTATGTGGTATTATCAACCACCTATTGTTAAACAAAACAAAAAAAAAAAAAAATGATATATAGCTAGGTCAACAAATGAATAAAGCCACTTAGGAACATACGGGGATCTAGTTAGGATAAGCTCAGCTTAGGAATGGTTTGTTTATTAAATAAATTGAGTTTGAACAAAAATTCATGCTCATTAATTAAAGGAACCGAACTCTTATAATCTTGAATAGCTTTATTTTTATTATTTTATAATATTTATTTTATCTTTGTAACGAGAACACATTAATAATTTAAAAAGATAAAAATTGATGTAATAGGTACAATTTGAATTATTATAATTGTATGTTTTGACATAAATATATGTATGTTTGCGTGTATATGAAAGTTATGTAGATGTGTGTTTATGTTTGTAATGAATGTATATACATATTATAAGATACATATTTTATAAACACGATTAGATCGTTTAAGATTATATTTAATTTATCTGATTACTCAAATAATAATTTGTAACAATAATTAAATAACCAATAATAAGTATGAATTTACAGAAGAAAAAAAATCACGACATTTACTTTATATATAAAATGAATAAGTTAATTGTAGTTTGTGAACAAATCTGAACTCATTCGAAAATAAATAAATAGAACTTAAACAGATTATCTAACTCAATAATAAGTTAAAACTCAACTATTGTTTGAAAGAAATTAAATTAATAGAACTTGAACATTCATTACTCGGTTCAACTCGACTAGGCTAATAATATGATACTATTCTGTATATTGGGCCGGGCCATCCACACCCATTGACTTGTTTCGACCCGGCCTGATTAATCAGTTAACTTCTCCAATAAGAAAAACGCGAGGAACTGAGAGCACACATGCCAGTCTCATATATTGACTAACCGATCACATTTCCATTCTTCAACCCAAAATTCCAATTCCAACCCATTTCGACCGCCATGGCCGGCTCGGCACCGTCGTCGTCGACCACCAACATAATGCTCGCGATCCTGGAGAAGAAGACCACCTCCGTCGACCTATTTCGCCCGCTCCGCAACTTTATCGCCTTCAACTACTCGGAGCGCGAGGCCCAGAACCTCGACGACGACCTCCAAACCCTCAAGCAGCTCCGCTCCGACGTCGAGCGCCAATCCGACCCCACCCCCACCGCCCGACGCGACCTCCTCCAGAGCTACTTCAAGGCGCTCTGCCTCGTGGAGACCCGCTTCCCAATCTCCCCGGACAAGGACCACATCAACACCGTCACTTTCACCTGGCATGACGCCTTCAAGCACAAGCAGAAGGCCTCCCAGCAGAACATTCACCTCGAGAAGGCCGCCGTGCTCTTCAATCTGGGCGCCGTGTACAGCCAGATCGGGCTCTCGTACGACCGGGCCACGGTCGAAGGGCGGAGGCTGGCTTCGCACGCGTTTATTGGGGCGGCGGGGGCGTTTGCGTTCTTGAGAGATAACGCGGCGACCAAGGCGTCGATTGGGAGCTCGACGACCGTGGACATCTCCGTGGAGTGCGCCGGGATGCTCGAGCGGCTCATGCTGGCGCAGGCGCAGGAGTGCGTCTTCGAGAACACCATCGCCAAAGGGAGCACCCCGGGGGTCTGCGCCAAGATCTCCAGGCAGGTCTGTTTGTGTACAAGTTTCTCTGGTAACCAATGAATGAGTTTGTGCTTTGCTTTCATCACTGATAAGAGTGATCAAGTTTAATCAAATAGATGAAATTGTAGCTTAGAAAAAAAAAAAAAAAGGAGAAGATGAAATTGTGAATTTGCTGTTTTAAGAAGTGGGGAACTGGTAAATATTGCACAAGTGAATATGTGCTGCTAACTTTGTGAAAATAGTCAATTTTAGTTGGTTTTAACGAGATATTATTTGGGATTCTGGTATATTTTTGTAACCCACAATTGGTATGTGGGGTTTGCTCTGTGATTGATAGAGTGTTTGTTCTAAGTTGCTTTGAGATATGGATGTAATTACAGGTTGGGATGTACTATGAAGAAGCTTTGGCGGCCCTGAATGTTGCACCTCTGAACCAGCATTTCGACAAGGCCTGGATATCCCATGTGCAACTAAAGGCGGCTCTGTTTTATGCTGAAGCTTCCTATAGGTACGGTTTAGAGCTGCATGAGAAAGAAGAGATTGCAGAGGAAATTGCACGGTTGAGGAGTGGGGTTAGTGCTTTAACCGAGGTAAAGAAATCCTCAAAGGGTGCTGCAGCGCAACTTCTAGATGCAATTAACAAGTTAGAGGCCAATCTTAACCGGAACCTAGAGAGGGCCATGAAGGAGAATGATAGAGTTTACCTCATGAGGGTTCCTTCCCCGAGTTCCTTACCACCTCTTCCAGCATTCTCAATGGTTAAGCCGATGGCAATGAATGAGGTATTGGATGCGAGCAAGGAGAAGATGTTTGCAAGCCTTGTTCCAGACAGCAGTGCCAAGGCTCTTTCCAGGTACACGGAGATGGTGGATGACATTATCAGAACGCAAGCTGAAAAATTGCAACAAGCCAGTGAGTTGACCCGAGTAAGGCTCAAGGAGATGGACCTACCGGAATCTATTCTTGCCTTAGAAGGGAATTTTACTCTCCCAACAGGTCTTAAAGAAGATGTGGAGGCGGTACAGATAAGTGGGGCCCCAGCTGGATTGGAAGCAGAGTTACAGCAACTTATGGATTTGAGGAGGGTGAACCAGGAGATGCTGATCCAGATAGAGGAGCTCTTGCAGAAAGAGGCAAGAGAAGACGCTCAATTTAGAAGCCAATTTGGAACACGGTGGACTAGACCTCAGTCCAGCACTCTAACAAAGAACTTACAGGATAGGTTGAATAGATTTGCAGCTAACTTGAAGCAAGCTGCAGACAGTGATGGCCGGATTGAGCGTTCAGTGAGGGAACATTCAGCATTCATGTCAATCCTTGATCGCCGTCCGGTATGTTTGTTCAACTGTTTGCATTGTTTATGTTTATTAGTTATCTTCTGTCTTATATCATAAGTCTCAAGTGATGCATCCATCATGCAATATAGGAAATAGACTATACGGAAAATGCTGGTAACCAGATGTTTAAAGGAATTTCTTGTTTCGACGTTTTTTCCTTTTCCATAGTTTTTTGGTACGAAATGTGTGGTGCTTAGCAGCTTTTTTCCCTTAAAACAATTTTTTCTTAAGTATTTGGTTTTTCAATTTTCAATTTGTGTAGGACTTGCATAATTTTCTAGGAAGTTAGAAATGGAAAGAGCCAAAAAAATTGCTTTCTAAAATATCTCCAAAATTAATTTGTATCCTTACAAGTTTTCATCTTTTCAGGAAAAATAGGTGCTCTGGAATAAAATTCTGGATGCCATTTTCCTACTATACAGGACTTCATTTTTTTAAGTTTCTGAGAAGCTGGTATCAAAGAAATGGGTAGAAAACAGATTTCCTGGAATTTATTTCTTTTTTCTTTTGTTAATGTTTTGTGAAACTAACATGTGTAAAGTTTCTTTCACCTTTTCTCACACTAGTCATAAAAGCCTTATGTATTGCCCGCTTCTCATGTTTTTTCTGGGTGGTCTTGATAAGATTTCACAAAATACTCCCATTTTTTTAACTATCAAAAAAAAAAAAAAAAAAAAAAAAAGATTTCACAAAATACTCGCTAGTTATTTGATTTAGATATTTTACTTCAGTTTTCACCCTGTATTTGATTTGTTGTTTAGATATGGCAGATGGGTTCTGTTTTTTGCACCATGGATTGGCCAGTGTTGTTTTCCTTAGCATATTTTTATTAGTTATGTCCTCTCTATGGTTCAATTTGTTTGTAAATCCCATTCGGGCACTTTCCTTTATCAGATTGAATCCGTCCTCCCATCTTTAGCAAGGCCAATAATGTCTCTGGATGCCAATGAAGATGCGATTGTGGGTGTCCTGAAGCAGAGCTTGGTAAAACCCTTTTCTTCTTTTATTTCCGCGCCAATTTTTTATTTCCTAAATGTTTTCTCAATCTATAATGCTTGTGATTATGATTCTGTGTATCGCCGGTCCCCCCCTCCCTCTTTCTCTTCTCCCTTTTTACATTATTCATCTTTCCCATTCTCTTTCTACATGCTTAACTTTGTAATGAACGAACATAAGATTCTAATGCCTACTAGACTGAATATAGAGGACTGCAAGTGATTTTCTGTGCATCTTGTAAGGAATGTATCTTTTCATGCTCTCATTTGCTTAGAGATTGGTTTGAAGCTTTAAAGAAGATTATAACAATCTAGTCATATCATACTGGTTGTTTCACATAACTTACATCATAGTTATCATGATATTTATATTGAATATATCTGATTTAAAAATATTTGAAATACTTATTATGAAGTTATATAATGCTAATATTGAATATATTTGTCATACTAAACAATTGGCTTCTTGTTTGGATGTTATGGATTAGGAAGGCTTATTACATTTATTTTGTGGTTCAACTGTACTTTTGGCACCATTATTCTAGGATTGGAATTTAAATTTCAATGCTTGGAATTGTGGAATGATAGCTTTGCCATGAACTCTTAAGTATTTGTAGAAAGATTAAAAAAAAAGAAAGAAAGTGTCTACATGCATGTGGCACGAAAAATGGGTTTTTTTTTATAAATTTTTTGTTTTTATAAGTAATCCAATTTCATTAATAGTGCAAAGGGGTACAACCCTAGTACACAAGAATTATGCAAGAGAAACTCCTAATGTAGAGAAAGTGATGAACAAAATCTAAAAAATTAGAAACGAGCAAGCTATTAAACGCTACTATCCGTGTGTAGAGGGTTTGGAACAACATCTTTTTCAACTCTTAACATTGCAGTCTCACTACCTTCAATGCTCCTTGCATTATGCACTCTCCAAATACACCACGTTAAACACAAAGGAGCCAACCTCAACGTCTCTAAAGCATTACGGTTTCCCATTTGTCCTCTTCAACTCAAACATCTCTCTCACCCTTCGAGGCATAACCCAAACAACACCAAACAAATGGAAAAGTGAACTCCATAATTTTCTTGCAATCTCACAATGAAGAAGGAGGTGATCAATATATTCCTCAATTTTTCTTGCACATACAACATCAATCTACCACAATAACATTTCTCTTTCTTAAGTTATCAAAAGTCAAATATTTTCCCTAAAGTCGCCCTCCACTCAAAGAACACCACTCTTGAAGGAAGCCTTAACTTTTCAAATACTCTTTCAAGGAAAATGGAACTTATCGGAATGGACAACACATGATAGCGAGACTTCACTTCAAAAACTTTGTTAAGTTACCAAAAGTAAAAAATTTCCCTTTTGGAAGGGATCTAGCAAATTCTATCCTCACCTCCTTACCTTACTCTTTGAGAATACTACTTAGAGAAAGAAGAGACCACTTCTACCTCCCAATCATGCATTGGTCTTGTAAAGAAAATATTCCATTGAATATTTTCATTCCAGAACTGCATATGATCCGCCACCTACACATCCTTACAACTTACAATACTAAATAATTCAAGATAAGAAATCTTCAAGGTCTGTTCCCCACACCATAAATCATACTAAAACGGCACCTTAGATCCATCTCCCACCTCATACCTAACAAATTAGAAAAAACTTCCCACCCCCTCCTTTTACATTTTCAAACTCCCAGGGTCCACAACCTCCTAAGAACACCAAGCTCCCCTCAAACTATCATTCTTAGTATCCACCTCCGATCTCCGCAAAGCTTCCCTATCCATAGTATGCTGCCACAACCACTTACCTAGGAGGGCTCAGTTAAATTAAATTATATTTTTTACCCCCAATTGTCAGTGTACAAATTTTCTACCACTTTGCTAAATGGAACTTCAACTCATCACCAATTCCACTCCATAGAAAATCCCTCAAAAAAATTTCAAGTCTATTAGCCACTCCTACTGGAGTAGGGAAGAGAGACAAATAATATGTCGGTAAATTAGAAAGAGTGTTTTTTTTATCAAAGTCAACCTACCTCCCTTAGATTGATTGATAAAGCCACTTTTAGATTGATTGATAAAGCCTCTTTTAGCTTGCCAAACGATGTTCCATCGTCTCAATAATGCCATTCCAAATAGTAGAAGCCTTATAAGAGGTTCCCAAAGGAAGACCCAAATACTTCATCGGCAAAGAAGCCACTCTACACCCAAGAATACTAGTCAAACCCTATACATCACCCACGTTGCCTACATGAACTATCTCTGATTTGGATAAATTTATCTTCAGCACCAACACCACTTCAAAACATAAACAGGTGAAAAATTTGTTCACAATTAGCGTCACAAAAGATCAAAGTATCATCTGCAAATAATAAATGCGACACTATCATCTCCTCATTATTCCCCGATCCCACCAGAAATCCTGATAGGAATCCGTTGTCCACAGTAACAGACTCTGTCCCAACTTAATGCATCTTTAACAACCACAAACACTAAAGGAGACGGTGGGTTTCCTGTCTTAATCCACTCTAGCTACTAAAGAAGCCAAATGGAGAACCATTAATGAGAATCGAAAACCGCACCGTAGATATGCAATGCTCTATCTAATCTCGCCATCTCTCCCCAAAGCTGCATCTTTTCAACAAATATAACAAAAATTCCCAATTAACATGATCATAGGCCTTCTCCAAATCCAATTTACACAACACTCCTGGTTAGTTTACAGAACTTGACTTATCTGCTTCCTCTATCAACTGATCCTTAAAACCTAGACCCCGGGGGTTTACGCTAAAAACTTACAAGGTATATTGAGAGGTGGTAACAAGCAAATTAATCAAACTGATATAAAACATTGAGAATTTGAAAATTTTGTATAACCTGTAGTACAAAGCATCTTTTCTTGCATTTAAAGACTAAGGCAAAGTGTCCAAGAAAAAAGATCTGTCCATTCTTAAGGTATCTTGCTTTTGTATAAACCTTATCTCAAGGTGTTTTAAGGTTTGTATAGTTATGTACTACTTTTGTGTTTGGCTACTCGTTATAACTTTGCATGTTCAATAAACAGAGGCAATTGGAAACTCTTGGTGCACAGCGGGCTGGTCTTGAAGACATGCTTAAAGAGATGAAAAGGAAGGTGTGCATTATTATAAATCATATTCTTGTGCACCCCAGTGCATAGGAAGTGTGCAAAAGTTATGCCTTGTTTGGTTTGTTCATTGTGTGCACACGATCGTTTAGTGGGCATGTCGAATGCTTATTTATTTATTTTTTGAGGCCACATTGAATTCCCCCTCTTGAAATATTGTTTCTCCTGTATGCTTTCTGCTTCATGGAATACTGTGTATAGTTTTGATGGCAACCCAAACTAAAGTGCCAGTGAGCTCTAGCAAATGGTACTCCCTGTTCCTATTAAGCAGAGAGGAAGATGAGGTCATGGGTTCAAGATTTAATGAGTGCATGTTAAACTTACCAATTAAAAAAAAATGGCAATTAAACCTAGAACGATATGTGGAATTCTTGGACTGATATGTTACCTTGTTTAACTTTTTTTTTTTATTCAACATATCATAAATGAGGATTCTTGGTTCTACATTTTGTTTTTGTAAATACTTGCTTATTTATTTATTTATTTATCTGTTTCTCATTTGGCTGATGAGCTAAACATGAGCTTCGTCGTTTAATTTTCTCATTTCTTAACCATAAGACTTACTGCTGACATCGCTTTCAATTATCTCTAGTCATTATTATAGTGATTATTTTCAACAAGATGATAAAAGTGAGTTTTGAGCATTAGTTGCGGCATTGGTCTATTTACATTATTAATATTCATAAAAATAACCACGGAACTAAGGTTCGAAACTTCTACTCAGCTCATGAACTAAATTTACCAACTAATATGGTTATCCTGACTCCCACTTCTAGTTTGCCAGATATGATTATCCTGATTGTGCACTTATCTTCCCTTTTGGAATTTTCTGTTTGAGCTAGTAGTCTGGTGCATACGTACCAGAAAAAGCGTATCTGGTGCAAGCGTTATTATAGTTTTGGGGCTCTGCATGTAAAAATCAATCAGTTGGTTGTTTGCTTTCTACATATCGGGCTTGCCATTGTGGTGGTTAGAAAATTGTATCATGATCAATGTTTGTTCATTCTGTGCTTCCAGTAATTGTTAGTCTTGCTGTGATATATTATGATATACTTGGCTGTGCTTATGTTCTATGTATGGCTTCAGGATGATATACTACCAAAGCTGATGACATCAACTGGCTCCTATGAGGATCTTTTCAGGAAGGAGATATCAAAGTATGATCACATTAGTGAAGAAATTGCCCAAAATATGGAGGCACAAGAACAATTGTTGTTGCAAATCCAGGTCTAATTTTTTATTTAACTGCAGTCGTTCTTTTTATTTTCTCTGAAAATCAGGTTTTTTTTTTTTTTTTTTCCAAATGTGATGTTTTACTGTGAGCAAGGCCTGTGATTTAACAGAATTTGCGTGGTCTGGAGAATGTGTCATGTATAAATCTGATTATTTATCCTTTTTACAGGCTCAAAATGATGAGTTTTCGGCCATCTTTAATCTTGAGGACTATAAAGGTTGGTTGGGGGTTATAAGAATTTGTACTTTATTTACTTATCAAAAAAAAAAAAATTATACTTTATTTGTTTGTCATTTAAATTTCTTTAATGCATTCGATTTGCTATCATTGATGCATATTATCAAATGTGGGAAAAATATCCATACATGTTATTCTTTTAGAGACTTAACAGTTTTGAATGGCACATAGTTTTTCATCTACACAATGATGTGCCGGCATGTCAGCTTCTGTTTGCTACTGCAATTGACTTAAGAGTGTCATATCAAAGCATACATTTGAGAGTTGGGTATTGAAAATCTAATCTGATCATGGATTCGAAGTGATAACCTCATCAACACATGGGATCCTAGTTGATGTGACCGTGATTTAGTTCATATCCCCTGAAACTGTGAAACCTGTACCAGATCTATAAAATGGTGTATAGTTGTACCTGTTTCTCAACTCTGTTGGATGAACCCATGGGTGCATGCCTAGGGTTATGAATAATTTTAGGAGTGAGGATCCATGTTTCTTCTGTCCACCTGTTTCTGATAATATACATAATCAGATTCTATTCTATTCATGTTTCTCTAAAAGTCACATTCTGGTAGTCAAATGACATCGCATAATCAGATTCTTTTCTCATACTTTTCCCCTATTATCCGTCTCTTTTTAAATGGTAATATTTTTGCTTTAATAAGTTCTTTACTTTCCTTTGAAACAAAGTAGTATAATTCCTTGCTTTGTTGATGCTAACATACTTTGGTGATATGCTTACAGGCTCTGCGTTTTTCAATTCAAATGGAGTATATTCTTTTCTTTTCAATATGTTTTGTTTTGATTTTTTCCCTCTATATATTTTCCAGCATCTCGCGAGAAATGTTATAAGCAGATTCAAGCTGCCATAGCTAAGTTTCGGGAGATCAAGGATAACATCAATGAGGGATTGAAGTTCTATGTTACTCTTCAGGTAAAAAATTGCGCAGATGTTGCTTTAGACTGTATGGTGTTAGAATTTATTTTAGTAGAAGTTATGTTCAAGTATACACATTCCTGCCCCTCTTTTGTAGCTGTCTATGCACTTTAATACCATTACTGCGCATAGATCTCTCGACATGTGTGTGCATGTGATTTTCACATCATTGTATCTGTGAACTTTGCTAAAAA
The DNA here is from genome assembly GCF_901000735.1 of Corylus avellana. Taxonomy (NCBI): domain Eukaryota; kingdom Viridiplantae; phylum Streptophyta; class Magnoliopsida; order Fagales; family Betulaceae; genus Corylus; species Corylus avellana. Next base: position 7,907,992 of record NC_081541.1, read on the forward strand.
TGGCTAGTTATTTATTAGGTCTGCATCACAAATATTTTTGATACATGAGCCAGTCTTTTTTCACCAGGATGCAATCACAAATGTAAAGCAGCAGTGCAGTGATTTTGTCATGACTAGAAACATCCAGTGTCGGGAAATGATGGAAGATGTGCAAAGACAAATGGCGGGCCTCAATTTCCAGGATGGTAAAAACACAGGTGCATACAACAGCAACTACCCTCCAGGAGGACATCAGACTCAGAGATCCAATTCACAGCAGCAAGCAGATCCTCGTTCACAAACACCTTATTACCAGCCACGTGATCAGCCACCAATGGCAGGCTACGCTCATCCTCCTCCCTCGTATAGCTCCCCACAGTCGTTCCCGTCTCCTTACCATGTTCCAGCTACTTCAGCTGCTCCATATCCACCTCCTCAGGCCCAACAGCAGCAACCTGCTAGCCACGAGTATGGCCAACCTGCTTATCCGGGGTGGCGAGGCCCATACTACAATGCCCACGCACAACAACCTGGATCTCTTCCTCGCCCCCCTTATACCGTTCCAGGTCCATATCCTCCTCACCAAAGTGGTGGTTACTATAAGCAACAATAGTGTACTGTGTATCATCTTATCCTCTTTGGCTGTAAAATTTGATTGCTTGTGATATGTGTTACCCGTTGCTTTGTTCCATCGTGGGTTTACTGGATTGAATTTAGATAAATCTCGTTCATGATCGAATAGCTTATTCATCTTGATAATCCCTCTGTTGGTCTGCATAATGTGCTTCGTATATACAAGGATTTTTCTATGTATAGCGACTAAAGAATGTTGAGATTTATTAAATGATACTAATAATTTGATATGTATGATACACAAATCTTCTATTTACTAGATAAATGCAGAGCCATTTTTGCTGTTAAATATGTTTCTTTGCGGTGTTTGTTGTTTAGCATATTTTTGGATGGGCGAGTTTGGCCTCAAAAAGAGGGTAAATGAGAGGTTCCAATCAGTGATTTTTGTTTCATGAAGAGAGCAATAAATGATAATCACATGTTCTAAGGACACATATTAGGAGGAAAACTTTGTTCAGTTTCTCCGTGGTCTCAATGCTGAATTGTTCATTCCTTTTGATCAAATGCCTTTCAATTCCTAGGGCGAGGTGTAATAAACGGGCAAATTGGAAGAATCCACTTTTTTGCTTCACGGACTAATCCCTGCAATATAAAGTGGCCTAATGTAAAAACCAAAGTCTATATGCCCGACCTCACTCAAACGCTATAATATGGTCCATGAACCAATATTACACTGCCCATTGTGATTCTGCGGACCAGTATATGTGCGAGAATCGTGTTAGAAGTATTATAACTTTTACTATAAAGCTTTTACAAATCAGTGAAATGATTAAACAATAAATCTGATTTGTCAATTTAATTAGTTAGTAATTGACTTGTTATTCACTCTTAAATCTTTTAACCAACTATAGACTATCACGTTAGTTTATAATAAAAAGAACTAAAAAAAAAAAAAAAAAAATCATTTTTCATATGTGCAAAGAAAAGAATCATTCATATTCAAAGTACCAGCCACATAGCCATTAGTTATTGTGCTCTAGCAAAAAGGAAGAAGTCCATGTCCTTGGCAGATTGAGTTGCATGGGTAGTGAATCCTCCCTTTGTCCCATCACCTCACTGCACGACACAGCTAGAGCATGCCCCATCCAAGGGTGACACCTGGTCATGCAATTACTCTAGGAGAACGCTTAGTATAACAAAATAGAAGCCATTGCAAGTATGATTCATTCTCATGAATCCTGATGCTCTGATATTCCTCCTCTTTCTTCTTTGCCATTTCTTCTCTCACTTAAGTTTGAATTTTCTTCGTCCTTTTGCCTTTTTTTTTTAGTTCATTGTTTAGCATTTAAAATTTCTGGGTTCCATGGATATCTCAAATATCATTTTCTTCCAATATATGGTAGATTTTTCTGAAGATTGGGGACCGTTTAATTGTTTATAAATTTACATACTAAAATAAACAATTATCAGTCTCCAATGAATAGTTCAATCGGCTGTGAACCACACCTCATGAAGTGAAGTCACTAGTTCAAATTTATCTTCTCCCTTCCCTTGTGTGGACATGTCTTAAAAAAATAAAAAATAAAAAAACAGTTATCATTAGCAAAGATAAATTGGGCTTCCATTCCGTTGCTTCTCCTTTATAATTTCTTGGGATAGTTCCATAAATGGTATGGTAAAATTATATATTATTCCTTTTTTATTAATTAATTAGTTAGTTTTTTTAATGAAATAATTAATAACCTTTCATTGGTCAAGTGTGTTGTTGTTAGTGTCGCAAGACTGAGACAGACCTCATCAGTTGATGAGCACCACTCGAGAATTGAAACGACCGACCGACATATACCATGTATGCAATTTATCATTATTTTACACTAAATTGCGAAACAGAGGAACATGAATGTACTGCTTAGAAGAAACGACAGAATCACTTGTCCTCTCTCACGGGTATTGTTAGTTCTAGAACAAATAACAGAAAAATGGTATCTAGCTGCTCTCGACTATGGTGGTTCACATCCTACCCAGTAGTTTCACCTTTTATGCTAATTCGATGATTGATTCTTGAATTGACAAAAACCTCTCAGCCGTCGATAATCATCTTCAGATAGTTAACTGAAAATTGGAATACTTCGACTGGAAACGTCAGAACCGGCATGAGTTTCAGCTCCTCAGGCGATCAAGAAGCTGCTAGTCATTAGAAGATAGCATAAGTACTTGTATCTAATATAACAAGTCTGCAGCATTAAATAAATATAAAAAGCAAAATAGTCTCTTCTGAATATGAAGAACGTTCAGGACACTTATGTGTATGTTCAATCATGTCAGGCAAAAATTATGGATGCTGGAAACAACTATATCAATTTCAAAGATGATTTTTCCATAAGGAACTTTTTGTTTTCACAAGAAAGGCATCCGAGAATAAAGGAAATTATGGGAGCTTATTTTCTTACTCAAGACCTTTGTGAGATTGTTGGGAATGAAAACTCTTTATTAGATAGTAATCGGTAGTCTAAGGATCTCTCAGAGAATTTCATGATTTGTTGTTTAGATCATCAGAAAACTGGGGAAAACTACTATTTAGCTGACATTTTCCAAATAATTTCAGACAAAATAAATCATTGGACCATTTTTATTTTGTAACCACTCTCCTAATATACATCCTTTTCCATGAAGGAATTTCCATAGAAGCAAACAAGATAAACGCAGTGCTAAAAAATAAACCATCCTACAAGTAAAACACCATTCCGTCCTAATATAAATTTTTGCATGCATGTATCCACACACATGAGGACTTTGGATATATGTGCTGTTCATGCTGTAAATAGTGAACAATATACATGCACACGTGTGTGTGTGTGTGTTTTGGGGGGGGGGGGCTGATAACCAATGAAAAAAAAAAAAGTAACACAGAGACAGTCTTGAAAACTGAAACAGTATAAACTAACCAGACTTACCAGGAAAGGATACTGTATAATCCAACCTAGAACTGGAATCTGATAGACAAACGCCTTGACAGATGGCCAAAAACCGCTGCATGTACATTAATGGAAGATATATTTAAGAGCTGCACAGGTAAAATAACTCAGTTTGGAACTTAGGGTAGAGAGAAGAAACTAACCCAAAGAGAACAACACAACCATATATTTCCAAGATTATACCAACTATTGGCCACCGAACAAACAGGAAAAATAGTCCTAAAAGAAAAGAAGCTGAACCCTGCAGAAGAAAAGAAAAAGGTCAGTAATAAGATCTACAATCAAGTTAGATCATATATTTGTACATAATACGATTCAAAAAACAGGCAGTACTTTCCCTTTTATGCTAAACATCGAGAAGTAAAAATCTCGAAGGTTGGTAAGGATGCTTTCAATAGATTTAGAACAAGATTTCCTTTCGTCATACCTTGTAGTTTGCTTTGTTAGTGAAGAGATTCCATGTAGAGTGCCAACCAAGTAAAAGGGCTACCCCGGTCAAACAAAATATCTGATTAGATAATAACAAAAAGGATTCAAAATCATGCCCTTAGGGAACAAACCAAGCCAAAAAAGTTTGAGTTATAAATAAGCCTTACATTCCCAAGAGCAAGTAAACCCCTGTCAAAAAATAGAATTACACCAAGAAATGAGAAAGCGAAGCCAAAACCAATGAGACCTAGTCCAATCTCTGCAAGTTTGAGCCAAATTTCCCAAGGTTACACGTGAAATATGAATTTACATCACAAAATGACATTAATAGCAACAGAAGACAAACTGGTAAGCGAGGTTGATTCAGCATGCAACTAGTCCTTCAGGCGTGTTTACCACAGAAGTACTAGGAAATTAGTTTCAAAAACCAAAGCCATTCTCACACTTGAAACTCAGCACATGTTGTAAAGCAGTCAAATATAACAGTGACACTAAGAATACACGCTCCTTGAATTCAAAGATATCACTCATGAAATAATCAGTTCATTCATAGCTATGCCTACAGATGATGTGATTGTCCCAATTGATGCACAAATTTTGGAGACAAGCACAAGCAAAGTCAGGAGAAAGAGTGCAATGCTAGGACAAAGGTATAAAGCATGCTCGTGTTACAAGAATAAGAAACTAGCCATGTGAATAAAAATATGGCCAGTTAGTAAACTTCAGAGAACAGAATAAGTATTATTTAATGCTAAATTAAATAATTAAATCCTAAATCTGAAAATACCCCTATAATTAGTACTTTTATTATATAGGATTTATTGGGAAATCTATTAGTGAACCTCATGTCGGCTTTGAAAATATTCACTATTACATTCAACATCAATTCTCCAACAGGCCATCAGCACCACGGTAAATCAATATGCAAGAAAACTTAAGCATTAGTAAGAATGTTGGATAGCAAACACTGACTGGAAACTGAACCAAGAATTTTGCATGCATGCATATGTTTAAAAACATTTATGCATGGGATACTGCTCACTTTTTTGCTCATTTATTTCATAGACCATCTTGACAATTGCAGATATACTCCGTGATGGAAGCAAACAGGACACACCTTCCAATGAACTGCAACAAATGGAAGCATGTAAGAAATTAACACAAGAATGACTATGAGTGTGTTTAAAGTTTGTAATACAAAAAATAGAAGAGAGAAAAATCTACTGTTATTTAAGACAATCTCCAGGTTTGGTGTAACATCAAACTGAAGCCTTGTTAAACTATCAATTTTTCGAGTTAATACCCCTATCATAAAATTTGAAAAAAATAAAAAAAAAAAAAAAAAAAATTCAATTTTGAGATCAAAATTGTAAAATCTTGAAGGAATTTTTTTATTTTTTTATTTTTTATTTTTTATTTTATATATATATATATATATAAAAAAAAATTATTCAATTAAGGAAATTAAGGAAAAAAAATTAAACTCTCACCGACTCTGTGCAACTATCCTTACAAAAAAAGAGCCTCCTTTGCTGGAATTGTTTTCCCAGATGGATCATCAAGAATTAACAAGCCCTAGACCACCAACCCACCCACCCCCCCAAAATATATATATATATATTACACCATTTTTTCCTGGATCTTCAACAGAACTCATTCTGTCACAACAGTTTCCATCCCATTCAAGTGCATTTCAAAAAAGTTGTGAACAGATTCCCAGTCTTGTATAACCCTAAAGAACCATTGACTTGATGCTATTATGCTGCTAAAGTTGTTTGTTTGTCAACTGCAATTCAAAGAGTTCAAGGAATAAAGTCTTTAAAGGTGTTTCTTTTCACCATACATCATGTCAAAATCAAATGTGGTTGCCATCCCCAATGCTAAAACCTGATATATTTTGAGAAAGTTTCCCACTCTTTTGTAACATGCTTTCACAAACTTACTTCATCAGCTTCCCTAACCTTAGAAAAACCCCAATGGTTGGTCATGTTGGATATGTTTGTTTTGTTTCCCTCGTAATGCAACCATGAGGTTGTACTCTCCTCTATGAACTTTTTTCTTTAATTACTATTCAGGGAATGGGCATCATAAATGCCACTTTGTAAATTTAAGATATTAATAATTTGTTAAAAAGTATCATAGCAAATGACACATTCCTCAAATTGTTTTCGGTTAAACAGATTTGAAACTTTTGATATCGGGGTTGGGCAGAGTTAACTACAAAACAATAATCCTCTATCTGAAGATTGCAAAAAACTGTATTTGGCGAAAATTGTATCCCTTCTCTTCCTGAAAAGGCATCGATCTGATTGTACTTTATTTATTGTAATGAGTATTTCTACCAATTGCGTATTTCATTATCTAAATTTCATTAAAAGGATCCCATTTAACAATAAGTCATCCTCCAATGATAGGTTGAGCAGAGTTCAAACTACAACACATTTTGATAAAATCTCAAATAATAGTTCAAGCACTGGATCAAACCGTAGATCCTCAATGGAAAAAACTTCTCCCGACATAATCTGCACAACCCTAGAAAATCTATCGATTCTCAAATTCCGAAGGATGATAATAGATAAGTAAACACAGCCCTTCTAGCCCTAGCTAGCGGCGCACTGGGACCCAGTAGGCTCGACAGAAATTTATGGTGGCTCGAGCTCTACTCGAGCAATAGAATATGACCACACAAAAAAATCAGCCATTGAACAGCACTTAAAGATCAATATAACTATCAAATTCAGATATAATCCTCAAATTATATGATAATGACTGAATCTAAAAAAAGACTATGTTACCTTATTTGTTGAAGTAGCCGAACCTAGTGAGGAAATCCTTGCTTTTCCGGTGAGGTTGTGGCGGTTTCCGGTGGTGGTGAAGAGGAGAGTGAAGACAGAGTGAATGGTAGAGACGGAGAGAAAACACGTGGAGATCAAGGGCGGGGCTTGTTTGGATATGAGGACAACTATCCCTCGCGTATACGAATATCCAGAACAATGTCCAAACAGAGTTTTGGTAACTCTGAAATTAATTTCGCTTGAAATAAAATGGTTGCCACCAATAAATTTTTCTAAAATCTCATATAATTAATTTTTCATGAGTCGACCTGTAATTTTCCATGCTTTCCACTTTTTTAGTTTAGTTTTTCGCTTTTTTATTTCATAAATAAGTATTTTGGTCTTCAGATATAAGAGAAAATCCTAACAAATATTAAGGAGAAACTTCACTAAGCTCCCTTGAAGTTTCAGCTGATTTGATAAATACTCCCTATATTTCCAAAACTCTCACTTAAGCCCCCTAAACTTTGGTTTGCTCTCACTTTTAACCATTTTAACGTTAAAGTCAAATAGTTTGACTTTTTATGCCCATTTTACCCTTATCCTAAAACTATACCATTTTGTGTCTTAAAACTATAACATCTACCCAACCCAAAACGACGTCGTTTTCGGCATTTTTATTTTTATTTTTATTTTTTTTAAGAAAAGCAAAATATTAAAAATAAAAAATAAAAAAAAAAAAAACGAAATCGGGGTGGCTGACCACCCCATTTTGGCCAAGGGGTGGCTGCCACCCCTTGGCCGATCTGGGGGTAGTTGAACCACCCCCATGGCCAAAAAAAATAAAAAATAAAAAGGGATCGGGTGTTTTTGGGGGTGGCCGGACCACCCCCAAGAGGCTAGGGTGGTTTCGGCCACCCCATACCGGCCGTAAATGGGGTGGTTTCGGGCTTGAAAACTACATCACTACCCAATCTAAAATGACTTCGTTTTGAGCATAATATTAACAAAATAAAAATAAAAATCGGGATGGCTCCAGCCACCCCCTTGGCCAAAAATGGGGTGGTTTCAGCCACCCCATACTTTCAATTACTCTCAATTATAACCATTCTGTCAATTTTAGCAGTTAAAAAAAAAATAATAATAATAAAAAAAAAAAAACCAAAATATCCTTGATTTTCATTTTTTTAAATTTTTTTTTTTTTTTTAAAAAAAAAAACATTTTGAAAGTTGGAATTTTATACAAAAGTCAGGGGTATAAATATCATGTAACGTTTAAAATCTAATGGAGGGGTCCACATTGAGAGTAATTGAAAGTTCAGGAGTCTAAAATGAGAGATTTGAAAGTTCATGGGCTGTTTGTAAAATCGAGTGAAAATTTAGGGAGTCAAAGTGAAGTTTCCCATAAAATCTCAAATTGCAAATTTTTGAAAGTTTAGTGAAGATATTAAAAAAAGCATGATAATTTGAGGGGATAAGCTATGTTCCTTTTCTTTTCGGACAGAGTTTTCTTCTAAACTAGGTATGAGGAACTTCTTCCAACTCGGTCTATAAAAATAAACATGTATCCCTTTAAACATGTTTTTTTAAGGCAATGACAAAGTTGGAATAAATAATAGGGTTAAATATTAAATTAGTCCCTAGGGTTTCACAACTTTATTTTTTTTCCCCCTGGGGTTTCATTTTTATCACAGGAGGTCCATGTGGTTTTGATAATAGACCAAGTTAGTCCTCCGTCGGTTGACCGTTAGTTGACTTAACGAAATTTCACGTGGACCAATCAAATGTTGACACGTGGCATCTACTTAATTTTTTTTTTAATTAAAAAAAAATTTATTTTCTAAAAAAAAAAAACAAAAAATAAAAAAGATTGGGGGTGGCCAAGCCACCCCCTGGGCCAAGGGGGTGGCCGAAACACCCCCTTGGTACCCACTGGGGGTGGCCGACCCAAGGGGGTGGCCGATCCACCCCCTTGGTGCCCAGGGGGTGGCTCGGCCACCCCCAATCTTTTTTGTTTTTTTAGAATTTTTTTTAAAAAATTAAAAAAAAAAAAAATTAAGTATGTACCACGTGTCAACATTTGATTGGTCCACGTGGAATTCCGTTAAGTCAACTAACGGTCAACTGACGAAGGACTAACTTGGTCTATTATCAAAACCACAGGGACCTCCTATGATAAAAATAAAACCTCAGGGAGAAAAAATAAAGCTATGAAACCCCAAGGGGGGTCTGAAGTATTTAACCCTAAATAATATTAATGATTCATGTGTATCTCATATGTTATTAAAAAAAAAAGGACACATGTCATTTTTATAAGCTAGGTTAAAGAAAGTTTCTCCAACCCAATTAGAAGGAAGAATAATGCTATAAGTCTTCCTAGAGTCATTCCAACTTTGATGTGGCTTTTAAAATCACCAATAGATCAAAAGTTAGTAAATCACATATCAAATTTCAACAGTAATTTTAAAAGCCACATCACATTTGTGATGACTTTAGGAAGATTCTAAGAGGACTTTAGCATTACTCTAGGAGGAAAACTCTATCCTTTCTTTTCTTTGGTTTTCTTTTAAAGGAACAAGGGATTTTTTCGAAATTTTATTTTTCAATTCAGTTTACTAAAATGACATTTTGTCATATATATATATATATATATATGTGTGAGAGTTATTATAATCATATGCTCAAAAAACATATATCTGTTTAAGAACAGAATTACAAAAAAAAAAAAAAAAAATTGAAATAAAAAACTTTGTTCTTTTAGTCTAGGACCAAAATTATTGTTCACTAGGTTGACACCATAGTCAATATGGCCCTTAAATTCTGACCCATTATGTGATTGGCTACATTATTGATATATAGGCATCTAGGTTGCTGAACCCAAGGCCAGCCCCACTTTAATTTGACTCTGATTTCGGCCCATCTACCACATGGACATGGTTGGTTTATTGTCATTCTTTTCCCAAGACCCAATTATAATTACTATAAAGTAAGCAAAAATATGGGTAATTTTACTTACTCTCATGATGTTACGTGCCTTTTGCAAGCACTTCTTTAATATTCAAAGTCTCTCACTTTAGTATATCGAACTTTGATTTCCTTCCATTTTCTCCATTTCTATTGCAGTTAAATTAAACGGTAGAATGAGTAATTTCAGTAAAAGTATTTTAGCAATTTCACACATTTTCAAAAAAATCCTAATGAAATGAAGAAAATCAAAGAAAATCAAAGTTCGATATAGCAAAGTAAGATACTTTAAACATTGGGAATAAGTAAAATTACCCCATAAATAAATAAAATCTGAGTGAAATTAGAAAAAAACTTGGAAAGAGTATCATGACTATATATTATTAATACATTTTGTAGGCAATGACAAAGAATTTTTTTTTTTTTTTTTTTTTTAATGTCACATAATTTTAAAAATTGTTGAAGGATAAATTAGCTATGAAAATTACATATCCATAACAACTAAATTGTATTAGATTTCTTATTGTCTTGGCCATATTGCAAGACGAATAATTGAATATTTTCAAAACTAATCAAGCTTAACAAAATCTTTGACCCCAACAATTATCCAACCATAACTTTCATTATCATTTTCATTTTTTTGCTTAATCTTATATATATATATATTACGACTCATATATATATATATATAAAGGAAAGGTATGGGACAGAGCGAGTCAACGTGTAAGTAGTTGATTTTTTGAGAGTTAGTAATTAGGTAAAGGACGAATAAGAGAAAAACAATTGGAAACGTAAGAAACCAAGTTAAAGGACAGAGTTTCAGTTACGCCAAACTCCATATTCAAATCGTTGAATCCTTTTTAGTTTGGATGGTGGCGTGTTGTGTTGGAACTAGTTGTTGAATTTGCCGCGTTATTATTAGTTGTACGGAAGTAGTATAATTAATATTATACTCAATAATATATATTTTTTAATTTAATAAAAATTGAAAAAGAAAAAAATAGCTACTTGGACATGACCACGATAATACTTGCTCATTGGAAATCACACAAAAAATGTATGAACCTTAAGAACCACATACAGTTCTTTAAGTTCGACAGCTCCATCAAAATATCAATAAGATCCATCCACGATGATTTGACAAATAAAATAAACAATAGGCAATGCATGGTTTCATTTATGATTCCAAAAGAACCATAAATGAGCCGGGCCTTTTCAATAACTACACAATGTGGTAATAAATTGCAAAATGACTCAATGAAGAGCCTCAACTGGTAAAGGCAACAACTATTGTGAAATGGTTGTTGCGGGAAATGTACTGCCAAAATTCGGAATGGAGTCGTTGATGAAGAATGAGCACCAACTAGAAAAGTCTCTACCACTAAATCAAACCACATAAGAACCGGGAGACAGCAACCCGCAAAAAATAGAAAGTGCAACAAAACATTAAAAAATAAAAATAAAAACAACTACAAAGTAAAAACGACCACTTCACAAAATAGCTGCTCTGGCACGAGGAAGCCGGTCGGAGGAGGGGTGGTGATTTAACTTTAATAGTAAAGGGTTATCATTGTTAATCAGCATATTCCTCCAAATGAAGGCCAGGAGAGTGATACATCAACATCCATGGACCATATGTAATAAAAGGGCAATAATAGCACGCGCAGATAATAAAGTAGAAAGGGCGAGGGCTACATGCAGATGAAAAGGCAGCCAAGGATAGAGGCATTCAAGTTGAACGTAAAAGATTGAAACATTAAATACAAAAAAAGAAAAAAAGGGCATCAATTAAAATCTGCTTTCACTCACTTTCTAGCTTTGAATTATGATGAGAAGAAAGAAATTGTTAGGCTGTGGAGCCAAGAACAAGAAGAATCTTCCCATGTGCACTTCCCTTCTATAATTAAGTTGTTGACATTTTAGGAGAGGAAAGTGTTTATGTAGTCAATATAGGAAAAGAAACCCACAACGACAACTACGACGGCCATTAATCACCGACCGCTAATCGTCTATTCGCTTTTAAAAGCGATTATAAAAAACGGTTAACCGTCTATACATATGATATATATACATATGAAACCACGTAGTTTTTTTAGTTAATTTTACTAATCACTTAAGTAGTTTTAGCTAATAACTACTAACCATAACTGTTTGTTTACCCTTATAATTGAGTGTCCAATTGATAGCTTTAGAGCCTATAAAAGGTTAAGCTTCATTTGGATAAGACCAAATCTAATTTTTAAATAAAAAATGCACATAAATTCAATTTAATAATTTATTTTTTAATTAAAAAGGAAAACAATGGGGCCACATGACCCCTTAATGTGGTTCCAATTTCATTAGATTGCAATCTTTACTTGCGTCAAGCAATTGGCAACCTAACAGCAACAACTAATTCATATAATTTATTTAGAAACGTCCAGGATGGAGACTGTACAATAATTCCTTGTAGATTGATTCCTATATAATTTGTAATAAGTTAATAATACCCTTTAAATCTTGTCAAAATTCTCAAAATACCCATATTTTTTTTTTCAAAGATTCAAGTGTGGGTATATTTGCAAATTTCCTTAAATACGGACCAACGCCTAAATGCTTGCAATTTTTTACTAAAAAAAGGATGGGTATTTTGAAAATTTTGCCCCTCATAGTCTATGATTTAATGAAAAATCATAACGAAAAGTAAAATTGAAAGATGGATACATATACTGAATTGACACTTTTTAAAGTTTAATGGTATAATTAGAAAAAAATGATGAAAAATAGACATGACATTAAAATATCAGCAAAATGGGGGCAAAAATGAAACAAAAACTTATTAAGAGACAAAAACAACATTTTAAAGGGTATTTTTATAAAAAAAGACTAATAATTTTGAAAGGCTGAGCCTCACATCACTCATGTTAAATGCACCAAAATGAAAGGGGCCCTATTTCTGGAGAGATTAATAGATTGATAGTGATAGGGAAGAAACAAAAAAAGATGGTGGCCAAAGCCAACGGATAACATAAAAGAACGTGTTGGATGGACATTAGGTTATCTGTACATTAATGATTGAAACAAGAGGATAATAAAATTTTATGTGATTGAAATTGGAGAGGGTCCAGAGGGACCCGTTGTTAGGTATGGCTCTGGAGTAGAAGGAATATCCAGACCGATTGTTCCTTCCTTGCGCTGATTTAATCAGACGCTCCATTAATACATTATTATATACATAATTAAATAAAATTCATATATTATATTTTATAATATGATAAGTAATGAAGGAGAAGGGACGCCTTTGATAATTCGTAAAAGTACAACTCAATTACAGCATATATTTACATCATCAACAGGGCCGCCGGATCTGTTCAAAAAGAATATCACGTGGGCTGCCGGTGCGGAAACTCAACAGAAGCAATGGCTTTCCGGGAAGTTTCTATTCGACTTTATTTTGATCCAATGAAAAAAGAAAAAGACTAGTCAAAGTTGGACAAAATGACCACCCATTAATCTATTGGTACAAGTTGTTTGGGACAGGCTGGTCACGTCTTTATCATACTATATAATATGTTCTCGTTTAATATATATATATATATATATATATATATAGAAAAAGTATGGTCGAATTGTTTTGAGTGTAACGTTAAACCATGTGTTTGCAAATTTGTTTTTCAGCATTATGAATTGGTCGTTTGAATATAAGGACAAGAGCGTTACTGTTAGAGGTACCACACCACCACCGGCCTTGTTTCGAAGCCGATCTGTTTTTGTTTTGTTTTTAGTTCAAATTTATATGTTTGGTTATGCGAAGAGATGCAAAGTTTTTACATTTTTTATTTATTTTTAATGAAATTTGCATTCCATTCAGACTGCGTGGATTTTTTGAATTTATAATCTAGATTTGAGTTGAATTCACTTTTAAACAAGGATAAGTTCTTTACAAATTAATGTGCGAGTTAATTTGACACTTATCATGAAAATCGCTAAACATTTAGATTAGAAAATGTTTAGATTACTGCAACTTTTACTACAGTATTATGTGACCCATCATATTAGTTTGTAAAGAATTGTAGCAAAAACTGTACTACTCCAAATGTTTTCCAAAAGACGAAACCATATGACTAGGGTTGGGTAAATTAATCGTTTACCGCCACTGAACTGTCACCAGCAACCAACTTCCAACGGTTAGAAGTCGGAATAAAAATACTATTTCAACATTGGTTCAGTTTAACAAAAAAACTTGTAACCGACCAACGGATTAACCGAAAAATCGAGAATATTATTTATCAGTATGAAGTCTGTTAATTAACTGACTTAATCAACTTTCATGTTTCAGTAGGCAAAAATGTCCTTAGCAATACTGACCGAAACGATACCCGACCCAACGTGTGACAATGAGATGATGTACATTTGAATGTTGATGTAAGTTTGATCGGCTGCCAGAATAGTTGGTTTACTCATTAAATGTTTGTCGCCTTGTTTGTCGTTAGCCTAAGCATCGCCGGACATGGGGCCTAAAGATGCAGGTGACTCATTGCCGGACATGGGGCCTAAAGATGCAGGTGACTCATTGCCGGACATGGGGCCTAACGATGCAGGTGACTCATTATGGAACGAGAAAAAGAAAGGACTAGTAGTAAAGGAGGTGAAAAACACTATTGGTTTTAACATTTATATAATTTGAAACTTCTTAATTTATCATTTTTCATATTCAAAATTTGCACATATATATTCTTATAACAACTAAAATATATTTATTCCATAATATTTGTTGGGCTTATGGGCCAAAAAGCCCACATAACCAAAGCACCAAGTTCACATAACCGAAACATTGGCCCACTAATCCGAGTTCACCGAATAGTTAAAACACAAGATTCTCTCCCACGCCACTCGGCCATTTTCATGCCACCTGAGCCACGTTCATAACCAATTCACAAACCCTAGACCTCAAGCATAGGGCACACTATAATGTGAATAAACATGTGATGAACCGCCCTAAAAATGATTATCGTGTAGGAATCGACGGTGAGCAGTAGATGATCCACAACTCGGTAAAAGCGACTTTTGGTCTCTCTCCAAAACTCGGTTCTATTTTTGTTTCAAACTATTCTTTGAACATTTTAGAGAAAACTTCACAAAACCCACTTGAACTTCCACACGTTTTGAAATTACCCTCATAATGTTAAAAAACTATTAATTTAAAGTATCGAACTTTCAATTTTTTGCAATGCCTTAGAATATTCTATTAAATCTTGTCAAAATTTACAAAGCACTTTTTTTTTTTTTTTTTAATTTGCAATTCAAGAGTGTATTTTTGCAAATTTAGTTAAATTATGGCCAACGATCGAATCTTCGTAATTTTTTATTTTCTTTTTTTAAAAAAAATAAAAAAATAGGGGTATTTTAAAATTTTTGACAATATTTAACAGAAAAGTCTAATGGGAGGGAAACATTGCAAAAAATTAAAAGTTTGATACCCTAAATTAAGAGTTTTTGAACATTGAGAAAGTAATGTCAAAACGCCTAAAAGTTCTTGAGAATTTTTGTAAAGTTTTTCCAACATTTTAACATTTGAGTCATCCACCATCAGCTCACACCGACAAACTCGTTTGCTTACTTTTCTTCCTCTTTTGGGATGTTCTAGAACGAGAAAAACCGTACCGACAATATTTAAATAAAGTACATATAAAATCAAGAACAAACTGTCTCTATGACTTACAAGATACTCATACAAGAGAGAATCAAAGGCAAATTGTTATTTTTCTTTTTTTCGGTGCCGGTCCTCCAACAATGACCAAATGTCATTTGTGTAGCTAATCTGAATGAATGGGAACAAGCTTGTGGGTTGTGTTGAAAATCGATAGAAGTTAAGTCTTTTAATAGCAATATTAGTCAATCATCATAAAAGAGAAAATGATAGGAAAGTTAAAAAAACTTGGTTTGATTTTCGCACAATGATCAAGTTATTAATTATCAACGTTTTTTTTGTCAAATTTTAGGTAACCATTTGTTGGAGTGTAACCATCATTGTCTTTTTTTTTTTCTTTTTTTTTTTTTAGGGTGATTTTCAGTGTAAAACTTGATAATGAAGCATGATTTTAATGTTTTCAAATCTTGAATACTACTACTTTCTATTTAAATATAAAATTTTAACTTTCACTTTCATATTAATATAATATCGGCAACTTGAAAGATGTTTAATTACCCTTTTTTTTTAAAAAAATAATTACTCATATTCAAATATAAAATTTTAAATTTCACATTCATTTCACTGTCGGCAATTTTTTATTTTTATTTTTATTTTTTATTTATTTTTTACTGTCGGCAAGTTGAAAGGGCATTCTCATGGCCTGCAGTAATATCTATATAAATATTAACTATACCACAATTACTAAGACATTTACCCAATTTGTTTTTAAATAATTACTGATATTCAAATATAAGATTTTAAATTTCACATTCATGTCAATGTCAGCAAGGTGAAAGGGCATTCTCATGGCCTGCAATAATATCTACATAATAATATAACTATTGTTTTTTGGGTGGTAAACCATCATCGCTAGCTATTTTAAAGGTGGTCGAACAATTTCAAGCATATTTTGAGTTAATTAGCCACTTCAAAGCAACTAGTGGAAATAGTTGACCACCAACCGTGTTTGGGGTGATTGGTCATCTCCATAGATTATTTTATTTTTTTGGGGTAAGGAAGGGAAGTTGAGCTAACCAATTAGCTATTTTGTGGGTGCTCGGTTAGCCCTCCGTTTGGAAATGGCCGACAATTTTATCGACTACTTTGGGAAGGCCTGACCGCCCCTAATGGGGTGATTGACCATTGTCATCTGACTATTTAGAGGATAGTCGGAGTAATACTATACATCATCCTCAATTCTCTTAAAGCCTATGTGGCATGATCTTTCATAATATTTAGTGAATGAAAATTAATTTTTTGGTTCGGAGCACTATGCTAAATAGACGTTGGAAGGATGTAGGTGACGTATAACATTACCCGGATAGTCAAGTCCTAAAAATTATTTGGGGTTGCCAACTGTCTAAATCTTTTTGAATAAGGCTACATTTACTCTTATTTCTTTACACAATTTTTTTATACTCATAAGTAATTTTTAAAACTATCTTTAAATGCAAGATAAATTTTTATTAAATTTTAATTCAACGGTAATTTAAAAAGTAACGTACTTGCGGGTATTTGTTGATAACGAGTATAAAGTAGAATTACTCATTCCTTTTCTTTTAGGTATTGATGACGTGTCATATTTATAGCCATTCATTACATGAACAATTGGAATTTTGAGATACGTAAAAAAAGTCAACCTCGCTCCACGAGATAAGACTAATGGATCTTTATGTTTCTCCGAGGGCTCTTGATTCAATCAAAGCATACCTGCTATGCCTTGTTCTTCTTCTTTTTTATCTTATCTTTATTTATTTGTTTCTTTTTTAAATCATATATTTTTTCTTTTTTCTTTTGTTCATCTACCTTGTGTTTTGTGCTTTTGTTTGTGTTCTGCTATGAAGCATGTAAAACAATATGTTGGCGCGCAGTCCCTGAGAGAAGAATTTAAAATTAGGAAAGATAATTAAGTAGATTACCTCGTAAGTACAATCCATCATAAATTAATCAATACTCTTGTACTTGAACGGTAGTTTTTATTAAAAAATTGATAGGTCAAACTCTAACCAGTAAAAAGCTATTCATTTTTTTTTTTTAATCACAAATTAAAAAACACTGCATGCAAATAAATAATCACAATAAAAAAACACTAATTCATTTATTAATTGTTTAAATTTAAAAATAAAAGAAGAAGAAGAATTAATCCACATGCATACAAAACAATTAATTAATAGAGTTAGATCGATTAGTATGATATTGTCGGCAGGGCAATTAATATGGAGTCAACAGAAGAAAATAGCCATTGGCTAGTGCGATCTCCAAAAGGCATAATCTTTCTTGTTAAACCAGCTCGTTCGAGCAACTTTTAGTTCTAGTATATGGCTATTTTGTATTAGTTTTTCGGAGTAAAATATACATAATTTATACAATAAATGTGGCAACATTAATGTGTGAATCAAAATAAGATTTTCTCTATTTTCAAAGTTGATATCAAATTTTATAAATTTAATGGTGTATTGTGTATGTGGTTTTCACACGACAAGAATCGTCTCGAAATGGAGATGAGTTATTCTATGGTTAATATTTTATTTTATTGCATCTACCAGTTATATATTAGGATTAACAATTTTTTACACGACATTCAAACTTGATACATAATTAACGAGTTATGATTGAGGAATCTGACCAATTTAATTAAATTAGTCGATTAGAGTTGACCTATATAGTCTTATACCTAGCTAGGGTTGATGATTTATAACACGATCCGCAAACACGACACAAACCCAACTCAAAATTAAAGGATTAGGGTTTATGAGTCTGACCCGTTTAATTAAATGGGTCGGATTAGAGTTGACCTATATAATCTTATGCTCATGCTTCGATACGATCCGTACCCGACATGCAACATAATAATAGATAATTTTTGACATGACACGAAAACCCGATCACGAACCCAATACAAAATTAGAGAGTTTGAGCTGATGGTTTGATTCGTTTAATTAAATGAGTTAGGTTGTGATTGACCTATATGATCTTATAGACATGTCTCGAACCCGACACGCGAACACGAATTGCCACATTTACTTGTACTCATATACCTCAACATAACCCGTATCCAATACACAAACACAAATTGTCACTCTTACCAAATGCATATGAGAAACGAGGCTGGGTATCCATTGCACATGCATTATTATTAATATATTATGATTTTGTTTGATTTTTTTTTTTTAATATACCCCAGGATACTCAAGCTGTACGTGGATCTCATATATAAAAGAGACTGCATGTGCATCAAGTTTAAAACGACCGCGTCTAAGCATTTGCTCTAGTTTACTTTCAAGTGGGATCTAGTGGACCAAATAGTTAGTGAGGTCAATATCTGCAATCTGATCACCCTAAAATTGAAAAATAAAAAAGTCCACGTCTTGAACGGTTCATGGCGCCATTTAATTACTACTTATATGAGCAAAGCAACACTGTATTCTCATATATAATTAATCACAGTTTATAAATAAAAATTGTGTGCATCTTTGCACGCTTCATATTTTTCCAATTAATTAAACAAGGAATGAAGCATATGAACCCGTTATTAAAAGGAATAATAATAAAAAAAATATATACAGCTAATTAATAAAAATATCTCTTGGTTTGGATCATAAAGAAATGTTTATTAATGCATGCAGAATCTCAACCCAGGCTGCCCATTACTGAACCCTCCCTAAGCAAACTGCGAATAATGTTGTCATCCATGTGAGAACAGATGGACCAGTTAGATCATGAAGTCGGTGAGTCGTTGAGCAAATAATTATTGGAAAATTTGAGAATATATCAATTAATTCATCCAAAATAAATAAAAAGAAGAATATATCAATATATATATATATATATATGGTTTGGACAAATCAGAATTTTACAATGAAAAATATAGAGAACATCCTAGCTAAAATAAATTATCTAAAGAGAGAAAGGAGTTGAACTTTTCAAAACAAATATATATATATAATTGAAAAGATCAACGAAAATAAATTTATTTCGGGAACCTCATATATATATAAATAATGTAGATGATAATGTAAAGATAATGTATTTTTTGTTTTTTGAATTTCTATAATTAAGTAAGATTTAGTCTTGAATAAATATCTTAATTGCATCCTCTGTTCATACAA
The DNA here is from genome assembly GCF_901000735.1 of Corylus avellana. NCBI lineage: Eukaryota > Viridiplantae > Streptophyta > Magnoliopsida > Fagales > Betulaceae > Corylus > Corylus avellana. The sequence continues at coordinate 7,927,466 of NC_081541.1, forward strand.
AAGCATATGGAGTTTTCTAGATATTAAATGATATAATATGGAAAATATTTGTAAATAGAAAATGATAATTATTTTAAAAGAAGGAAAAAAAGAAAAGAAAAGAAAATTTAGCAATAAACTTTCTGCCACTTCATATAAATTTCGTAATTTATGGACAAAAGTACTCTTAGTAGAACAATTATTGGATATGTCTGTTCTTTGTGTAGTTTCAGGATTTTGACCTAACTAGGTCCCATATAGATATCTATAAAAAAAGATATATAATTGACAAAAAACAAAAGGTTGAAGTACGGAATAAGAGATGTTTCAAAGTAAAGTGATTTACATGGCTCAAGTGTAATCTTAATTAGATATATATATATATAAACTTTTGGGCGTCATTTTCTTATAAATCAGTTTTCAATTGTGGATTCTATTAATGTAATTTGCATCATTTAGTATCAGAGTCATTTTTCATGTCGAGTATGGGATCGAATGAGTTGCAACTTTGTAGTTGAGTCATAGAATGGGCGACCTATAACTGAAGTACAATATTTGATGGTATGTTACGATTTTAAGTGTCTCGTATAATTTAAGTAAGTAGTGATTTTTGGCACACCGACATACTTGAATCGGTGTTAAAATACTATAAAATATTATTAAAATAATATTTAAACAGTAAAAAAATAAAAATAAAATAATATTTTAACACCGGCATGCTTACTGTTCAAGCACGCCGGTGTGTCAAAAATCACTACTCAACTTAAGTACAATGTTAACTATGTATATATAAACATTTTTTGTAATGAAATTATGGAGTTTGACAAGAAAATTAAAGCCTGTAAGTTATCCTTATAAATACCTATCACATGGTTTATATATAGATTGGGGAAAGAAGGGGGGAAAGCAAAAGGCCAAATAATGGTTGTAGGTTTAGGTAACCTTCACCTAAACTTAGATTTTTTTTGAGAAATAAGATATAGATATATAGGTTGGCCCCCCTTTGATGACTTCACCCTTAGTAGCCACTGAAAATGTCATAGTTTTTAGTCCCCATTTGCCTATCATATGCATGTATGATTCCATATCTTCTTTAGCTTCTTGAGCAGTGATCACAATAGTAAAATAAACTATTCAAACAAATCAAAAGATGAGACTGTGTACATTTCCTCAACCCCAACCACTCACACTTTCTTTAAAGTTCTAACTAGGCCTTCCTTTGAAGGTTTGTCATCACACGGCATTGACTGAGATAGAGACAGAGAGAGAGAGAGAGAGGGGCTTAGGTAGAAAATACTTTATGCTTGCTGGCAAACATCTTTTACCCTAATGAAATTCTTTTGACCAAAGGCTGCCGGATTTCATCCCTATCATGGATTATTTTAGAAGACGATAGAAACTCAATTATTTTGTCCAATAAATGTTTAATTTTAGTTTTCTTTTGTAATTTTTTTTTTTAAAAAAAAGCAATAATATTTATTTTTGGTCTTTTTTTGGGTATTTAAAAAAAATGAAAAATAGTATTTTTTTTTCATAATAATGTCATTTTTTTATAAATTACAAAAAAAAAGTAAAACTGAACATTTATTAGGAAAAATAGTTGAGCCTTTAACATTTTTCTTAATGTATTAGGGTAAATATTAGAAAGTAAAAAAGGCAACATCGGATGCCAGAAAATGGTGCTCTTTTCTTCATTATTTTATTGATGCCCAAAGAAAAAAATAAGAAGAGGAAGAAGAAGAAAAGTACAGGAAGTTTTGTACTCTATATACAAACTAGGAAGAGATGTCGGTGGAAAATGAAAATGAAAATGAAAATGAATGATTAAAGAGTGGGTGTTACTCTCCCATGTGCAAGTCTTATTTAAAAAGATTAGTTAATTATATATAATTGCTTTTTCTTGGTGTAACAAATAGTATTATAATATTGATTTTAACTACTTAACTATTTTAAATGTGAATATACAATTTCATCTGGTGAAGTATATATCTGATTACATGATTTTCTGTTACATCCAGGAAATTTTGTACCCGTGTCACTTCAAAGACACGACATCATGCACACACAAATAGACGTTGAAATATAAATAAAAGAGAAAGAAAGACAAAGAAATGGTGGGGAGCTTTAGCATCCTGTGGAAATAGGCTATGATCCACACTGTTTACGACAAAGGGGAGCAATTCTGAGTGATGGGTGGTCCAGGGAAAATTTCAAGTCTAGGATTCCTGTGGACCTGAATTTGCATGTTCAAAAGGAAGCTTGAGTTTATTATTTCTTGCAAGAAATCAAATTCACCCCCAAAATACTTATTCTTTTTTTTTTTTTTTTCTTGCTCTTGAATGCAGCTCAAAATCCCACAAAGGCTGCAATGCCACTTGATTGGGATCACATGACTAATAATTGAGAGATCACATGCACTTGCAGCAGAATATGTAGAGAGTTTGGTTTATCCTCAGGGCCATAAACATGTTTATTGTGAAAATAGTGGGAAAAGGGCTCCATGATTAGGAGAGTATTCTCTACTGATCTACTCCTTTTTTTTTATGAACAATTTGGTGAACAAATACAGAGCCGCCAGTCCAATCAGGAGTACTGCTTATTCGAGCCCCTAGTTTTCAAATAGTCTACCAAACTAAATGATAAAATGAAGCCAAATCTAGATCCAAGTGTTGCCCAATTTTAATATTAATAATTAAAAAAAAAAGAATTAATGTAGATATGTGGATACATTATTGCATGTATAAGGAATCTTAGATGTTTTTACCTTGGTTTGTGGGAATGAATAGGATCAGAAACAATTTTATGGTATATATTAGATTTTACAGCTTTTAACATTGTTGTCTCTGTTCTTAAGTTATATAACATTTTTAAATGATGTGGTGTTATGTATATCGTTAAATGCCGTAAAGTTTAATATGAACAATGAAATGAGAAACACTTAAGTTTATTCTCTTACCTATCTTTTGTCCATCTCTTATATAATTATATTCATCATTGAATTTGTAAAACCCTAAAACGTGTCTCACAAATTTCATGTTAGATTTTTAAAAAAGATGACAAAAAAGATGACATCAAACACATCTCCTATGAAATGGTCTCTAGTCCCTCTCAATTTCACTTGAAAATATCTTGTACCCAAATTCCTAAAGTCTTTTTTTTTTTTTTAAATTTTTTTTGAAGTAACCATAAAGTCCAATTAAGATAGAGCTCATGATAATATTTCAAAAAAAGAAAAAAGAAAAAAAGAGAAGGATCCAGAACACACCAACTGGTTAAGATCCTTGGGAAATCATCAGCATTCTTTTACTTTTCAAGCTTTCGGACTGGAAATTATGGCATGTTTCTTCTTGTTGATTAGATCGAAAGGTAGTGGGTGCCAGTAGTGTACAGAAACTCAAAGACTTTCTATGGTTACCGTAGAAAATAGCTTAACAATGCTTAGAAGTAACAATATTTTTTTTTGGAATATATATATAACTTGAATATGTAAAAAAGACACGTAGTTGGGGCGACTGGGCCTCGGCCAACCGGGGCTGCCTCGAGCGTTGAAAAATGAAAATGGTGTTTAAAATTGAAGGCCAGCAAGACAAGTAGACAACTCCATTCGTTGAATTAATCAAAATAAAAAGAAATAATTTTTGAATAGGTCCCTTCTGACAGCTCTCCCTCAACAAACTCGCTTTTATTATAAATACAATTTCCTGCATGCCTTTGGTCATCAAAAAACCCACACCCCCTCTCGGGCCCGGGTAGAAGCATCTCTCAGGCGCTCCACTACTTTTCCAGAGAAAAAGTCTGTGAGGCTCTGACACATTGGCGGAGGGCAGTGGGGGTTTCCGACAACCCATGACGATTGCAGGGCTCGACCCCTTTGGGGGTCGTCTTTGGCCTCAAATGTTCATTGCTTTGGGCTTGCTTCTTGTTGCAAGCAGTGTAGGTTCTGTCTCTGGAGATGCTTACCCTTATTCTTCTCCACCACCACCACCGTATGAGTACACGTCACCTCCACCGCCGGTTCACTCTCCCCCACCACCATATGAGTACAAGTCTCCACCACCACCGGAGAAATCTCATCCACCTCCATATGAGTACAAGTCTCCACCACCACCGGAGAAGTCTCCTTCATATGAGTACAAGTCTCCCCCACCACCGGTTCACTCTCCACCACCACCATACGAGTACAAGTCCCCACCACCACCGGAGAAATCTCCTCCACCTCCATATGAGTACAAGTCTCCACCACCACCGGAGAAGTCTCCTCCACCACCATATGAGTACAAGTCTCCCCCACCTCCGGTGCATTCTCTACCACCATATGAGTACAAATCTCCACCACCACCGGAGAAATCTCCTCCACCACCATATGAGTACAAGTCTCCCCCACCACCGGTGCATTCCCTACCACCATATGAATACAAGTCTCCTCCACCACCTGTTCACTCTCCACCACCACCATATGAGTACAAGTCCCCACCACCACCGGAGAAATCTCCTCCACCTCCATATGAGTACAAGTCTCCACCACCACCGGAGAAGTCTCCTCCACCACCATATGAGTACAAGTCTCCCCCACCTCCGGTGCATTCTCTACCACCATATGAGTACAAATCTCCACCACCACCGGAGAAATCTCCTCCACCACCATATGAGTACAAGTCTCCCCCACCACCGGTGCATTCCCTACCACCATATGAATACAAGTCTCCCCCACCACCAGTTCACTCTCCACCACCACCATATGAGTACAAGTCCCCACCACCACCGGAGAAATCTCCTCCACCACCATATGAGTACAAGTCTCCCCCACCACCGGTGCATTCCCTACCACCATATGAATACAAGTCCCCACCACCACCTGTTCACTCTCCACCACCTTATGAGTACAAATCCCCTCCACCTCCGGCCAAGTCTCCACCATACTACTACAAATCCCCTCCACCACCTGTACACCCTCTACCACCTTACTACTACAAATCTCCTCCACCACCTGTACACTCTCCACCACCATACTACTACAAATCTCCCCCACCACCTGTACACTCTCCTCCACCATACTACTACAAATCTCCACCACCACCACCCAAAGAACTTCCTCCTTACCATTACATCTCTCCACCTCCACCTGTTCATCACCACCCATTGATAGTCAAGGTCGTTGGAAAAGTCTATTGCTACAGATGCTATGACTGGGACTATCCTATCAAGTCACACGACAAGAAGCATCTCAAAGGTACACTACTTGTCACTTTTTTTTCATCGCCCTCCCTATTCATTATTCATTATTATTTTTTTTATTTTTTATTTTTTATTTTTAAAGAAGAAGAAAAAGCTTGGTGAAATCTTTCTATGGCATTAGCATGATCTTTCAAATGCGACAGCACCAATTTTTGAAAATACGAAGATAAAGATCAAGATATGTTCATATTGTTGGTGATGTGTACTACATCCCACGATTGCCCTTACTGCATGTAGACCTCCAACCATTGTGAAAGGAGGGTAATATAGTCTTTTTGAACATTGTGTAAATAAGGCTCCAAACCCACATGTTTTTATTAAACCTTGTTGCAAACACAATAATTAGTTATTGTAGTAGGTGATTGGATATGTCATATGTTTAGTTAACGTTGGAAAGCGACCGATGCTAACATGATTGGCGTTGAATTGTCTTATTACTTGATGGAGCAGGTGCCGTAGTGGAGGTGACTTGCAAAGCAGGCGAGAAGGAGATCAAGGCCTATGGCACCACCAAGATCAACGGCAAGTTTAGCATCACAGTTGAAGGCTTTGCCTACGAGAAGTACGGAGGAGTAAAGGCCTGCAAGGCCAAGCTCCACGCGCCACCCAAAGATTCGCCCTGCAACATCCCCACTGACCTGCATTGGGGCAAGAAGGGTGCAAAGCTCAAGGTCAAGTCTGAGGACAAGTACGAGGTTGTGCTGTCAGCCAAGCCATTTGCCTATGCTCCAAAGAAACCTTACAAGGAGTGCGAGAAGCCCAAGCCCATATACAAACCACCTCCTTATGTTTACAAGTCTCCTCCACCACCGGTTCATGAACCACCATATATTTACAAGTCTCCTCCTCCACCCCCTTACGTCTACAAGTCTCCACCACCACCGGTTCACGAGCCACCTTATATTTACAAGTCTCCTCCCCCACCACCTTATGTTTACAAGTCTCCACCACCACCGGTTCACGAGCCGCCTTACATTTACAAGTCTCCTCCCCCACCACCTTACATCTACAAATCTCCACCACCACCTGTCCACGAACCACCTTACATTTACAAGTCTCCTCCCCCACCACCTTACGTCTACAAGTCTCCCCCACCACCAGTGCACTCCCCTCCACCACCATATGAGTACAAGTCCCCACCACCACCTGAGAAGTCTCCTCCACCATATGAGTACAAGTCTCCACCACCACCGGAGAAATCTCCTTCATATGAGTACAAGTCCCCACCACCGCCGGTGCATTCCCCTCCACCACCATATGAGTACAAGTCTCCCCCACCACCGGAGAAGTCTTCTCCACCACCATATGAGTACAAGTCCCCGCCACCACCTGAGAAGTCTCCACCACCATATGAGTACAAGTCCCCACCTCCACCCGAGAAATCTCCTCCACCACCTGTCTACATTTACGCATCACCTCCACCTCCAACTCACTACTAGGCTCCATAAGCTCACCACGTTCCAACACCAATCATGTAAGTTCAATATTTCCACTAAAATTTATGTTTACAAGTTCAATTTATTGTAAGTAATCTCATATATACTCTTGATTTTCACATGCAGGTTTTAGTTTAAAGAATGCAATAAAGGAAGGCTCAATTAGGGAAAGATACATGAATCAAGCATCCAATCCAAGTTCATTCAATAAGATCGCTTCTACTTCTCTGGTGGCCTTGTTGCACATTACAATCTTATTCTATTCAAATGGGAGTGGCCTCAAAGGATTATACGATGAAAACCGGATTAGGAAGGGGGGTTCGAAAAATTAAATTATATGATGACTCGGATTTGGATATGCCAGCAGCCTGCCACGTTTGATTTTGATTTTATATTTTAAAAGTTTCCACTCGGTAATATCTTAGGGGGGTTTCATCTAGTCATTTATGAATTGTATAGAGTACTGCCGGGGGGATGATTGGGTTTCTATTTATTGTGCTTATTTGTTCGTTGGAATTCCTTGTGCTTTGTGCAATCAGATTATCCTCAATAAATTAAGATATTTCTGTTACAATATTATCTCTTTCTTTTTCCTTCCTACGTTAAAATGACGCATGCAACCCTCCCACTACTGTTGACTCCTAAGTCTTCACAGAAGCTTCCAACCCAGCTTCTTTCACTCTGTTATACGTGCTTAAATTGTTCTTTTCCTTCCCGATTTCCATCCAACATATATATTCCCGATTTCCATCCAACACATATATATATCGGCAGCATTCAGCAATCAATCACTCCACCTCTTAAGGGTTACTGCCTTCTGTGGAAAGGGTAAGTGCCCTAAAGAAAAGACAATTCTGCTGGGGTGACATCTTTGGAATGTTGTAGCTGAGTGGATAATGAGTGGATGTTGAAGCGTATCTCCACGTCTCATGAGAAAAAGCAAGAAAAGTAAAAGTGTACGAAATTCAATATATATAATCCATAAAAGAACATAATCGCAAAAAGTGTGTGAAAAATATGCTGAAGCTTTATTCATAATTGGTCTCTTAGCTTTCATCTTTATCCATAGGCAAAGTAGGTTGCAGCTACTTCTAGGCTAGCTAGTGGGATGGATGGCTTTCCTATTCCCTTATCAATATAACATTTATCTCTCCAAATTATTAACCATTCAAATAATAAATTATTGCAAACTAATTCTAGATTAATTTACCGATAACAAATCAAAACACGTGAATTTCTTATATTATTGTCTATATTACTAACAATTTTTTTTTTTTTTTTTGACATGTCCGCACAAGAGAGGAAAGAAAGATTTGAATTAGTAACCTCCACTTCATTAAGTGTGGACCTAACCGATTAAGCTACCTCTTAACGACATATTACTAACAATTTGATCATGTGATAATTGTATTGAATAAGTTTCAGACAATAGTTAATGCTCATAATTGTTGATTGTAAATTTGCACATTGGTTTCGTACACGGTGGCCCTTGTTGCCCACAATCACCATAAACATGTCGGATTTTAATACGAGTGAGACTTTTGGGATGGAAAATGAATGAACCTGCTCTGGGGTTATATATATATCCATAATTCTTCTGTAGCAGGTGAGCCACAGCTGGAAAGTCGCCATCATCATCATCGCCATGCATTACAAGGTCATGAAAAAGTCTAAAGTTGACGGCCCCGCAATGTTGAAATCTTGGTGCTTCTGCCCATCTGCATCTGCGGGTGCAAATATTCTTCATGTGTATAGCAGTTGTATGTGGAATTGGTCTGTTACTACTCCACCACTCTCCACGTGCACCTTAAAATTTATGAGATAGTTAGAACATCGTTGTCCTGTTCTATATTTTCTTTCTTGTATGTGATTTTCAAAAATCAATTCGGATTTTGGTCCATATGCCGTCCAAATGGGGCTCCGACCTTTTCAACTCATCAATGGAGGAAATTAATAAATAAATGTATTGGTGAAATTCTATATATATATATATATATATTTATCACTTTCATAATATGTTGTTCCTTTTGTACGTACGACAGAAAAAGCAACAAAGAGAGAAGGTGCCAAAGGAATATAAATGTATAATCATTGGACTAGCACCGATGAAAACCATTTTTTCTCAAATAAATTTCATATTATTTAGTGCAACTTGTGTTTGTTGTTTTCCACTGGAGATTAGGAATCGAATAAAGGGTGCTAAACTGTGAGATGTGATCATTAGATGAGTGAAAAAAAAAAAAAAAAAAATCAAGACCTATGACTAGTCAACAACATTTTTTATTTTATTTATTTTTTTATGTGCTATGGTGAGATTGAAGTCACATCAACATTTAAAAGTCCTACTCATGGTGACCTGGTCGAATTAGGAGAGCTAAAGGTTAAGACAAGGGTTAAGATATAGTAGCTCGCCAATTAATACATAGGTACCTACGTGTAAGGGAGGGGAAGGGAGAGAAAAGATTAGGGCATCCCTTACCCTATTCCTCAAGGCAAGAATGGCGGGATGGTTAAGCAACCATAGCTGGTTTGAGTTAAAGCAGCTATAGCTGTTATGCTAAAATGAGTAGCTTTTATAACTTCAATTTCACTGAGTTGATGTGACAGTACCTATTAACCTTTATTAAAAGAGAAAAAAAAAATTAAAAAATAAAAACCGATGGATACCCTCTATCGTCCCATTAAGATGGGAGAGGGATGTGCAAGCAAATTATAAAAGAAGTATAAATAAATTGTAGATCTAGTATTTTTCAAAAATTAGGTTGTCTTCAATGTTTTCTAAAACAAACAATGGCTTGCGTTGGATGCCAGTCCAGCTGCACTTTTGACACCTTTTGAATGGCTTGGACAACTTTGGGCCTCACATAATTATATTTGACGGGTCATAGGCTCTGTTCTATCAATCCTGATGGTCCTTATGTGCTTTCTCAAGGCCCAAACCCATTTCAATTAAAAGGAACTATGAAGCGCCGTCGTATTGCTACTTTGCTCTTACAACACACGCGTCCAACCATCACGTTGGATCCTTCTAGCCCCAGCTCGACCTGTTTAGCATTTCCAGCAAGGAGTTTCCGTTTCTTTCCCTCTCTAAAACCCCTACGAAAATCTCTCCTCCTCCAAAACTCTCATCGCGAACATTTCGGGAACCCTAACCGCAGCTCATAGGAGATATCGATTCTATTCGTTTCAGCTATGGTATGTTCCTCTCATCTCCTCTCTTCTTCTGATTCCATCTTTTACCGTTTTTTTCTGTTTGGTTGCTGAGAAAACCCAGCAACGGAGAATAAACTGGCAGGAAGCGTTGTATTTTTTTTTAAAATTTATTTAAAAAAAAGGAATGTTTCGTTAAGCTAAGCTAAGGATCTTTGTTTTCCGAGGAATCATAATTAATCGGATCTTTAGGTTTTAGGGCTTTATTTCTCAAGAACCAAACATCGTTGTAGCTTAGTACATTACATGTTACTATCGGAGATTTTAGATTTGCTATTGGCTCTTGGTGTGTTAAAGGCCTTGATTATTGCTGCGATGTCTGTAAATGTTACTATATTCATATCGTTAGCTTAGATGAAAGAATACCTATGGTTAAAAAGATAAACGCTATACTAATAATACGGTAACTCCCTCTCAACGATGAAGCGTATCCCCCATTGTCTCATTGGCTGACGTTGACCCCTGTTGTTTTGGGGTCATATCTAGTTCGAATAGCTGTCCTGAATTCAAGTTGATTATGTTTCGCCTCTTCCTCAGAGAGTTTAGTGATATATCTTTTAATACAATAGTTATATGACAAGTGGGTCTTTTTATCGGATAAATTAGTCCTCAAGCTCGAGGTCCATGTACGTTCTTGACAGTCCATCTTTGTCTCAGTAGAGCCTCTTCAGTGGCATGTTTCGGTCCTCTTTTTTCTTTGACAGATGGTTAGAACTTCATCTGGGTTCGGAACCTACTCTTCATTCATTTAAGAATAAGTTCCATTTACACGGTCTCATAATCAATCATTCATGTATTTCTGGAAAAGCGATTGTATTGATGGGATTTGGTATGATACCTATGGGATCGAAAAAAGTGGCTCTTAACAAAGGTATCATAAGAGTTAGGGAATGGGAAATTTGTAAGCTTAAACATTTTGTGCATAAATGTGTGTGTGTGTGTGAGAGAGAGAGAGAGAGAGAGAGAGAGAGAGAAAATTAATGTTTAGGATCTACAATCATTTTTCTTGCTTACAAAGCCTTGATCATTGACTTTTCTATTACATTGACTTGTTAATTTATTTATGTATCTATTTTGCACAGGCTGCAAAGATTCTTGCTAACTTAATTGTGATGGGCTCTGGTGTGTTAGCAAGGGCTTTCGTTCAGGCTTACCGCCAAGCACTTGCAAGTAAGTAGGAACTTAATGCTTAGCATTGTATCTATCTCATGGTTTCCTTTTTTATTTTTTGTTTCTTTTTCTAATTGTTATTATTTCTATCTTTATTGTTATATGTGATAAGTTGCTGCTAGAGTCAATTCTTATATTTGAAGTTGTGGCTCATGTGATCATATTTTGTCCATGATTAGGGGGTTTAAACTTTAAAGGTCTAATAATAATACTATTTGGTAATGGAGACAGCCCGATGGTGCAATCTCTTTTATTTATTGATTGTCACTTGTAACATTTTTAGAGAAAGTGAAAGCTCCGTTTATAATTTTATTTGTGCTTGGTCTAGTTTTTTGTTTTAATTATTTTTTTATAAATAATAATTTTATTGAAAGAAAAGGGCAAAGTGTGTGTTTGGTAAACCTTTTTATTGTGAGTTTTTTGTTTGAGTAGTAATAAGAAGTGATATAAAAGTGAAATAAGTTGACCTATGTGAGAGAAAAGTGAAAAAAAGTAGTTTTGAAAAGATGATTTTTTTTATGAGAAGTGAAAATAAGGGGAGGGGAAGGGGGGTGTGGGGTTTGCCAAACGGTGCCAAAGCCCTCGTACCCGAAAAGTATACAGTGACCATCATGTTATAGTTCTACAATCTAAAAAATTAATTAGCTCTACAAGATTTGATCAGGAGAAGTTTTTTTTTGATAAGTAATCAACAGAGACTACAACCCAATCCAAAAGAGATCTCAAAAAAGAGGATTCTAAAGAAAGCAAATTGGACTCACAATCCTTAAATAGATGTTGATTTCTTTCTCACCAAATACTCCACATTAAGCAAGCAGGGGTAACTTTTTAGATGGCCTCTTTGGGATGTCTCCATCCTTCGATGTTCCAACAATGAAGCATTTCTAAGATATTGTTAAGCATAGCCCACGAAACTCTGAATAAGCTGAGCACCAAGTGCCAAAGATATTTAGTGTACTCACAATGAATGAGAAGGTGATTTACAGTCTTCCCATTCTTTTTACATAGGCAACACCAATTTACAATAGTGAAACTCTGCCTTCTAAGATTATCAACCGTGAGGAATCTACTCATAGCTATTGTGACATCCTAGAAAGTTAGTTCATCATTGTGAAGATGAATTGCCTACATTGAGTGGGTAGATTATAAAAATGTTCATGGATGCTAAGTTTTACATTGATTCTTTACTATGTGATATTGAGCTTTATAAGTGATTCTAAGGAGCTCTAATTACAACTTGACTAAGTGATAGGGCATATGTGATTGTCGTTTTCTCTGGGTTGTAATGGTATCAAAGTAATCTATTAAGAGGCATTGCATGGCATGGGCCTTGACAAGGACGTCAGGGATTTAAGCGGGGGAGATTGTGACATAAACCGTGGGGATTCTTCCCATTGTGAAGATGAATTGCTCACATTGAGTGGGTGGATTATAAAGGTGTTCATGAGTGCCAAGTCTAATATTGGTTCGTTACTTGGTGAGATTGAGCTTTATAAACAATTCTAAGGAGCCTCCAATTACAACTTGAAAAGTCCTTTTAGAGTGAGCGCAGATGTGGCTAGTGTTTTCTTTGGGTCATTATAGTTGTCATCCATAAAAAGAATTAGGAAAATAATTTTATGATAAAAGGATATAATTTCCAAAATATAATGTGAGAGAGGACAAACTCTTTTAAAGGTTGACTGTGACATAGTAATTAATAAATTATTGGTGTGAAGCTTGTATTTCTGTTATTATTTTGTATTTTTGCATTTATTGTTGCTGTTTGTTGGTTTGTCTCCCTGTATCATTCGGTTTTATATGTTGGTGGAGACTTTTGCATCCGGAGTTTGTAACTCCTTGATGACAAATTATGCCCTGATTTCAGCAGTGCCTTTCCCTCCTCAATCACCTTCCAATGGTTGTTGTTGTTACCTAACAGAGATTAGAATAGGGTTGAAGGGTTTTTCGAAGGTCATGCCTCTGCCTATGTCCCCCTTTTTAGAGGTTTAGGTAGGGTTAAAGGGTCTTGCGAGGGTTATGCCCCTATTCGTCCTCTGTTTTGGTGCTATACCGCTTTATGTGGCCCTTTTCTTGGCTTTTGCCCAAGATGTAAAGGACTGGGTCGTTTATGGTCCCTTTGAGATCATTTATGGACTCATTTCCTGTTTTAAGTTTACCGTTTTGGCACTGTTTCTTATGTTTGGGCTTGTTGTTGGGAAGCCCACCCCTCTTAGATTTTTTTGGTCCATTGTAACCCATTTTCTTTTTTATATAATGGAATGTACTTGCAAAAAAAAAAGTCATAAATATATATGTTTAAAATATTGTAAACTTTGTACTAGTTTTTAAATATTTTTCAGTTATTACGCCAACCTTGTCAGACTCAATGTAATTGTTAGTTGTTTTGGACCAAATGGCATCTCCCCCCTTGCAACAAGGGGTGGAGGATATGGTCATGGCTCCAATTCCGTATGGTTCTTGAATTATATTTGTCTATTATAGAAGTAATATTGTGTTATATCTCTTTCCTATGTCAAATCTACGACTACATTCCTGTTTACAGTCAAAGATAATATCCCAATTTTTTAGGTGTATTTGATAATTTAAGAGTATCCAAGAAGTATTAGATTATAATTATTATTTAAACGTTTGATATGTTCATGAAGTAGCTGTGTGCATAGTAAAGCTGCCATTGTTTTGAATTCTCGGTTTATTTCCACGAATATTTTAGTATGAAATTTGAGATACTTGGATAATTAGGACAGTATAAATTTTTATACCTAAATTGTCTTCCCATTAGGGATAATTTTCCATTATGCCAATAGGAGTCTTAGAAGAAATCATGTCACATGGCCATTTCATTGAATCTTATGGTGTCTTTGATTTGCTTCTCATGAAACAAATTTAAAAAAACTGCTTTCACAATGGGAATGAGAATGAATTTTACTTTTTTCAGTTGTTAGTTTGTCAGTGTTTTTGATAACAAAAACATTTACCTCATAAAAATTCCTAAAAGCGGCCTATTTTGAGAAAAACTTCCAATAATAGCTTTTGAGAATGCCCTGTAAATGGCTAATGAGGGGCGTGTGCAATAGATTACCATATGCAGTTATACACATACTCTTACCGCATGAAAAATGACTACTTTCCATTGCAATTCATTATTTCTTCCCACCATCAGTTTCCTATTTCTTTCCTGTATATTTCTGAAGAACCTTAGTTGGTTCTCTGTCTGTCTTTTCATGGCTTAGCAGGGGCTAGTATTAGATTTTCCAATGTATGTTTCGTCATCTGTTTTATATACACATCCTGTATGCATAAGGTCTTTCCTCTTTCTAATAAAACTTTTATTCCTTATTCTATGCCCAAAAAAAAGGGTTTCATCAACTGTCATATTTAATTTCAATCAATCACATATTATCGTCAATGCTTATTAACTTCGTGCTGAAAGGTGAAATTTGAAGTGTGAAATGTGTTAGCTTATGGGGTAGAATCTGTTGTAGCCATTTCCTTTACCAACACTTCATGTTATATAAGATTAATAATTCAAAGAGAGCTGTTTTTAAACTTTGAGGTTTTCTTATGTCTTTCATACTTCGCATGCTTTCACAGTTTTGCCACTTACTATCTGTTTTTATCTGTCATTATAAGATAGTGGTTCTTTACGGTATAGGCTGCTAGGTATGCACAAGAGGCAGTGGAAGGGAATCTTTACTGATACCATAGTTATATATATTCTGAACAACTTGATCTCAGAATTGCAGAAGTTTAGTTCCGGGGACTAAATCTGGCAGTCATATATGTTTTTAACGAATTATTTTCATAGATAGTATTTGTTTGTCCTCTATTTGTCTGGTTTTTTATTTATTTCATGCGCCTGGAGTGGGCCAAGGCAAGGGGAGTAAATCTAGCCATCTTTGAGAATTAAGAAAGGTCAACTGCATACTTCTTCATCTTCCTCTAATGACAAAGCTCAGGAGGTCTACCTTTCCACCAACCACCAGATTGCAGCAATCACTTTTTTTCTTGTCTGTAATTAGTCACAGCGTGGCGTTAGAAAACCTGCTAGTAAAATTATTAAATTGCAGTCTTCTCTGAAAATGCACCTTTGGATGATCTGGTTCAAGTTGAAAGTGCCAGTTGCAGAAGAGGGAGATGAAGAAGGACGTGTTCTTGTTTTTGGGAACAAACAATTGTGTTTTGAGGCTGTGAAAAAAGAGTTAAAATTGAAAATTCCCCAAGGACAAGGGGAAGATGAATAAAGGTTGTGTATTGTTTTAGCAATTAAAAAAAGTGTCAAATTTATTTAAAGAGACGTGATGGCTTATAGTTCTAGTGAAGATGTAATCCTTAATTAGAGTGGAAGGGGTGATATAGGTTTCATATAGCTGATTTTTCCTATATACTCCATTGTTCAGTTGTTATTATTATTATTATTATTATTATTTTAAAAAAGGTAAATGTCCAAAAGTGAGACTCAGGAAAAGATCCTAGTGACCAAAGATTTTGCAGCAAGATTTGAAAAATCTTCCAAAGAGTGCTCTTATCAAAGTGCTGATCATTCTAATGGTGAAGAATTTGATCAGACTCCATTAGAACAATATATTCAGGAAGAATTTAGACAAGCATCTGAATGTGAGCTATGCTGGAGTGGTCTTTGAACCCAACGAAGCTTGGTTCTTTACAAGACTCAAACTTCAGCAAAATCCATAAGATTTAGCCATCTATAAGGTTCTCAAAAGATTGAGCAACTTTTGTGATGCCTGCACAACCACCAAATAATTTATTGTAATGATTTAAGATGTTTATACATGCCCTGAATTAGTTGTATGCGGTATTCTACAGATGCCTCAAAATCTGGTGTCGCCCAAGAAACATTACAAAACACTGTCCGTAGAGCAAGCAAAGGAATGACAGAGCAAGAAGCCAGGCAGATTCTTGGCGTCTCCGAACAAACCGCTTGGGAGGAGATTATGAAGGTCAGTATTTCTTGTATATTTATCTTTCTTTCTTTTTTTCTTTTTTTTTTTTTCTGGGCATTTGTGGACATAGATTCTTAAAGATCCTTTTAAATGATCCAGAAATATGACACATTGTTTGAAAGGAATGCCAAGAATGGGAGCTTTTATGTTCAGTCGAAAGTTCACAGGGCCAAGGAATGTTTAGAGGCTGCCCATCGAGACAAAGGACAGGGCCCTAGTTGAAAACTCAGTGGTTGTCTCTTTGCATATAGTGTATCTTTTCTCCTTTATTGTGTAATTAATATTTTTGTCTTATGGAAGGGCCTGAATGAGAGAAATTGTATACATGACGTTGTCTATTTCGTCTTCTTATAGTTCAAAATGCTTGTGCGTCAGGTCAGCCTGGTTGTTCCAACGTGGCCCCAATAATGATGTTTGCCCGAACTATCCAAAGGACCATTCTCAATGTATTTGACAAAATTGGACTTGTTCATCTACTTTTCCCAACCCCAACCAAAAAAAAAAAAAAAAAACTATTTTTCTCTTTGGAGTTTGTAGGTTTCATTTTAGGTGATGGCATGACTGAGCTTTAAATTTTGTAATTTCCTCTAAAGAAAATTGCCTTATTAGCTCAGGAAAAAAAAAAAAAAAATCATCCAAGAAAATCTTGTAAACCAAAAAAAAAAAAAAAAAAAAAATCATCAAAGTTGAGCACATCCTCTCTCTTTCCACTGTGCTTGTGCTTTTTCTTTTCTTTTTTGAGTGCTTTTTATGTTTCACTAAAGATTAATACAAGGAGGCTTTTTTCCTAGCTGCTTTAGTATCTTTTTCATCATTATGAAACTCTTTTTCAATTGCCAAAAGTCTCCATGACAGTATAATTTATTGCTTGCTCTCATGCAGGTTGTTATCATGATACACAGTGACAGTAGACTCCTTTACCATGATTTAGTCTATGTTGCCTTTACTCTTTTCTTTTTAAAAAGAATAAATACTAGTGATATTCAAAGTCCTTGACATAGATTAAACTTTTATCCTCCATCAACATATATCAAGACCAAGTCCAGATGAGATGTCTTTGTTTTCTAGTTAACCGAGAGGGACACAAGTGGTTGAAGGTATGAATGAGAGACCAAATTTATTTTTCATTTTTAAATTCCTATGTTCTAAATCTAGTGGATCTCATCTATTTTCTAAAGAGTAATACTATTTAATAGATTACTATACAACTGTCATACAATTATGATGATGTGACAGTAAAAATTAATATTTTTTTCTTTTAAAAAAAAAAAATCTTTTACAAGTGTTGATTGTATGACAGTAGTATAATAGTTTACAAAATATCAATTTTTTTTTTTTTTAATTTTTTAAAATCTCTAATGACTTTGTATGTTGTTCACAAACTTGTGACAATCTTATTAGATAAGTGGATTTAGCTTTTCTTTTTTTTGTTCTTTTTTTGTTCTTTTTTTTTTTTTTTCTGTTGTTTAAAAACTTAAAATAAATAGTTTTCAGATGCCTTTTCAATTTTCATTTTCAAAAATATTCTTCAAACACAAAACATAAAACACTTGTAGAAAACTTCTTGTATCTTCATATAAAAATGTTCTAAAAATAAATGCCCAATTTTTTCCTCTAAGCTATATGTTGCTTTACTTGACACTCGGTTCCTCCAATTTAAGGTTTATTTTTTTTCTAAGCCCTCCAATTTAAGGTTGATTACTCTCTTTTTAGATCATTCATAAACTGTCCTACCGTAATTCTTGGCCATTTTTTAAAACAAATGAAAAGCACTTTTGAAACATAAGGTTTAGAAAAACCCTTATTAAGCTCCCATCCAAATGAAACTTAATTATCCTCGTGGGTTAACATATTACAAATTGATGGACAAACTTCCCAAATATTGTATCAAATCAAACCCTATCTTCACGTATATTTCACAAAATCGAAGAAACCCAAAAAATAAAATTAAAAATCCGCTATAGTATCTATGATTGGGCAATTTTTTTTTTTTTTTTGTGAAACATACACTCCCTTTTCTTTTATGACTCACATCTCATGTATTGCCGACATTTATATCAAGCATTTTACAATTGTAAACCCACTAAAAAGACAATTGAGAAAGTAAAATTTTGATAATTTCCTTTTACAAAGCCAAAGACAATTGAGAAAGTCATGCAAATGAAAAATCAAGACCCATAAATTAAAAGAAACAAGGCCAAGGAATGAATTGTCCTCTCAGCTCAGCAAAAAACATTTTTCTGTTTTCATAAACAAAAAGAGTAACACTATACGTTGTCATACAACTAAGAGGGTGAAGCTAAACACAACGTGCCGGCAATTTTTTTTAATATTAAAAAATAAAAGAAAAAAGAAAAATTAGCCTGGCGTGCTGTGAATCACGGCCCCAACTAAGAAGATGTGGCAATGAACATCAGTATTTGAATCTAGAAAAGTTTATGAAAAAAAATCAATAGCTGAGTCGTATAACAATATATTAAATAATATTTATTTTCTTAAAATCAATAAAAAATACAATTCAAAACACAAGAAACTTTTTTAATCACTTTAATATTTTTTTAATTATTTTTTTAACTTTAACCATTAACAAACGTACCCAAAATGCTTTGTAAGCTTACAAATTACAGTGAATGTTGTGTGTGCAAAAATAATAATAATAAAAAGGATGGTGTGTTTTAGTGGGTAGCTTTTGGTGATGGGGTTGATACTTTACCAAATCCAACCATTCCCAGCTCCCCCCCTACCGTCCGACAAGTAGAAAAAGCATTATACAGAAAGAAAAAGTCATTAAATTAATTAAAATAATAAGATTATAATAGTAATAATAAAAAAATAAAAAAATAAAAAAAGCCAGCCCCTCAATTCTCTGCGTGTAAGCTGCGCTGTCTTTCTCCTCACCCCCCCTCTGTCTCTCTAAACGCGGTCTTATTATTTCAACAAACACCCAAAATACAATTCAAAGATTTCAGGAGCCTATCGCAATTTCCGCTCCTCTTTCCTTTCCTCTCCTCCTCTTTCTCTCTGGCTGTCAGATCCATTTCTTTGCCCCGCAATTGCCTTCCATTGGAGGATCAGGTTCGTTCGATCTCGTCTCCCCGTGTTCCGATCTGGGTTCCTTTTATTTTCTTTTTATTTTTGCGATTCGGATCTGTTCCTTCTCTTTTCATTTATGCAAATTTCAATGTGGATTCAGCTCATGCTTGTCCTTCTTCCTGTACTTTCTTGTTCTTTCTATACATATACCGATTGTTTTGGAATCTGGGTATTGATTTTGTTTGTAATTTTGGATCAGTAAAAGAATCTAGGAGATTTTATGATGTTTTGTAGGTGGCGTATGCTTCATTTTCATGTACTGGTTTGCGATGGATCCTTGTTCACTCACCAATTCTGCGTTTATTTCATTGTGCACACGAAAGCACGCTCATTTTAACTTTGTTTTATCATAAAATCTTGGTGATACTCAAATCCTAACCACCTTTCAATTGGGTCTTTTCGTTGTTGATTTCTACTTTGGTTTGTGTTTTTGTTTTTATTGCTGTTCAATGATGATGGCTTAATTTCCACGGATTGTTAGTTGGATTACTGATTCTTGATTGGAAGTCAAAGTCGGCCATTCTTGCCCTGAGTTTCATATTTAGTTACAAGTCAATTTCATGTGGGTGGGCTTGAATACGTTTGTTTTATTTTTGGTTGCATAAATTCATCTTTCTTTGGAGACCTTAGATATTCCGGTTGTTTTTTTGTTTAGCTAGTAACTGTGATTGCTTAGAGCTGTGTGAGTTTGTTCTTTGAAGAGACAGATTTCGAAGATACGCAAGTGTCTTGTTTGTATTTTCAAGTGTTGAGCCTCTTTATTGTCGTGCAAATTTAGTCACTTAATCTTTCCTTGAAACAGTGCTGGAGAATATTTGACAAGGGCTTCATTTGAAGTGGACCGCGCAACTTGCGCCGCCGCCGCCATAGAGCACGGTTTATTTTGAACACCAGCTACGATGAAGAAGGTCTTTGATCAAACTGTTAGGGACATGTAAGTCTTGGTGCTTACTATAGTAGCCTCATTTGCATTTGAGTGTTCTGTTTTCTTGATAACTATTGGTGACATTCGTGAGAACAATTATTCTTTAGATGCTTTCTGTTGAACTGCAGAATCAGTTTTGTCATTTTTATTCATGCGTTACCATATTGTTTCTCTATCATTATGTCACCACATTTTCCTTAAAGGTTCTATTCTTTATTGCTTTTCTTACAGTAAGAGAGAGGTGAACAAGAAAGTTCTAAAAGTTCCTGGAATAGAACAGAAGGTAAATACTTCGTTCTTTATTATTAATAGTATTAGTATTAGTATTTTGCTTATTTGAGCATTCAAAAAAATTGATTGATTCTTCCACCATCGACATCTAGGGTCAATGGTGCTGAGATAGAACCATAATTCCCTATGTTCTGTCCTAATTCAGTTGGTTGTGTATTATTGAAAGTTCTTAGTTCTGTCCTGGTGATCATCATAATTTTGTACTTGGCTAATGCCCATAATCTGGTCGGTGAAATGCAATACCATGTTACTTAACGTTCAAGCTCAGTGAAATAAAACTTCTGTTCTGCATTTTAGGTTCTTGATTCTACTAGCAATGAGCCCTGGGGTCCTCATGGATCACTTCTTGCAGATATTGCACAGGCAACCAGAAACTAGTAAGCTTTAACCATTCTTTTATGGATGCTTCACATTGCTTATTTTGTTCCAAAGTAGGTCTCTCTCTCTTTCTCTTTCTCCCTCCTTATAAAGTGAAGTAATTTGCTTTAATATCCATGCAGTCATGAGTACCAGATGATCATGTCAGTAATTTGGAAGCGGATTAATGATACTGGCAAGAACTGGCGCCACGTCTATAAGGTTTGCAGTTTTTATGGATTTGCTTTAGTAACTTGCAGATGCTAAATATTTGGTTTTTTCCAACTTACATGGCATACTGTCCCTTGTCTATATCTTTCCCATGTATTTATGAATTTCATGATGCCCCTTGGATTCTTATATATATATATATTGTGCTGTATGTTCAGCATCTACTGTTTTTCAGTTCAACACTGTTGTGATGGTATAACTGAAATGATTATTGTGTTGAGCTTCAGGCTTTAACTGTTCTGGAATACCTAGTAGCCCATGGGTCAGAGCGTGTCATAGATGATATCAGGGAACATTCTTATCAAATACAAGTAATTTCTGGCTCCCCATTGTTTTTTTTGACTGATCCATAGTTTTGATTTTTTGTTAGTCAACTTTTTTTTTTTCATCTTCAAATGAGTAGCACTATATTGTTGTGTTAATGATAAGTTTATCTTTCCCATGGTGCAGACATTGTCCGATTTCCTATATATTGATTCCGGTGGAAGGGACCAGGGAAGCAATGTCAGGAAGAAATCTCAGAGTCTTGTTGTCCTAGTGAATGATAA
This sequence comes from Corylus avellana, assembly GCF_901000735.1. Taxonomy (NCBI): domain Eukaryota; kingdom Viridiplantae; phylum Streptophyta; class Magnoliopsida; order Fagales; family Betulaceae; genus Corylus; species Corylus avellana. The sequence continues at coordinate 7,948,905 of NC_081541.1, forward strand.
AGAAAGGATAATTGAAGTAAGACAGAAGGCTGCTGCTAACAGGGACAAGTAAGTCTATTCTCAAAAAGAGTTGGCTAAAATACTTTATTCTTATATTGGCTGTTTTACTGTTCACCTTGTCAGTTCATAAAAGTAGTCACCTGCTATCATGATGTCACGGACTGGAGTTACATATGTTTTTTAGTATTATTGTTATTATCTTTCAACTTCTTACCGTTTTAGACTCTTGACCCACATCTTTAGTTTCCATTTTTATGTTGAAATTACTCCATTCTGAAAAGAAAGGTAAAGTTCCTTAATTTTTCATTATCAGGCGAGTAAATATCTCAAATGTCTTTATATGAAGTGCCTTTTTTCAAGCTTTCCTTCTTTTTTTTTTTGTCTTATAAAGAGTCCATATTTTATGTGGTGTTTCTTTGTCATGTAACACATCAGAGGATCTGTCTATTTTTATTTATCATTATGCACTTGAATTTTGAGTGGATTCTCATTTTTCTCTTGAACAGTTAACTGGCTATGTTTCAAGTTCCACTGCAAAAAGTTGTGATAACTTTTGTGACATTTCTTATGTATTCATCTCATGAATAAACATAAGTCCCCCCCCGCCCCCCCTCACCACTCCTGGACATAGCTATTTCCTATAGTCTACCTTGACTTTCTTTCTAGATTTAAGCTCGTGGAAAAGCATATATATAATCCAGTATGTTATAGAACTTTTTCCTTAATGGGAGATCATCATTGATATGATTCTCCAACTGTTAAATTATGGCTCAACAGGTTCCGTAGTGCCTCATCAACTGGTGGAATGTATAAGCCTGGTTCATATGGTGACAAATATGATGATGATCGTTATGGAAGCAGGGATGAGGATAGGAATGGTTATGGTTATGGGAGAGAGAGAGAAACAGGCTACAGGGATGATGACCGGTATGGCAGATATGGGGACTCAAATAGTCGTGATGGAGATCGTTATGAAGAACGCTATAGCAGAGATGGTTATAAGGATGATGATTACCGTGGAAGAAGTCGAAGCGTTGATGATTTCCAGGATGGCTCAAGAAGTAGGAGCTTTGATAGAGACAGAGACCGTGCTTTTGATGATGATGGTCAATATTCATCACGGTATGTGTCTATCGGTAGGGCTATTTATGTTGCTAGTGTAATAAAGAACCATGTTGCTTTTCATGGTTCCATTTTGTTGTTGCCTTCTCATTTTGCAGTATTTACTTGTTTCTTTGGTTGGTTTAGCTTTCATTTGAGTATTTAAGAAGCAATTTTGGCTTAAAAAAATGCTACTTGATTTTGTTTTAAGTAGGGGTCTCCCTGTGTCAGATGAAGTACAATAGAAGTTAAGTGTGATCTGATAAAAGCCTACTTGGAATAAAAGGACTATCCAATGAAGCCAATGTGAAACTTCCCCACTTCAATGCATTTGAATGGAACTATCCTGGATCTAGTATATTTATTGGCTTGTATTGGATGGAACTACTCTAGTGCATTGCCTGCTTACAAATTTTTGAGTATGTTTTCCTTTTACAATGTAAGCATGCAGATAATGCTTTCATGGGATTCTTGACCTTAAAAATTTACTTAACTTTTGCCATTTTTAACCCTACAGAGGCAGTGGTGCCAAAGCTGATGACCAGTCTCTGGAGGGAAGGTAAGTTATTTTTGGATGCATGGTCAGATTGTTTGTGTTAGTGGGTTTTAAGGTCAACATTGTCAAGAGTCCAACCAAGCACAATTTATTGCATGACAAATGTAAAACCCTTTGGCAGGCGGCTTGATCGGAAATTTTCTGAACAGAATATTGGTGCTCCTCCAAGTTATGAAGAAGCTGTGAGTGATTCCCGAAGCCCTGTTCACAGTGAAAGGTATAGATTTTGCACCATTATCGTGCACAATTTATTTTTCCTTACTATAATTCATTAGTTGAGGTATTCTGATGTCTTCTTGAAAGGGATGGAGAAATGTCAGCAGCATCTGCTCCTAGAGATTCATCACCTGTAAGCAATATTCCAAGCCAAGCAACCGTTGCTCATGGTACTTTGGCATCTCCCCAAAACCAGAAAGTTGAGGCTTTTGATGAATTTGATCCTCGTGGCCCACTTTCAGGTACAGCGAGCCATATGAATGTCTTTATTTTCATTTTAACCAGCTCCCTGTACTCTCGCACTGATATGTTATTGAATGCACCCCATAAACCCGTTACTATGAAGAGTTTGTCTAACGTGTTGGACAGACTTGAAGAAATGTTAATATATATTTGAAATCTGCGTTGCACATACTCTTTTTAAATTATGGTTCAAATTTGTCCAATTATATTGTTGGACTGTTGTGATTGGGGTTGAGGATTTATAAATGTCACCTCATGATTTCCTTTTGCATGTGTTTTAAATCAAGTTTAATTGTTCCTACATTTAGCATTTGGAGTGTTTTTGGTTTTGACAGTGCTGGGTCATAGGGCTTAGGGAAGTTTACTTGAAATTTGCAAAGAATTGCTGCAGGACATAGGCCCAACGGCTCTCCAATGGACCAAAATAGAAAGAAAAAAAAAAAGAAGGAAAACAATTCCTGCAGCTGCAATGGGACTGAGTGTTTAGGTAAATAAATGCCTGTGGTTTTTGGCAGGCCATGCAACAACGCTGACATGGGTGCTTGGTTCCAATGTGGATTCATTTTGGTTGATGTGATGGTTTGTAAAGTAATTAAATACTGACATGCACATGGTTTCATCAGTGTCTCTGTTAGTGCTAGAATGCCATAAGTATTATGGCAAAGAAAAGAATGTGCTATATTGCCAATGGCCTTTGGGCTAAGTGGCACCTCCTTTCGCAATAACTAGAGTCTTTTGCTTCACAGCTAGGTGACTACATTGCTTGAGACAAAATACTTGGGGGTGCTCCTCCTTGACATGTGTTGTATTGGTTGAGTTGGTGCAATCTTAACTTAGCTCTTCAAGTTGCAACGTGGCTTTGAGCATTGTTTAAATCTACTGAGTTTTCTTTTTTTGACGGGATAGGGATTGTTTTATGTTGACTATGCATGAGAATAGAACTGATTTCATGGTATGTTGCTTTTCTCTTTGCTGAATCGTACAATCATCATATGTTTTTATTCATAATGTTTTTACCAAGAACAACTCTTTCTCTACTTTCATGAGAGCTAAACCGTTTATGGTGAAGTCTGCGCTGCAATCATTTAAGTGAAACAAAGGGTTAAACATCCCCCCACCCCCAAGAAAAAGGAAAAGGAAAGAAGAATGACATATCTCTATATGATCTGTACTGTGGGAGGTGGCGGTTTGGATTTTGATACAATTCTCAATAATCATCGTCTCTGAGGAGCTAAAGCCATAAATTTATTTTGGTGGCTTTTGCAGTACCAGCAACATAGTTGGACACTTATTATACTTGGTTCCTTTTTTCAGCTGCTCAAGCTACCTCGAACAATGCTGAGATGGATTTACTTGGTTCACTATCAGATTCATTAGCCATCGTACCGACTACATCTGTGACCACAACCTCCGAGGCTGATGGCCACACAATCTCTGCTCCAGCACCCACTTTTGGGGCAGCACCGTCAGCAGCTAATGTTGTGAATCAGGTAAAAGCATCATGTGTTGAATTTTACAAATGGAATGCTAATTTTCTTTTGTTGATTAATTGACAATCTGAAGTTAAAAATGGTTTAGGAGCCTACATGATGAATTTTACAAATGGAATGCTTTTTTTTTTTTTTGTTGATTAATTGACAAGCTGAAGTTAAAAATGGTTTAGGAGCCTTTCTCCTTCACCCTTAATGTATTTAAGAGTCCCATTTATGATGCTATGGAAATATGATGTGCTAATCTGGTTTAGCCCTTTCAGTGGCAGATGAAGTGTCCCTATTTTCTTTTGCTAGCTATTCCGACCGCATCCTGAGGTAGACCTATTGTGTGGAATGTATATTACTAAAGAGTAATAGCATACTGATTACATGTTGTCCCATTGGTTCTCTGAACGGAATAGTTTACCTCTCCCCCCTTCTTCTTTTCCAAAATTTTTTGTTATATGTGAAAATTATGGATTGAAAGCATTTATCCTTGATGCAGGGTTTTGAAGATCCATTTGGTGATTCTCCTTTTAAAGCTGTTCCTTCTGCTGACAGTGTCCTGACCCAACAGCAGAATTCTGCTTCCACAAATTCTTTCCAGCCAAACGTGAACCAGACTGCCGAACTGCCCCAACTGGGTGCCCCAAAGGCTGATACAGTCTCAAACTTCGACTTTGGGGACACATTTTCTGGCCTTACTTACTCTGGACCGAGTGTCTCCAGTATTCAACCTCCAACAAACTCACAGTATTTTCCTCAAGAGCTGTCAACTCCACAGCAGAATACTGATATTCTGGCTGACATTCTCCCACCTTCTGGACCTTCACCTGCTTTTACATCACAGCCAGGTTTTGTAGCCCCAACTGGCCAACCCACACAGCCAACTGCTAATATTTATGGCACTTTCCACCCACAGGCAGGAACTATAGCACCTCAGATTCAAGCTGGAGCTCCTGCTCAGCTCAACAGTGGGAGCTTACTCCCACAGGCAGGATTTACGTCTCTCCCCACTTCACAGATGACTCCACACACTCCACCTGGACCAACTTCACAGCTTAATGGTGGAAACGTTTTTCCACAACAGGGAGGATCTGCGCCAACTGGACCAGCCATGCAGTTTAGCAGTGGGAACTTTCTTCCAGCACAAGGTGCTGCAGCTCCAGTAGCTACACATATTGCTCATCAAACTCCCACTGGACCTGCTGTTTTACATAACAATGATCACCTTGGTAATTTACTTCCTCAAGCAGGATTAAATGCCCCCGTGACTTCGCAGCAAAATCTTCCATTTTCAACAGGATCACTTTCAATAGTTCCTCAACCAGCCAAGGACAAGTTTGAGACCAAGTCAACTGTTTGGGCTGATACACTAAGCCGAGGGCTAGTCAATTTAAATATATCTGGACGTGAGTGTTTTATGCTCCTAATATTATCATCGTCACCGTCACCAATACCATCATTATTATTATTGCATTGGATAGAGCTTTGCTTACGAGTTGATAATTGAATTTTTTACTATATATGAGAGTTTTGACATTAATTTTTTTTTTCTTCATATTCAGCTAAAATAAATCCATTGGCGGATATTGGAATTGATTTTGATGCCATTAATCGGAAGGAAAGGAGGATGGAAAAACCTGCCACAACTCCTGTTACATCTACTGTCAACATGGGTAAAGCTATGGGATCTGGTTCTGGGATAGGCCGAGCTGGTGCAGGCGCCCTCAGGCCTCCACTAAACCCTATGATGGGTTCTGGTATGGGTATGGTTGGTGGGCCTGGTGCAGGCATGGGAATGGCAGGTTATGGAGTTATGAATCAACCCATGGGTATGGGAATGGGGATGAATATGGGCATGGGGCAAGGAGTCCAGATGCAATCTCCAACTGGATTAGCTCCTGGATCGAACATATCTGGTGGTTATAACCCCATGCTGGGCACTGGTGGGTATGTGCCTCAGCAGCCTTATGGCGGCGGCTACCGATGAGATTGAGCGAACTCCCTCATTTCAAGTGAGAAAAGTAGTTCATACGTGTTTTGTTATAAGGTGAAAAAGATTTACATAGCAAATCCGGTGTTGCTATTAAATCCTCCTGCAATGCACTCTGGTCCAATATTGGTATACAGTTCTGTATTTTTAGTTGTAATTTTCTGAAAATGGCCGAATGTTATGTATGTTTATTCATTCTCTCTTTCTTATCCTATCATTCCTTTTGGGTCAGGAGAGTTGTGTAGGGTTGCTGCCTTCAGCTGTTGTGATATTGTTTTACCAGCGAGTATAACCTTTCTCAGGTTATAGCTTCTTTTTCTTTCTTTTGCCCCTTAGATTTTCTTATTTTCTTTTGTTTTTTCTTCCTTTTAAAATTTTTTTTTTTATTATTATTATTATCATTTGTCAGGCATGTTTGGCTATGTACCGAACAATAAATATAATGATTCAATTTTCTACATATTCAATTCTTCAGACTCTTCTTGGAATCAATTGATTTTGCAATTCGGGTGATCAACGTATTATGGTTGCCTATTACCTTCTGCATGTAGTAGACTGTAGATGCATAAATTCTGCACCTACTTCATCCATTCTACTGCAGGGCAATGTGAAAACTTTTAAATTAAGGCTTATACATTCTATCTGTGTGCGCACATGTCTTTGTTAAGGAGATGTAATTATCTTCAGTTTGCTTTATTTTCTGACATAATTTCCTTATAATAAAAATAATAATTAAAGAAACTTTCAAACAAATCAAGTAATTGTAAACAACTTGAAATTGGACTTGACAAAAGCTTAGTTTGGTTTGATTAATAAATAAGCCAAGGGAAAATATTTAGTAACTTCGTTTGCCAATATGCTAGCCAAGAAGCTTGGTTGGCCTTGATATGAAGGAGTTTCAAATTCTTTTTTTCTAATTATTCTTACGTCCTCCATATCAATCATCTTTTCTTTTTATTTTTTCTTTTAAATTAGAAGTTATTCATTCTTTTTTTGTAATTATTATTATTTTTTAAACAATGCTTTGGACCTTCAAATTATTTCCAAGTTAAGCTAAGCACAAGTTAGTCTCAAGCTTTTATTTATTTATAAGTGAGATAAAAAAGGAAAGAACAACAAAAAGTTGGAAGTCGACTTGAAGTGAGCCAATGGTGGGCCTGCGGCTGCGGGGTAGGTGTGCTCGATAGGCCAATCTGGAAGATAGAAAAATGTAGTGCAAGTGACAAACCAAAGGCCCATCACCTTGTCGGAGATGCATATCATGCATGCTTTAGCCTTTATTGCATCAAGCTTATCACCATTGCTTTCTACCTTTTGCCCACTTGAAGCTTCACTACATGCCATTTGGACACAAACCAACTGATAAAACACAAACAAAGCCTATCCGTCACCAAAACATATAAAACACACATAACATGATAGTACACTATTTCAGCATTTTCAAACTAGTGAGGCACTTCTATCTGAATCACAATCATCATTATTAGGGATACCGAGTTGATGGTGCGTGGGGGGCGTGGAAAGTAAAGATGATGGTCCATAAAGTACTTGAACTATTCTGGAAGTTAAGACTACTTTTGAGATGAGAATGGGATTATACTTGATGGATCACATCTACTAGCTTCCTTCAAATTACTTGGCAAAAATTACAAAGGAAAGAAAGACAAAAGAGTCATAGCAGGTGAAAAGAATGAAAAAAAAAAGAAAAGGGACAAGTGACGGGTTCCACCAATGTAATAATGTGAAATACTTACCCATTCTTTAATTTTTCGATGTATGTAAGTAGATGAGTGTTCAGATACTACTGTAAAATAAGCCAAAATCCAGAAAGGATTACAAGTGACTGCTAAATGCGATTGATGTGGCAAAAGATCAGGAATTCACATGGACGGGGCTTGAGCTTTAACGAACATAGAGGGCCTTGGCCATGCTTTTACATATCCAACAGCTCGTAGGCTACACTTAAAACCTCCTGATTATGATTCTCCAATTTTCTGCCATAGGATGACAAGAAAACATTAAAAAAAAATTATGGCTTAGGATCACCGCCACATAAAAAGGAAAAAAAAAAGAAAGAAAAAAAGGGAAAAATCCCAAATAGCCATCATAAATCATGATGCAGCTTATCATATCATAGCCTTTACAAAAAACCCTAGCTACCACTAGATGGCTGCCTATAATAGTTTTTATATTTTCGGTGTTCATGATTTTCTTGATCTTTTATTTAATTTTTCTTGATTGGTGTCTCTCTTGTATATTTTCAATGTACTTAGGTTGCACCCCTTTATGTTAACCCTAGCGCTCTTTTTCTCTCCTTTGTTGTTCGTCATTGTTATGGAGGCTTAAGGTCAAATGATCTTTGTTGCAGTGAATGAGTCTTTTTATTAGGTTTTTTTGTGGGACCTATGATTGTTGGTAGATCTAACATCTCTCATCTTCTATTTGCTTATGAAACCTTGATTTTCTGCTAGCCGAATAAGGGTGGGTTGGGGTCGGGGGCGCAGACCCAGATTAGATTCGTTATCTATGATGCTTGTTTTTATGTTTCGAAGTTGTCCCGAGTTTGAAGATTAATTTGGCTAAATCAAAATTGGTCCCAATAGGCAATGTCGATAATGTAGAAGGTTTGGCAAGATGAGAAGAAGCCTACATAGAATGGGTGGTTTATAAAGATAGTCATGGGTGCTAAGTCTCACATTGCCTAGTTACTAGGTGAAACTGGGCTTTATAATGAATTATAGGGAAGCTCCAAATTGACTAATTTTTTTGAAGTAATAGCGCAAATGTGGCTAGCGCTTTTCCCTGAATCGTTACAAATGGTATCAAAGCCACCTAGTAACGTCAGGTCATGTGGTACTGGAGCACTGCATGACGTGACCCTAACGATGACATTAGGAATTTAAGAAGGGGAGTTTGTAACACCCCGATCCCATATTGGGAAGATGAGAAGAAGCCCACATAGAGTGAGTTATTTATAAAGATAGTCATGGGTTCTAAGTCCCACATTGAGTGGGTGGTTTATAAAAATAGTCACTGCAAGCTAAAGCCCAAACTCACCTAATAAGGAACCAATATGGGACTTACAACCCATTAGTGCCTTAATAATCTACCCACTCTATGTGGATTATTCATCTTTCCAATGTGGAGCTGGAGTGTTACATACATGGCTTCTTATTTGCCAATAAAGTAACTAGGTCTACCGCTGGGAGCTTCTTCTTTTTTTTTTATAGATAATATCAATTTATAAAAAGCGCAAGGGGCGCAACCCATGTATACATAAAGTATGCAATAGAGCCCACATATACAAACTTTTAAGCTGAAAATAAAACACAAAAATCTAAAAATTCTGTAAGCGTTGAAACTTGCGGTGAATGCCACAATACTCTCCAAGAGAAAAGTGTTTGGAGCACCCTTTTCTTCAACTCTATGAGTCCAAGTTCACGGTCCTCAAAACTCCATGCATTCCTTTCTTTCCATAAGTACCACATTACACACAAAGGAGCCATTCTCCAAATTTGCAGAACTATACGATTAACCCTTTGTCCTCTCCAACTTCCCAAACATTCCTTCATCCTACCCGGCATCACCCACGTAAAACTAAATTTGCTGGGAGCTTCTTTTAAGGCCAAATCTATTGGGATAACATTATTGAAAAGATAGAGCGTCATTTGGTTGGTTGTAAGCAATTGTACTTGTCTAAAGGTGGTAGGATTACCTTGATTAAGAGCACCTTGACTAATTTGCCTACTTATTTCATGTCTCTTTTTTCCCTTTTTTCTAGATATGTCGTCTATATGCAATGAGGATTACATAGTTATTTTTCATTATACTGTGCATCCTATTTTATAATCACTGCTAAAGAATTATTATTAAACTCGGTAGTAATTTTCTTGTGAAAATAGATTAGATCATAGATGCATTGCAACCACAGTTCTCTTAATGCAGACCTCAATCTTTCACAATATGGTCCCTTTTTTTTTTTTTTTTTTTTGGTGTTAATACATTTTTTTTAATGAATGATAATTTATTAGAAGAAGAGACAAAGCCCTCGTACATTAAAAATTTACAAGAGAAGCAACCACCCTATTGGTGTCGAAAATCTTAAAGTGAAGAAGATCCACAAGAGTAGAGGAAGAAAAGTTAGGAACATAAGCTACAACCCCATCTAAAAAAGATATCAAAAAGGAGGATTTTAGTCCTAGCATGTTGGACTCGCAATTCTCAAAAAAGTGCTGATTTGTTTTTCTCTTAATGCTCCACATTAGTAATGCGAGGATAACTTTCCATGTGGCCTTGGAATGTCCCTACACTTGAGTCTTCCCACTTTTGGTTCTAATTGTTAATGTTTCTAATTCCACATGCATCAACAATCTAAACACTAAGCCTAGCCTTCTCATACACAAAATAGATCAACTTTCAGAATGGATACTGGGCTCTAGACAGCAATCCACAAGATATACTATATAAACCTCTTTCAGGAATTGCAAAGGAGCTTTATTTATGATTAAGAAAACTTTACCATGGGAGCTCTGAAAGAACAGTGGAAAAGCTACTCAAGAAAGACTTGAATCCTGTCACCCATTGTGTCGTTAAAATCCAATAACAGCTTCCCTCCTACTTCGTATGCTGCATCATCCAACAATTCTTTGATATTTACACCTCCCAAAGCTGTAAACAAAAATGTGCAGATCTTCTCATTTATCCATTCAAGGACTTGTCTGAGCAGACAACCGTTTAAAACAAGTTTGCAAAACACATACAATACCTGGAACTATATTTGTGATTCCATCCAAGAATCCCGCCTGTGTAACATTTTGAGAGAGAGAAACAAAGAAACATAAAAAGTGTGTCAATTCTAGAAAAATCGAAAGATGTGGCATATCATTAGTGATGCAAAAGATTAATGTACCCTATACTTAACCAGCACCCCCATCAATTTTGTTTAGAGAATTCAACTCAAAAGTTTAAACATGTAGGAGAAGAAATCCAATAAATTCATATACCGATAACCAAACCCACACCCCACTATATGTGGCACTCTTTCTTCAACACCTATCGTGTGCCAGCCTAATACAACCACAGAAGCAAACCAAACAGACCAAGAACGTGGAGCTGATTTCTCTTTGATCAAGAACTTGCAGATACTATTCTCTTTTACCTCTCTCAAGAAGGGTTAGTAGATTCCCTATTGTGGATTCCAGATAAAAAAGGAATCTTCTCGGTCAAATTGGCCTCCATCTCATTCATCAGAATATATTAACCAGAATGACCCCCTCAAATTGAAAGCTTGGAAAGTTCAATGGAAGGCAAAAATTCATGATAGGTTAAAGCTTGTCATTTGAAGGGATACATGGAGAATTCTGGTTGTCAATACAAATTTGGGAAAGTATATCCAGATTCAGGAAGAGGACCTTACTTACCCTCTCTTCCAGCAGATATTGAATCCCACGAGCATCTATTCCTCATATGCCATTTCTACAGGTTTATATGGAGGGAATCCCCAGGCTGCTAGCTGCTCTTCGATTTGCAGAATTTGGCATCTCGACTTGGATAATGACCATTCTAAACCTTAAACTTATTTACAGATATAAATCTTGATGAGTCTCACTCCTTTCTGCTGTTTGCAATGATTTTTGGATTCACAAAAACAAGGCACAAGGCTATACATGGTCAACTCCCCTTAAATTCAATCCAAATGGCTGCTCAGATCAAAAAGATTCATAGAGAACTTTTTATGTAACACCCCGGGAATTTCTTAGGATGGCTAAGAATACTTTGGTGTAAATATTGGTCTTAAGTTGGATCAAATATATTTGATGTCTAATTTTATGTTCTCAGTTTGAACTGAGAATTAGACCGTTCGAACTAGGCTACGAGTGAAATGAAATTCAAGTGAAAGAATTGGTACTTCCAAGTGGGTTCCATTTAAGTTCTAACTTAGTTGAACTATCATATTAAAAAAGGAAAAAATTCCATTGTAAAAGCTACTTACATGTAGTAGTGTCGTGAGAATTTAGATAATCCACTTACGACTTACTTCGAAAGCCGGGGTGCTACATTAGGAGTTTTAAAGTCTTTATTTTTATGAATCATTGTCCATTAGGAATGAGTCTTTATTTGTAATAATTATGATTCCTTGTCCATTAAGGACTAGGAGTCCTTTTCTAATTCCATTCGGATTTCTAGTAATAATAGGATTAGGACTTGTAGCCTATCTAAAGGCAACTTGTGGCTTTATTTTTGAAGAATAAAATTTCTGGAGAGAGATTTCTCTTCTTCCAACTTTTGGGTATTCTTTTGAATCAACTAATTGCTGATGCCTTTATTTGGTATTCTGAGTGAATGAACAGGTTTAAAGAATGGTTGTGTTTCCGGTATTTGTGCACAAATCAACGGATTCAAGATCTTTTATCTTTCTTCTACAAATTTTTAAGTTTTTCTACACACTCCTTGCATCACCTAGTGATCAAAACCATCAAATTTAAAGAACACCATACAACCATAAGTAATCAGATCCACTGATGGATGGAAATGAAATTTTACCATCAGAGCTCTATGAAGGCAGATTCTAAAATACTTATCAAAAAACAAAAAAAAACAAAAAAAAAAAAAAGAAGAAGAAAGAAGGAGAATCGAAAATAACATTAGAAAGACAGTATTATGTTATCGGTGTCCAAAGAGGACAAATGACTTACAGGGATCCTAACATCAAGCCTCTCAAATCCATCTCTTCCAGTAATTTTGATTCTCAATGTCCGAGACCAGATCTGTGAAAAAGGATCCCTTGAGCTATCTGCACCATAGTTATTGTACACATCAGGAGTTATCACTTCGACAATGGGATCCTGAGTACGTCGACCTCTCTGCTCTGTTTCATCTTGAGCCCTCTGTTCTATAGAGTATCTGCTACTGCTCACTGTTAAATATCTTTTTTAGTCATAAGAATTAGGAAGATGGAAATGGACAATCTATATTTAAATCACTTTCAGTTAAAACTCTACTTATGCTCATTGGTAAAAACAAAATTTGCTAGTCTATGCCATGACCATTATTCATATCATTATAAACTAGATCTGGTATCAATGAAGAACGCAGCATAATTTGTGCGTGAGTTATTAGCCAGGGCGGTGGGGGTTGTAGCATAATCTTTAAAGTTCTGAAATCATGTCTTTTTCTAAAATAGCTTTATGACTCTTTTTTTTGATAAGTAATGATGATATATAAAAAGAGCGCAGAGGGGCGCAACCCACATACACGGGAAGTATAAAGAGAGAGCGCCTAGGAGGGAGAGTCCCTTAGGCTTTATAAAACTGGTTCTACATCCCGCATTAACTCGACCACATTCACAAATTACTAATAAACTCTATATGAAAAAGAGAAGAGTTGAGAGTTGGGGTGGGGGGCTGTCAAATTTCCAGTTAATAGTACAATGAAGATTAGAGGATTATAATCTATATTCAGAGATTGGTGAAATCAGAATATCTAGATTGCATCCCTAGTAGGCTCAGAGATCTCTCTCTCACCTCTCTGCGATGACAGCTGATTGACACTGGTAGCATAGCGCTTCTCTTCTTCATAGTAAGTGTTGAAACCTAAGATTTCCTTAATTTCTTCAAATGACGGCATGCTTCCGGGAGGAGGGATACGCCCTCCTCTAATGGCAATCAGTGAATCCTGCAATTGAGTCATAAAAGTTTGATACAGCCAAATGCGGAAAGGCAGATAAAGAATTAAGATATTTGCCAGTAAAATCCACCCATATTTAAGCAGCAATAGCAACAAGGAAAGTGCAAACAGTAACTGTGGTCTCTCAAAATATCTTCTTTTTTTTATTGGTAAATTACACATGCACCCGGAGGGACTTGAACTCACGACCTTACCCTCCACCTTGCAATAAAGGGAGGAAGTACCATTTGGATATGGAAAGTTTTAAGAAACTACCTAGAAATATACTATGGAACTTTCTTATATTAAATCTGTGACTGCTTGGTGATTTTACCCTTGTGCTCATGATATCTGAACTGTCTAAGATCGATGATTATAGATATGTGTCACTGGTTATTATATGTTTTTTGTGAAGATAGCATTTGTTTGACATTGTTGATTACAGCCAGCATCTATGTGGTGCATTAGCCTATGTGGCATCTTGTCGTTTGGCTTTGGAATGGATTTCTTGTTTTAAATTTAGATTGGATATTTGTTATAGATAATGGCGTGTATTACATAGCTCCTGATATGTTATTTTGAGAAGTTCTGTGCTGCATCATTTCGAGTACTCATGTCATGTTATCACATTGTGTCATGTTATCACATTGAAAATGAGATTTAACATTTCTGCTTGGCAACTCACAGCATTTTTTCTAAAATAATTCCTACCATGAAACTTACAATTTGTGCTTGGCACCTCCTCAAGTTGAGTTTTATGGCTAGCAGCTAACTTTGCTTTGATGAGCTGTAAATGATTTGTATTGGGCTGTTCGATTTGTATATTTAGTTATGTTACATGGAGCTGGTAGTTGTTTCTGTTGGAGGATGGGCTTTTTAGAGTTTGTAGGCCCTAGGTGTGTTAGACCCAGATTTGTTGTTGGGATTACACATCTTGGGGAGCATATAAGATTTTAATATCAACATTTATGGTGAAATAGATATCATCAAAGATATACTAATGTCACAAGAATCACATAATGTGCCTTCTTTCCTTTGAGCAGTTAACCATGATTTATCATGTCTAATATCAGCTCAAACACGAAGAAACATAAATTACAAATAATTTTAACCATTTCATATTGATACGACTTTAGGCAATCCAAGATCATTAACCAGGAAAAGAAAAAAAAAATAGTTATAGATAAACCTGCATTGCTCGAATGGATGCCCCAATCAAGGAAAGTGGATAGGCCACAAGCTTATATCCAAGATCCTCAAGCTCAAGAGGATTAAGTATCGGTGTTTTGCCCCCTCCTTCAAGCATATTGGCCTAAGCAAGAATCAATGAACATTAGTAGTCACTACAAATTGTTTTCTAATAAGATGATGTAAAGCTTTGCAATTCTAGGAAATTCAAAGTCGTAGTTAATGACTAAGCTTTGTTTGGTCATTCATAATAACTGGAAGCACGAGGACATCACTTAATAATGTAGGCATACTATAATCTTTGTACGTCGGTGTAACAAATATGCACTCTCTTCTTCTTCTTTTTTTCAAATGTCTGTTGGTGTGTACACAGCATATGGCAAAATCTTAAATAACAAGTTTACAGTGGCTCAACAAAAATGTTTCTGTTTAGCATTTAATTTTTAAATTTAACCAGGAGGGGAAGGGGAGGGGGGGTTACTATGAACAACTCCTCCAGTCATATTTTCATCTGCCACCCCCTTCATAAGATTTAGAAACTAGAAGTTACCAAATGGGATACCTATAACTGGCATTACCACTCAACCACAAGACTAACCAAATTAAAAGTCTGTCACCAAACCATGGTTATTGAGGTCATTATAATGTATAAGTCCATGAAGTGAACCTAATTCATTAGCAACAAAAGGCAAAAGGTTCCTACTCCAAATTAACGATGTCCCTACAAATCTCCCCCCCTCCCCCCCCTCCCTTTCATGCATTGTATCTTTGGACTGTAGCGTTTGTGTCCCCATTGTCAATTAGTTATGATGATTTTCTTGTTTGTTTTTCACTCTCTAGTTAGGTGATTCCTTTTGTATACTCCCGGTGTACTTCGGGGTGGGTGCCTTACGTTTTTAGTAAGACTGGTTATTACTTATCTAAAAAAAAAGCATGAAAACAAGCATTTCCTTTTGCTTAAACCAGTTACAAATTAAGTTATCATACTCAATTCCTAGCAACTCTGATAATTATATACACAATGAGCAAAAGCCCTGTTCCAGATTAGACTACAAGCAGAAGCTAGATATATCCCCAGACATATTTTGATTCAACACTGCTAAATGTTTCCGTATAATAACTTAAAAAAATTTGAGAAAGCCACATCCTTCAGCAAACAATGAATACACATTACTTAGTACAATGCTAAGGAAAGCATAATGTACCATTTTTGGAACTAGGGGAGAAATTTCACAGAAAGCCCTCATCTCTTCTTTTGAAGCTAGCGCATCAATAAAAAGAACATCTGCTCCAACATCAGCAAAAGCTCTACACCTCCAGAGTGATTCATCTAAAGATACTGCTTGACGAGAATCAGTTCGTGCTACAATAACAATGTCAGAGCCACTCTCCTTCCGAGCATCAACAGCTGCCTTTATCCGCATCACTGCCTCCTCTCTGGACACCACTTTCCTCCCTTGTGTATGACCACAAGCTTTCGGAGACACCTTGCAATGAAAGTTTATAAGCAACAATATCTTAAAGGGGTAAAAGAGCAGATTGCACGGTGACTACAGCAGTTGCAAGTTAAAGAAAATGCTACATAAAGAATCAAGCTGTAAGTTATAACATACAGGACAACAAGCAACTGTCCCAGATGCGACTCTAAATTTACAATGCCAAACCACAGGAGCGTAAAAGGCAGGGCCAAAACTAACACCCCAAAGGATTTCACCTTTACATATGAATATTGTACAGTGAAAACAATAGAAATAAACATCAATTGGTGTTTTTCAGACCTTCAAATTCACAGCCACACCAAGCCTCAAAAAGAAAACTTCACAGTTCTCATAAGGGTTCCGTATAAGACCCTCAACAATCCTCAAGAACTCCCATGACTCACAAGATATAGTTTTCATGCAAAAACAATAAGATTGTTTTCCTCTATGTGGAGAAAGAATTATTATTCTCATTACATCAATAATCCTTGCTAAAATTTTTATACTTCATTTGATGAGAGCTTTCACACGCACCAGAAATAAAGTTTGTTCACTTCAATTCTGCTTTAATTTCTTGATAAGTAGAAATAGTCCACATTCCCATACTTGGCAGCAGACACTTTTAAGCCCAAAATTTTAGATCCTAGGACATGAAGGATCATTGATTTCTATAATCCCAATTTCAAAACCCATGCCAGCACCTTCCACGAACACATGAACCCCAAATAAACTAGGCACACTCAAAAGGAGTTTAGAAAAATATCATAACAATGCTGCATTAATCTCCCAGATGCAAATGATCTATCCATATTGTAATCAGGAAATTAAATATAAAAGTTAATGTAAAGAAAGAGACCGGAAGAAAGAGTACAACACAACAAATAATGAATGTTAAATACTATGATGATATGAACCTGATCTTCGAGAATGATCCCAGCGAAACCTGCTCTAATATATCCCTTAACAGTTCTCTTGACATTCATTGCATTCCCATATCCATTATCACCATCCCCTATGACCGGAATCGAGACAGCTTGGGTAATTTGTTGCCCTTGATCTACCATTTCTCCATAGGATATAAACCCCGTATCTGGCAATCCCAATCTAGCAGCCGATATTGAAAAGCCTAATGGAAGCACAGAATACTCATTTCTCTTCATATATTTTGTGAATGTTATCAAGAATGCTCAAATCTCCTAACTAAAAATGAAATTTAATAAAAATTAGTTATGTAATTGTCAACATGAAAGAAAATAGAAGAAGATACATCCAAATGCTGTAAATTGACACTCTTCCCCAATGTTGGGATGGTATCTGAAGTGGCAGATTCAGGGATATTGAAATGGATTTTGGTACACAGATCAAAATCCATTGCCCAGGCATAATTCTACCAATGCAGATATTGATTTAATCATAACAAAGAATATTGATATGGATTTTGCTACACACATATCAAAATCCATTGCTCAGAAAAAATTCTACCAATGCAGATATTGATTTAATCATAACAAACAACAAGATATCACTTCAGTTGAAATGATGCATTTAAATTACAGCTGGAAGTTCTTACTTAATATCCAAACTACCAAGGATTTGCAAACTGAAACTCAAGGTATCTAAAAAACAACCTCTCATTCTACTATGCAAAGTGATTGAGAACGAAGGTACCCCTAACCTCAGTAAAAGAAACCACGGACAAAATGCTTAAAAATTAGAAACAATAATATTCAATTCAATAAAACAATTTTAGGTCCAAGGCAATTACTTATTTCTCTCGGCATATTCTTAGCAGCAGATCCTAATAATCGTACCAAACATTGAATTGAGGGAAACACTCCCCCACAACCACAACCTATGACCTCAGTACTTCTGATCGAAGTAAATTACTTATTATCTTGGAGTTGTACGGGTACCTGATCAACATCACACATTCTTTTAAAACAAAAGCAATAAAACAATTCAGATAACCATTAAAGCCAGATGTTAAAAAATGACAAACAATATTTCACAAACCAATATCCAAGTCTTTTGGGTCAAAACAGAATACCTATCTGTCATTGTACATTATACGCATGAAATGAATAAAACATAGACAAAAAATACATCAATAAAACATACAAAATCCATATATTATTGAATGCAAAAGGATCGTCCTTTTTTTATTTTTATTTTTATTTTATAAGTAATTTTTATATATCAAAAGTGCAGAGGGGCGCAACCCTAGAACACATGGAGTATACAAGAGTACCGCCTAACTAGAAGAAGAGAAAAGAACAAGGAAATCAAGATAACTAATCACTAAAGGAGTGAGCCAAGCTGTTGTCCAAGTGAAAAGTGTGTAAAAAAAGAAGGCCGTGAGCTCCTCCAAGGATCTCTCAGAATCCTTGAAGCATCTCGCATTCCTTTCTAACCATAAACACCACAAGAGGCATAGATGAACCATTTTTCACACAACATCACTCCGAGAATGACCTCCCGACCACCAACAAGCAAACAAACCCGCCACATTGCTAGGCATGACCCACGACAATCCAAACCGACTGAATATAGCATAACATAAAGAACAAGCAATCTCACAGTGAAGAAGAAGATGATCGTCCTTTTTTTATGATTCCCTAAATGTAAGAATATGAATCAAATTATAATGGCATGTAACCTAGAACACTCACAATATCACAACAAGCACCAATCACCAAAATTCATAATCAATCCAAATAGGCTATGATGAAAACCCATCTTCCACAGGGCAAAGCAAAAGAAAAAAAAGAACACTCAAACTCCAACTATATGTTGTTAGAATCCAGAGGATCTCTTGCCATATCTGCTTGTATCAATGTGAAAATCCTTCAGATTATATCACCTTGTTTTCTATATTCTCGGAAGTAATTTAACAGAAAGAGAAAAGCACATACCACTGCTGAAGCAGTATTGAAATCCAGCCCTCTCCACAAGCCTTGCACTGAGAGCATCAAAACAAGCAGGGCCCTGGTGAACACCAGGCAATTCGAGAATACGGCGAAGCGCCTTCGCCGGAGGCTCGGCGAAGCTATGGTCTCTATCTGCTGCGCGAGCTATGGCGAAACGCGTGCGAGACTTTTGTATGGGATTGCTGAGGAGTGGAAGTGAGATTTGGAGGCGTGAGCCAAACGTGAAACTTGAAACAGGAGGTGGTGGTGGTGATCGGATATTGAGGGAAGGGGTGTGTTGGGGACCAGCGACCGCGCAACCTCTCCCGCTAACTATCGCTGCAGGCTTCATGCTTTCCCTCTGTGCGTGTCTCAGTTTCAGCTGCAGTGCTAAAAGCGATAGACGAGTTTACAGCCTAAAACTCCCACTTCAGGCTTTTGACTCATTGATTGTCGTGGGAGCCCTGCCACGTGGGAAACAAAAATTCCTTTTCTTTTTTTCTGTCAACTAATGATGGTCACAAGTGTCACGTCAGCATTTTGCTATAGTTCTAAAATAAAAAATGTGTTTAAATTTCACTTAAAATTGGTTTAAAATGCCAAATTAGCTTCTTCTTTTACTTATAATTTCTAGCACTGTTTGGATTTATTAAAAGGAATTTAGATTTTTTTTTTTGTCAGAACGACAATGCTCGAAAAAAAATGCTATTGTAACAGTCTTAACTAACTTTTAGATCAGTCATTGTTAAAACAAAAATTAGGTTAAAACAATTATATTAGCGTTATTGAATAATTGTGAGATAAAAAAGTGTTTGTTCGATATAAAAGGTTTTTATTATTTTTTCAATGTTTGGTCCAAATAGAAAAATATTGGTCAATCAGGGAGGAACCTAGCTGCCGTCCCTATCCAACACCACCTCCGCCACCCCCCACCCCAAGAGGAATCCGACCGTCCATCCCCTAGGCTATGAAACAATGGTTCTTTCAAGTTATAGACGATTTCCTCATCAAACAATCAATCCAAGGGAAGAAGCAGATGATATGCATATAGCTCGCATATTTTGTATTAACAGTCTGAAACAATAACTAGACAAATATTTGCTCACCCAAGGTGGAACTTCACATGATCTCAATATAATTATTGGCACTGTCAAAACTCAACAACGGTCGTGTATAGAGTCATCTGAATCATATTCAGAAAATGGATTACAGTCTGATTCCTCATCAGAACTACGCTGATTATCAGTCACTTCATCACCATAAACATCATTTGATTGATCTTGTTCTAGACCAGGGCCTGCACTTTTCCTGTATAGCCCCCTGCTCCTATCCAACAGCCCTTTTCTCAACATGCTTGCCAATCTTTCCCTGATTTCTACAAGGGGGTGTCTCTGCAGGAGTTGCTGATGGTCATAGGCTTCCCTAAGAACGACTGTCTGAGTGTCATTCTTCTTGGAGATGTAAAAAATGGTGGGATGGCGCTCAAACACTTTAGTGAACTTCTGGGGCAGGGCCAGTGGCGTGCGGAGGTTGCTCACATTCTTGCGCTCAGTTCTCTTTTGTATGGTTAGGTGAAGAAGCTCGTGAAAGACTCCAACAATCCTTTTCTCGGAGACATCCGTGCGGGGGTCCAAATGTAAGGCATCAGAATACGGGGAAGTGTAAGGGAGCTTTTGCCACTCTCTCAACCATTCCATGCATTTTCTTTTCAACCCAAAACCCCTCGTAAATCCGATCGGAAAGGCTAAGCAACCATTTTTCACGTCTTCTTCGGTCTGTTGTAAAGCAGCATTCTTTTGCAATTGGGAAACGGCAAGGTCATCATCCCAGGACACGAGCTTCAACCCATCACGCTTGTCAGGGAGGTGGACGGAAGAGAAAAACTCCGGCCGCTGCGGAATCAAGGAAAGATGGTAATCATACGGCAAACCCAGGTCCCATTTCAGCTGGTCAAGAGTTTGTAAAGGAAGGGTCCTGGCTCTGGTGAGCATGAGCAGTTTTCGCAGCCTATTGACAAGATCCATCTGATTCTGCTCAACCACATTGAGTTCTTCTTGGTGGAGTTCCAATGCTTCAGTACTCAAGCTGAAACAGGGAACACGCGTGCCTCCGCTGTCAAAAACATGAGACTCGTGAAAAACAGTAGGGTATCTCCTAACAAAGGTGGAGAGCTTAAGATCATGGGGGAGACCAAGTTGTCCACGATGGCGAGAGAGGTGGTATATGGGAACACATTGCTGAGAAGCAGAAGAGATAATGGAAACAAGAATCCAAGCTGCTCTGAGATCCCTCTCACCAGTTACAGCAGCATCCAGAGCCCTGTCTTTCACCCATTTCAACTTTACATTCACCAAACCACACTTTTGCTGGTAATTAAACCCTCGCTGACATCCATAGAAAAAACCCGACCCTCCGACCCTACCGAAAAACAACCACTGGACCATTCTCTTCTAGTGATAACATGTGAATAACGAGATGATTGTTAAAGAATGCACTGGGGATTTTGAATATTACAAAAAACCAATAAACAAGAAGTTTGATTTGGTTAAATCATTATTGCAAACACATGAAGCGCTCAAAATGGGACCTGGGATTTATCTGTGTCCGGTCGAAATCAATCAAAGCTCATTCAGAGAATTGCCAGATGGCTGTGACTTTGGAGCTTGGATTTCTCAGCAATGACAACACCAAAATCAGATTTTGGAGGAACAGAAGGAAGCCACAGTACAACAAAGGCAACGAAATGTCGGCAATGTTTGAGGAGTTGAGAGAGTTACCGAAGTCGCCTCCACAATAGGTCTTCACTTGTGCAGCAACCCGGGCTGTTGGGAATATTCAATTCTGTCTTTAGTCTGTGGAGGGGGTGGTGCTTCGTAGATGATGGCTGATGGGTGGCGTAATGGATTATGGTGTTTCTTGGAGCAGATTACATGGGTGGTGGAAATTTGAGTTTAGTTTTGATGGGTTTGGTAGTGCTCGTATCATGGGTCTATGGTTAGGGACGAGGGTCGAGGCAATAGATGAGGCTAGTGAATGATGGGTTCATGGAGATTGGAGCTGGGGTTTTGTGAAGGTGGTGGCTGCGGCAGCGGTGGTGAATGATGTGGGGGTCCTGGTTGAGTTTCGGTGTTTTTAGCTTGATGGCGTTTAACAACCAAGGTGGTGGCCATTAGCATTCGGGATGAACGGCGGAGGCTTTTAGCATCATCGGTCAAAAAATTTTATTTTTATGCTTTTGTCATGAATGTATTTTTAATAATTTTTAAATTTTTTTAACCTTAAAAGTTCTTTTAATTTTTTTATCAAATAAATATATTTTTTTCAAATAAAACTTTTTAAGTCCATCAAACACGCACAAAAAATGCCCGTAGTGATTCATTATGATTTTTCTGTATTTTTATCTAAAACGAGATTTCAGATTTTGAAAAAAGATGCTACCGTGCAATATGATGCTCATATTTGGCCCATAGTTAATAATGGAGATTTCAATCCTCCCTTTCATACAATTGTTCATATCATATCATATCATGTTACTAAAAATAGACCAAATGTAGACATTGAATTGCATTCAACCATTTCTCTTTTGAAAATATGAGTTGGAATTTGATTTTTGTCTTTATGCGAAATTCAGATTATAAAACCCGAAAAAAATTGAAAAGCAGTTCCCAAGTCGACAAAAGTCCATTTTGGAACAGGTTACGTGGATTATATATATATATATATATATATAAAACAAAACAAAAAAAACTGGAAGATGCTATGTGGATAACTGGATATCCGATATATAATGGTGCAGCCCATACTCGGGCAAGATTGGCTACAAGGAATGTTATAGATACAACCTGGATGTACTCTACTCCTCCAGGTTGTATCTGTGATATTGCACCTGTCTCTTTGTAACTGATTTTTATCGTGAAAAAAAATAAAAATAAAAAACTGGATGTCAGATATTGTCCATCTCACGCGTAGTACTTCACTCACATGTCCATTTTTATTTTTCCAAGATCATGGTATACAAAGAAAAATTACATTAAAAATAATACGAGATATTTAACAATTAAAATAGCCAAAAAAAAAAAAAGTAGATTAACAGTATTTTAAATTGATAAGAAATTTAAATTTAAACTAATCTAAATATTTTAGACAAAGAAAAGGAGAAAAAAAAAAAAAACAGAAAAAAGAAAAGGAAAGAAACAAAATTGATGTCACTTGTCAGGCTCTCCTGTGGGTTTGTAACGACACTTTCTGCGCTCTACAATCTCACATTTGAGGTCCCTTTTTATGTCCATTTACAATTGGGCACAGCAAGACACCAAAGAAGAAGCCCACCTTCTTCTCTTATCTGACACGCATAGAGAGAGAGAGAGAGAGACCCTGATGAGCGAAGTTGACTGCATGCTATTGCTGCGCACCAACAACGACAGCACTCATCCTATAGTCTCCCTTTGATCTTTGTTTGTCCCTTTGTGTGTCTCTCTCATGGCGATCGCAGCGGCTTCTTCATTCCCCCTCGGTAATCACGGTCACATGTGGCATGCCCTTTACTATGTTCTTTTGTGTGTCTTATTATACTGCTGCTATGCTTGGACATGATATTGATAATAGCTGAACTGCGAATTTATGGAATACCCAGTTCGATTTGCATGATTTAGAAGAAACCCGTTTTGCTTTTCTGCAATATTTCAATGCCTAATGCCGAGAAAGAGCGTATTTTGAATGGTTAATTAGCTTTCTGATAGCTGTTGACAAAATCCCAACGTGCAAATGTTTGACTGCAAGGGCTATTTGTTGTTGTTTTTCTTTGGTTGCTGAGAAAAGATGGGAAAGGAATATGCATTGAAATTGTGGATTGTTTTTGGTCTATCATTTTGGACGCTTGGAACCCCAAATCCTCACCTCACCTGAGCCTACTTAAACTATGTTGCTTAGTTGATTGGTGAGTTCGTGTCATGGAAGCCAAAACAAGACAAACTTATAAGATTTAACTTCACATTTTCTTTTTTATTTCCCTCAAATTTCTCTGTAGACAGTTATTTTAACGCAAATCGATATTTTCTTGTTCCCTTTTTTACCTTATGTCACCTGCCTTCATGTTTAGCATTCTTTATTTTTCAGGTTTTTTTATTTTATTTATTTTTTATAATTTTTTTTCTTGTTTACATAATACTCTTTTTCTTCTTCTTTTTGTTTGACTATGGTGTTTCTCATTGTCATTTATGTCATACAGAAGGGGTTTGTTGCTCAACATCATATGGGATAACAAACAGCTGCGTGGTACCTTCTTTTGATGGTCGAAGAGTTCCTGATCCTGCTGGCATAAGGTGTATTTTAGTTGATAATTGAATAATTAATAGAACTAACCTAGTCGTTACGATCTTCTTATATATGATACCAGTTGGAGCATTCCTTGCAGATTAGATTATGGTTCTAATAGTAATAGCATTATCACTTTGTTTGGTTGCTTAGAAAATGTTTCATATAAGGTGCATACTTTCAAAAAAGTATTGTTTGGTATTTAGAATCTAGGACTAAGGAGGATTATTTATTACCTCTTATCAGGGAGGAAAGCCTTTTCATCTTGTTTCATGCACATTAAATTCTAAGAAGAAGACAATAAATTAAGATTCCAAAGTTTCTTCGCCTTTCCTCTTTTTCTAGCAACCAAATATTTGTAAAATATCCAATGTCACAAGAGATACGCCACCTACTGCTATCTTAATTTGAAAGTAGACAATATAAATTTGAAGTTTCGAAATTGAACTGAAAGGAATTATGATTAACATGAACGCATGGATGCATGATCTAAACTTGGCATAAAATTCTTCACTTTCTCCATGAGTTTTGTGCTTCCCCTTTCTTCATCTAATTTTTTCTTGGTCTATGTACGATTTTATGTTATAAGTGTTTTTTTATTGTTAATTTATTTTTCTTAAGAGTGATGCAAATCTTCCTTGGATAAAAGGACTAATTGAATGCTTGCCATTTGATATAAAAAGCCAAGGATAGTTTTAGATTTTCATCTTGTTTGATGCATATTCATTCCAAGAGAAAAGAAAAGAATTTAAAAGGTTTCATTTCTTCTCTTCTGTTTTCCAGCAACCAAACATGGCATAAAGCATACACTAGTAATACCTATCGTAACGTCACCTTGACATCAGTGTATCTGAATTTTTGAACATGAAATGATGAAATTATGATGTACACAATGTCTGACTATAACTCAGCATAAATTTTCATTGCTCATGCCTTTCTTTTGCAGTCATGAATTTCTTTTATGTTTCGGTGACATCTTTTCTCTTTCCATTCTTTTCATCTAATATTTGTGTATGTAAATAATTTACAAAAATGTGGAATCTGTTGGGTGGATACATCTCAATTGCTGTTTACGAACTTTTTGTACTGCCTTTAGTTCTGAATTTTTCAAATTTAATCTATCCTTGCTCTTTTTACCAAAAACTTCTTTTTGTACATCATGTTTTAGATGCAAGAATCCATTTTTTGGATCAACACCTTCCCATTGGCTGTCGGCGGGACATGGTCTTTGCCTTTCAAAAGTTTCAGTTGCTGCAGACTACCCAGATTCTGTGTCTGATTCTTCTAGTTACATGAGTAACCAAGCTTATCATCCTCTTGAAGAAGTGAAAGTTTCCAGAAGAATCCGGGACACCAAACTTACTTTTGCTGAAATAGCAAGGACCACAGTCGAGGTGTGTGCCTATAAGCACTAAAGGACATGATCTTTGCCTTTCTCATTTTTTTTTTTTTCGTTGTTATTGGTGACCACATTTTTGGCTGTCTGAGGGACATGATCTTTGCCTTTCATTTTTTTAAAAAAGTTTTATGACTAGAAAAGTAAGTTGGCCAGCCATGTAAATGATGAATCCTAATATTTCTACCTGTGGACAAATTTAGGTAGTATCAGTGCAATTGGTGTTCTGATGCATGGTTAAAATTTTCCTTTTGTCTTAGGCTAACAGCTGTGCTTTGCTGGTATTTCCTGGGACGGTACATTGTGAACCACATGAACAAATTTCATGGGCCGAATTTCAATATGTTATCGATGACTATGGAGGTCTGTTTTAGTTTTTTATTTTTTAGACTGATTTGAGTATTCATATTATTATGTTAATTTGATTATTGATTCAAACTGATTGATTTCCTTTATTTATTTAGATATATTTTTTGAACTTTGTGATGATGCCAACATCTTAGAAGACCGTGGAGCAAGTAACCCTGTGGTGAGAATTTTCTTGCCTTTTTCTTTTTGGATACATATTTTCTCTTTTTGAAATGAAAATTTTTTTAGCTTGAAAGCCCTCTTAGTTGGAGAACAACACTTTTTTTTTTAATAAGTAATCGAAGTACATAGGGATGTATACAAGAGAAACACCTAACTAAAAAAAGATAAAGGATAAAAAAGTCATGGAAACTAGAAATATGGAAATAATCATAGGCAGCCATCCAATGGAAAAGGGAGTTAAAGAAGAAGGCCTTAACTTCGCCTTGTCATTTCTCTGTCTTCGAAGTTTTGATCATTTGTTTCTCTGTGTACTTGAGTTGCGCCTTTTTCACTTCTAATGATATTTCATTTATTTATAAATAAAAAATGCATGCATGCAAGTATGTACATATCTTAATAGATATTTATGTCACAATCTGAAATTATGATACATTGGGTGGTGGGTATTGACATGTCCATGGTTTAACTCTGCAATAGCAAGGCCAGGGTTCCATGTACAAAAGGGAAATGGATGGTAAACTCATAAGCTGACATCCATAGTAGATTTAACATCACATGGTAGATCTGACATCATTATGGTGGTCCTGGCTATCAATCTTTTTTCTGTAATCTCTTATGTAGGACAAGTTGCATGGTTGATTTTAATATGATTACAATTATGATTTATCAGAATGTGCTGATCGGAATGGACATCCCAATATATGAGAACAGAAGGAAAGCTGGTGAATACAACATTTCTAGCGATGAAACCCTTTTTGGAGATGATTATTTTGAGGTTAGCAATCACTTATGCTTGGTTTCTGTAATATATTTGATAAACTTCTTTATGTGTTTGTGATTCTTTGGAGTTACTATATCGTTTGCCACTTTTGGTTTCAATAGGTTTTGGATTCTGAACTGTCTGATATTTCAGTGGGCTGGGAAATGCCAGATTCTTCTACCTTGCTTCACCCTATTTATTTTGCTAAATGCTTGACAAAGGTAAACACTGCTTGGGTTGATAACTATTAAGTTGAAATTATCTTTATGTCCGTCTCTTACTGAATGACTACACCTTGCTCGTACATATATTTTGGGCTTTTGTTCTTCCTTTTCACCCTAATAGGGTGTTTCTCTTGTATACTTTCTGTATACTAGGGTTGCGCCCCTTTGCACTTTCTAATATATATATATAAAGTAATCTTGATCTCTTGGCCAAGAAAAAGAAAAGAAAAGAAAAGTAATGCTCAGTCTCAATAGTGAGCAGTTGCATCCACTAGCATAACTCATTTTGTTTAGGACTTGTTATTTACTAAATAAATAGTTCTTAAGTTACAGAAGTTTAAATGTAGTTGCATAGATCTATCAGAATTCATTTAATTTTGCTTGCAAGTAGTGACCTTCATACATAATGATGCTCCGAATAGGAAGCAACAGAATTAACAATGAGATCTCATGACATTTTTCTGATACTATTCTGTACTATGATGTGGTTAAATGATTTTTTTTTAATATCCAATAACAATATATGTAGATGTAGTTTTTTCTTTCATTCAGAAGTATTTCTGACCAACATAATCAAATGAAAAGACAAATGGTGATGATGTTATTGTAAATTAAATTTATTAATGAGCTTATAAGGTACAAATTACAGCTTATAGAACTCCTAAGTCCTCCATTAGTGCAATAGGTTTGTTGACATGCGTTGGCAGATGAGAAAGATTATGTGGCGTATATATATGGTGGATGTAACAGAAAGGTTACTGCCAAACTGAATATAAGAGAGAAAATGGAAGAGAAAGAGAGAAAATGGAAGAGAAAGAGAGAAAAGGAACTACTTCTTCTTATTGAATAAGCTTGGCCAATTCGAGATGGCAAATCTCCTCACAATGCTTTTACAATTCTCCAAAAAAGATAATCCCCTTCTTGCACTTAACCAGCCTTATATAAGCTTAGCAGTCAAGGCAATTAGGCTTACAATTGTTTACAACTAACTGTAACAACTTTTGCAACTAACTACCAACAACTACTATAACAGCTTCTATTATACACCTGCTGCAATGCCTCCTAACAGAATTAACTGTCATGCTCCTGCTGCCTTTCCCTTCAGCTCTTATGCAACAGCTTCTCATTTCTTCACGTGACATAGCCTTCCTCTCTAAAGCACCTTGCCCACAAGGTGCGGATAAGCATGCTGTAAAGCAAACAAGTCCTCCCAAGAAGCATCATCAACAGTTTGGCCAACCCACTGAACCAGAATTTCAGTAATTGCACGACGACCTTGCTGCTTACTCCTTCTAGCCAAAATTTTCAAGGGTTCTGGCTGAGGGACCCCATGCACATCCACTGGAGGTAGTTTAGGAATAAGAAAATTCTTGTTACCCAACTTCAACTTCAACTGAGATACATGAAAAACTGGATGAATCCGAGCTGCCACTGGAAGATCTAACTCATAGGCTACCTTCCCCACCCTGCGAATGATCTGAAATGGACCATAAAACCTAGGGGATAACTTCAAAGATCTTCTAGTAACCACAGATTGTTGTCTATAGGGCTGCAGCCTTAGATAAACCATCTGCCCTACCTCAAATTCTCTCTCTGATCTCCTCAAATCAGCATACCTTTTCATCCTCTGTTGAGCTTGCTGCAGATTACTCCTTAACAAAGACAGAATTTGCTCTCTGGATCGAAGAACTTCATCTACAGCATCCAACTTTGTAGTCCCCGGAATGTAGGTGAGTAACCGTGGAGAGGGAATGCCATAAACAGCTTCAAAAGGTGTCATCTTAGTAGAAGCATGCCAAGTAGTATTATACCAATACTCTGCCCATGGCAACCAAGACAACCATTGCTTAGGCCTCTCTTGCACAAAACACCTCAAATAAGTCTCCACACACTTATTAACAATCTCAGTTTGGCCATCAGTTTGAGGATGATAACTAGTACTAAACTTCAAAGTAGTGCCCTGCAGCTTGAATAATTCTCTCCAAAAGACACTAGTGAAAATAGGGTCTCGATCTGAAACAATGGAAGTAGGCATTCCATGTAATCTGATGACCTCTTGAACAAACACTTGAGCTACTTTAATAGCTGTATAGGGATGAGAAAGAGCAATAAAATGACCATACTTAGACAATCTGTCTACTACCACCAAGATCATTGATTTCCCTTGAGAAATTGGTAGTCCTTCCACAAAATCCATAGACACATCAGTCCACACTTTGCTAGGAATGGGAAGAGGCTGCAACAAGCCAGCTGGAGACATATTCTCATACTTAGATTGCTGACAAACTTCACACTCTCTAATAAACTTCTTGAGATCAGTAGTCATCCCCTTCCAATAAAAATCCCTCTTGGCTCTTTGCAATGTTTTTTCAAACCCTGAATGGCCTGCAATCGGATCACTATGCACAAAATGCAAAACTTGTGCTCTTATGGCCTGAGAACTCCCAATGTATAACCTCTTCTTATAAAACAACAACTTATCCCTAAGGAAAAATTTGTTTGGATCTAACTCTCCTGTCTTCCATTGTTCCATTAAAGCCTTTAGTTGCACATCAGTTTCATACTCAGCCCTTAAATCATTTATCCAACTAATAGTAGGTATGGATAGAAGAGACAAGGTCAACTCAGGTTCCCAATCCTCCCTTCTTGATAGAGCATCCGCTACTCTATTATCCACTCCCTTTTTGTACTCCACGATAAAGTCATAGCCAATCAATTTAGTGATCCATTTCTGCTGAAATGGGGTACCCACCTTCTGCTCTAATAGGAATTTCAGACTTTGATGGTCTGTTTTGACAATAAATGGCCTCCCAACCAAATAAGGTCTCCATTTTTGAATAGCTGTTACTAGGGCAAACAACTCCTTCTCATAAGTGGACATATGAACAGCTTTCCCTTTGAGGGCTTTACTCAAGAATGCTATTGGCCTACCAGCTTGCATTAACACTGCTCCAATTCCAATACCACTAGCATCGCACTCAATCACAAATGGCTGGGAAAAGTTAGGAAGAGCTAGGACTGGAGCTGCTGTCATGGCAGCCTTGAGACTGTTAAATGCACCCACAGCTGCTTCATCCCAAGCAAAAGCATTTTTCTTTAACATAGCTGTCAATGGGGCTGCAATAGATCCATACCCTTGAATAAATTTTCTGTAGTAACCCGTGAGTCCCAAAAACCCTCTCAAAGACTTAAGAGTTTTAGGAAAAGGCCACTCAACCATAGCTTGAATCTTTTCATGATCAGCCTTAACACCAGAAGCAGAAATCACATGTCCAAGATACTCCACCTCCTTACAACCAAACTTACACTTAGACATTTTGGCATATAACTGATTCTTCCTCAATAAATCCAAAGTGATCCTTAAATGCTGCTTATGAGTATCCAAATCTTTGCTGAAAACCAGAATATCATCAAAAAAAACTAAGATGAACTTTCTAAGAAAAGGTTTAAAAACCTGATTCATAAGGCTTTGAAAGGTAGATGGAGCATTAGTAAGGCCGAATGGCATCACTAAAAATTCATAATGGCCCTCATGAGTGCGGAAGGCAGTCTTATGAATATCCCTCTCTA
Source organism: Corylus avellana (assembly GCF_901000735.1). Taxonomy (NCBI): domain Eukaryota; kingdom Viridiplantae; phylum Streptophyta; class Magnoliopsida; order Fagales; family Betulaceae; genus Corylus; species Corylus avellana. Next base: position 7,979,520 of record NC_081541.1, read on the forward strand.
CCACCCTAATCTGATGGTAACCAGATCTTAAATCAAGTTTAGAAAACCATTGAGCTCCCCACAACTCATCTAACAGCTCATCCACAACTGGTATAGGAAACTTGTCCTTGATAGTTACTTGATTCAAGGCTCTATAATCCATGCACATCCTCCAGCTGCCATCTGCCTTCCTTACAAGTAAAACTGGAGAAGAGAATGGGCTCTGACTGCATCTAATTACTCCAGACTGCAGCAACTCCTTCACAATCTTTTCTATCTCCTCCTTTTGGTAAAAAGGGTACCTGTATGGTCTCACTGAAACAGGCTGTGCACCCTCCTGCAAATGTATAGCATGATCATGAGATCTTTTAGGAGGCAACTCCTTAGGATCAGCAAAAACATCTGCAAATTCTGCCAATAACTGAGCCATAGGACCAACTTCTTTGTTTTGCTTCCTTCCATCTTCATCCCCTTGCATCTGGGTACTATCATCACCAAGAAGCTGCAACAAGACACCCTTGTTCTCACTTCTACTTAGTTTAAAGGATTCATCATCTTCTACACACAGATTCAGATTAGCAACCAGCCCTTCCAGCAAACAAGTTCTTTCCTCATACACAAACTGCATAGTGAGATTAAGAAAATCCCACAATATAGGCCCTAAAGTCCTCAACCATTGAATGCCAAGTACCATATCACAACCAGCCAAAGGTAAAATATAAAGGTCAACAACAAAAGTATAACCTTGCAACCTCACCTTTGTGTTATTACATTTACCAGGGCTTACAAGCTCATCACCATTAGCTACTTTAACTTTGATAGATTCATTATTCACAGGCTGAATTCCCACTCCCTTAATCCTTTCCTGATCTAAGAAGTTATGTGTACTTCCAGAATCAATCAAAATTATTATCTTGTGATTGTTTATCATACCTACAATCCTCATAGTCTTAGGAGTAGGATTTCCAATAATGGCATGCAAAGAGATTTCAGGAAATTCTTCTAAAAAAAATTCACCTGGATCTGGTTCTTCTTCAACCTCTTTCAAACTGTTCACCTTCTCTTCGATCTCCTCAATCAAGAACAGTCTTGGTGAAGCACAAACATGGCCACGGCTCCACTTAGCATCACAGTTATAACACAATCCTTTCTTCCTTCTATCCATCATCTCAGCATTAGAAATTTTTTGAACTGGTAACATTGCTTTACCAGAAACAGGAAGAGTAGCTTTATTCTGGTTATTACCATTTGCAGCATTCTCAAGACTCTTCTGTTGACCAAAAAGAGTAGTTTTTCCTCCCACAAACCCAGTACTCTTACTTTCTCCCCCAAAACTTCTTGCAGCATTATTATAAGGGAGTTGACTCCATTGTGGTTTAGTGCTTTTTCTGAAATTGCACACATAATCCTCCTGAATTTTTGCTAAAGAATAAGCATCAACTAGAGCCTTAGGTTTAAACATCTTAACTGCCAATCTAATTTCATCTTTTAACCCCCCCATAAAGCAACTCAATTTATGTGCTTCAGGTAAATCAGCTACTCTATTAGCTAATACTTCAAATTGTTGCTTATATTCCTGCAAAGATCCTTCTTGTTTCAACTTTGACAATGTTTCCATAGGGTCATCATAAGACCCCATACCAAATCTAGTCTGTAATGCTCTAGCAAAATCATCCCAAGTAGCAAAAGAATTTGATTTATGCAATTCTTGAAACCAAATTAAGGTTGTACCTTCCATATGAAAAGAAGAAATCTTCAACCTTTGACAATCTGGTGTAGAGTAGTGATCAAAGAACTGCTCAGCCTTGTAACACCAATTCAATGGATCCTCCCCATCAAATTTAGGAAACTCCAACCGAATGGACTTAGTGTGAAATCCATCTCCTGCCTGAAACCCTGCACCATTTGTTGCATGAATCCTTCCTTTTGAGGTTGAACCAAAATTGGCCTCCATAGTGTCAAAAGAGGAACTTTTATCTCTTTGCTCTGGTGCCCTCTGCGATTCCTGAATGCCTCTCATCACTTGTGCCAACTGTTCACTCAAGAAAGCAAACTGGTCATCTTGCTTTTTCTCAAAACGATCTTGTCTTGCACTTATGAAAGCAAACTGATCATCTTGCTTCTTCTCAAATCTATCCTGCCTTGCATTCCTCTCTAAAAAATCATCCTGCAACTGCTTAAAGTCCTTCCTGAACTGCACCAAATCAGAATCTTGCCCCATAGATCTAGTTTTCATGAAAAGAAAACAAATGGCTTTGATACCACTTGTAACAGAAAGGTTACTGCCAAACTGAATATAAGAGAGAAAATGGAAGAGAAAGAGAGAAAAGGAACTACTTCTTCTTATTGAATAAGCTTGGCCAATTCGAGATGGCAAATCTCCTCACAATGCTTTTACAATTCTCCAAAAAAGATAATCCCCTTCTTGCACTTAACCAGCCTTATATAAGCTTAGCAGTCAAGGCAATTAGGCTTACAATTGTTTACAACTAACTGTAACAACTTTTGCAACTAACTACCAACAACTACTATAACAGCTTCTATTATACACCTGCTGCAATGCCTCCTAACAGAATTAACTGTCATGCTCCTGCTGCCTTTCCCTTCAGCTCTTATGCAACAGCTTCTCATTTCTTCACGTGACAGTGGAAGTTAGGGTAGCACATAGGGAATGCAACTATTCAATTTTTTTTTTTTTTTTTTAATTTTTTTTTTCCCCCCATTCAATCGAAAGGCATGGGAGTTACCCTTTAATAAGAACTTGTCATAGGGCATGCAAATTGATTTTGTAGAATTAAGACCTTAGTTAATGTGAATAAAAATGGGATGATTTCATTCTACCTTTAACTTATCCCATTCTTTTTATGCAGTATATTCTCAATGCCTAAATGAGCTAAATTTTAAATGTTACTAAAACATGGTAATGTCATCTGACATTATGTGAAAATGGAGTGGAATGGCTTGTTTGATAATATTTAGATGCCCATTTAGGTTTTGGCCGCTATCGCATATAAATTAGGGAAGTCATGTATGATAACAAGTTTGAACTCTGAATCATTGCCAAATTTTTCTCAAAGTTACTTGAATACTGTCATCCCCTTTCATTTGGCAACTCTTGTGAGCAATGACAAGTATATGATTGATCTTTTTATTTTATTTTTGATAAGTATGATTGATCTTCTTTTGGGTGATGTTTTATATAAGTTCAAAAGATATAAGGATCATATGACACATTTACTTATGTAACCCTTTTGGAGTCAATCCTTATCCTTTACTTTCTTCAAAATTAAAAATTGATGAAACTTTAAGTGAGTTATTCTGATAGGTGGATCATTTGTTTTCCCTTTCTTTTCTGTCCTTTTTTATTCCTTCGTACGATAATGATTTTTGTGTATATTTTCTCGTAGGCTGCTAATATGGAACACAGTAAAATGATGGATTATCCATCAAACGGTGTTTCTATTATGGGCTGCCTCAGACCTGCTTTTGCCGATGAAGAATCATATATAAGAACGCTGTTTCACTGTGTTGATAGTGATGGATATAACTCAGAGTGGAAAGGTATCTTGTGTTTCTTCCCTTTGCCAATAAATTAGAGTTACCATGGAGAATAGCAGGATATAAGAGATTACAGTAGATGCCGGGATGTTTAACTTGTTAAACTGACAAAATAGACCTACTACCTGGATTTTTCATCTATCAAGTTACTGAGACTGATGGGATCATTACATTGGGTGAATCCTTGAGATGGATAAACATTAAGATTTGGTGATTATAAATTTACCGATCAAAAAGATTTGGTGATTATAAATATTAAGCCACACAATAAGTTTGGGATTTCTTTGCTCATTCAGAATCTATAAGTAAAACGACATCTTGTGTGTGCGTGTGTGATCATTTGGGTGGATCCCTAAGAAGGATAAACATTAAAATTTGTTAATTACAAATCTAAAACCAGCAAAAGTTCTCCATTTCTATGTTTATTGGAATCAATAAGTGCACTATATCTTGCTTTGTAATTTGTGTGTATGCATGCATGCATGTGTGTTTGTTCTCCAATATGGAGTTATGGTTTCTTTTTTTTTTTTAGAAATAGAGACAAATTTTATCTTTTAGATATGATCATATGAAGTTCATGTCCCTGGTCCCTCTTAGGTGTATTTGAAGTGTTTCACTTTTTTCTCTCTTTTTCCTTTTTTTTTTTGTTTGTTTGTTTGTTTGTTTGTTTGTTTGTTGAACTTCTACATCTTTTAAAAATTTAGATGTTCGCTCTTCATTTTAGAGACTTCTCCTGTATACTGCCAATGTACTGTGGTTGTTCCTATTTCAATAAAAGTTTGTCATTCATTAAAGGAAGCAAAAAAAAGGTGTTCTTGCACTGCCCTGTCAATACCCTCCAATAGAAGTTCTAAAAGCTTTTTTTCGGCTATATTGGGGTTGACAAGTCTAGGTCTTTTGATCCATCTGAATTTTGACATTCTGAATTGGATAAGCTGTTTCCCAATTCATTTCTTATTAACATCCTCCTCCTATTTTTGTAATTGATTTTGGGGAGAAACTTCAATTATAAGTGAAGATTTTGCTTTGACTTGTGTGCTCCTCCTAGCTAGGTATATCTCCCGTATACTCCCTTTGTATTTAGGTTGCTCCTTTTGCACTTTCAATGATATTTTGATTACTTATACACACACGCCCGTGCACACACACACACATATATATAAAGAAAAGTGAAGATTTAGTTACATGGTGTGACACACTGTCTTGCAATTCAGCCCCCTATTTATTTTTGCTGTATTAGGAAGAATGAGGCCTTATTCTGTTTGGGGTTGAAGGACAAAGAAAGAGAACAAGGGGTTTTATGATTGGAGAAAGGAAAGTGGCACGGTTACTCAGTTAGGTGGGGGTGGAGGTACCTCTAGAATCAACCAACTAACAAATCCTAGGCCCAGGTGACTCCCAGCCTCCCTTTCACCTTGATGAAATAGGATGAAGTAAATCAATAAGCTTTTTGATTGATTTAGGGTGTCTCAAAGCAAAATTTAGTTAGTCTGCTGTTGGAATCTAATAAAAAAGCAAAGAGAGGGCAAAAACAAAAAACTTTAGTTTAATTACATTTTATGCACCTATGGTTTGGGTCGAGTTTTGTTGCCAATCTATGGTTTAAAAATTGCACTTTACCCATCTGAGGTTATATCTTTATATTTTTTACCCCAAATTGTTAAAATTCGTGTGTAACATGTGCTTTGAAATATGGTAAAAACACGATAGTTACCTCATTATAGTTTGAATACATTAAACTCATGAACCAATAGTAAATACAATTAGACCTCAGATGGGTAAAGTGCAACTTTTAAAACTACATATTGGCGCTTTGAACTCAACACACATCACATGTCAGTAAAGTGTAATTTCTCTAAAAACTTTAATAGGTGAATACTGCGATGGTTCTATTTTTCTCTTGGTTGCAATTGAGAGTTACTGGTGTACATGCCTATTGCATTTTTTAGTTGACTTGTCTTTGTTTTATGTTTAGATGGAGAAATCTTGAGCTTGAATTCCGAAAGTGATCAAGGCAACATTGGGTCAACTCTGTACAGGTTGGAGGTTATGAGAATAGAGCTATTCTCTGTGTATGGTGTCCAGGCATGTGTATTACACTTTACGTTGTCATATTTGTAAGTTTGACTATTATTGTCCCGACATACCTGAAAAAAAGGGTTTCCATAACAATGAATATGAAGACAATTGTAAACACTGGTTTAAATAAAGATGGCAAAAAAAAAAAAAAAATGCAGCATTTTTTATTATCCATGCAGGTAGTTTAGAAAGAGGGGCATCCATCAGACCTTTTTTTATTAAAATATTTCTTTTTTCCTTCGGATATTTGCAGTCTGAAATTAACTTGCAAGATTTTCAAGATGCTGAGCCTGATGTTCTTGCACATTCTACCCCAGCAATTGTAGAGCGGTTTGGTGAGAAGGGTATTAGTTGCAATGTTGCTCTCAAGGCTCTCTGCAAAAAGAAGGGCCTTGATGTTGAGGTAATAATGATTCACAACTCTATTGCTTCATGATATTATATTCTTAGTTCCGGCTTTCAAATCTACTAAACATGAAGTTCTATGTGGCTAATTTATTTGGTATATTTGTAGCACACCTTTTCCTATTGAAAATTTGTCTTGGACACTTTTTTACACCGATATTTCACTTAAGTTTGGACACTTACAGAACAGCCAATTGCTGATCTAAAAATGTGCAGAACCAAAAGTGTGTTGTTATTTGCTTCATTAGAGCAGCGTGCCATCAAGTCATTAGTTCTAGCATCACTTGTTGGTCTTGTTGCTATGATTTTTCAGTAGGGGTATGTTACGAAATAAATTAGGTTCCAAGGAAACCTAGACCTTTTAAACATAAGGTTTGTGATTAATTCTTTTCATATTTTTATTCATAGCATAACCCCTTTAAATAGATGATTCATTACATATTACATAAGTGAGTTAGGGTTGAGTCAGCAGCTCTTATTGAAATATAAACTAGAGCTGAGTCATTATGAGACTCTTATTGAAATAATATCATAACCCTAATGCAGTTAGGGTAGCCGCCTTATGCTAAAATAATATAAACGTAATACATTAACCAAATACGGCTAGCCTAATATGAAAAGGCCCGTAATAGGGTAGCACTTATGTGGAGGCTCTTTGGTTTCAATCTGAAAGCTATGGACTTGGCAAAATCATTGGTTCACCATATATGAACACAATTTTAGTTTGAATAGTATGTTTACGTGCATGTACTTATAGTTTCTAAATATTATATATGTTACCACAATTGACATTTCTTAATCAATTTGAGGTAAATTGTGCATTACTGATTAGTTACTCTGCTTGTATAGGGAGCTCATTTGATTGGGGTCGACAGTTTGGGCATGGATGTTAGAGTTTTCTCTGGGGCGGAAGTACAAACACATCGTTTTCCTTTCAAAGTCCGGGTAAGCTATTTAAATTGCACCTTGGGAGTGCGCTCTCTTTCAAGCTATGTTAGTTATGAATCTACTGCTGTGGAATTCCATCAGAATAATAAGATTGTGACCTTTGAATAGTTTCTACAAATGTTAGAAAAGGAAAATTAATTTTTGGGGTTTACCTTATAGAAAATATGAATTTTAAGGGCATTTCTAAACTTTTGGTGGCTTTCTTCACTTGGACGGCATCTTTAGGGAAAGTTTTCACTTTGGATAATCTTCGCAAGAATCACATTATAGTGATGGATTGGTGTTGTACGTGTAAAAAGAGTGGGAAAACACCTAATCACCTCATTCAATGTGATATTACGAGAGAGTTGTGGAATTTGGTTTTTCATATGTTTGGAGTTGAGTGGGTTATGCCCAGACGAGTGGTGGAGCTCTTGGCCTTTTGGAAAGGAAGATTTTTCGCTTCTTTTTTTTTTAAATAATTCAATCTCATAAAAAGGTGTAAAATGGCGCAACCCAAGTACATGGGATGCATACAACAAAAACACAAATCAAGAAGCGAAAGAAAAACACAAATCAAGAAATTCTAAGAAATTAGAAAAACGAGAACAATTATAGACAGCCATCTAGACATAAAGAATTTTGAACACAATAGTTTTTAACTCTATCACTGGCCTCTCACAATCTTTGAAGTTTTGAGCATTGCGTTCTCTCCAAACGCACCACATTAAGCATAGAGGAATCAACTTCCACGCTTCTAAATTGACATCTCCAACAAGTCAACAACACCAACAACACTACTACTACTACCCGTTAGGGCATGACCCACTCAATCCTAAGAAGGTGGAAAACAAAAACCCTGGCTACTTCACAGCAGAGCAAAAGATGGTCAACTATTTCCCCACTCTTATATATACAACACTAACCCACCATAATGACATGCCTCTTTCTCAAGTTATCCACAGTTAAGATCTTCCATAAAGCTATTGTCCGTACAAAAAACATAACTCTCGAAGGAGCCTTACTTCTCCAAATGCACTTCCAAGGAAAGGGACAGCCAATGGGGTAAATAAGCGTATTGTGAAAGGACCGGACCTCAAACATCTCCTTTTGGAGGGGTCCAACTAATTTTATCCTCACCGACCAGTCTCAACCGGGAAGAATACAAAAGATTAAAAATGAGGTAATCAGCTCTACCTCCCAATCATGCACTGATCTAATGAAGGTGACGTTCCACCGTAAGGTGTCGTTAGACAGCTGCAAGTGATCTGCCACCAAAGCCTCCTTAAATCAAGAATACTATACAACTTCAGGAAGGCTGCCTTCAAGCTCTGATCTTTGCACCATAGACCACACCAAAAGCTTATCTTCGACCCATCACCCACATCAAATTTGGCAAATCTACAGAATTTCCCCATTCCCTCCTGATATTTTTCCACACCCTGACCTCAAAAGACTCATTAGAACATCACCCTCCCAACTTACTGCCACATTGAATATTCACAAGTGATCTCCATTAAGCCTCCATCTCCGTAGAATATAATCTATTGTTTAATGTAGTGGATTTTGAGAGAAAGGGATGCCCGAAGTTTCAAGGATTGCGAAAAGACGAATTTGGAGCTACTACTTTATTTTCTTAAATCACAATGAGTGGTTCTCTGTTAACGCCCTCCTCAATATTTTTAGTTTAGAAGATTTTTGTGCTCTCTGTCATCATCCTTGATCTTGCTGGGTGTTTTTCTCTTCGCACTGAAGTATCTACAGAGCATGTCTGATGATATCAGTTCCTTGATATTACTCTCCCAAACTCATTGAAAGATGGATGATGTCTAGATTCTCGCACACTTGTACATTTTATTGAAAATTTTGGTGTTCATGTTTTATTTGCAGGCAACGTCTGAAGTTGCAGCTGAAAAGCAGATTCAGCAACTCATGTTCCCACGGTCTCGCCGCAAAAAATTAAGATCTCATGGGGTTGCGGTTCGGGATGTGGATTCATTTTAACTCTTTGGTTGGTACTATCATGAGGATCAGTTTGAGGATAATTTCAGGCTCAACTTATTTAGAAGGGGCATATCTCTCTCCTTTCTACCCGTTGCATGTGCCCTGAAGACTTACAAGTTCTTTTTGTTTCTTGTACTAATGCTTTTGTATATTAATTAGCTGACGTACAGAAGAACAGTTAAGTTCCCTCTGCCCCCGGGCCCCAACAGAAAAAAGAATTCCTTCCATCAATTCAACGAGTCACTGTACAAGATTTTTTTTTTAATTTTTTAATTTTTTTTTTTTTTTTGACAGTCCCAGTATAAGCTGAAAGCTGATGGCACTGTCCCAATAAAGTTTTTGAATTTTTCATATTAACTCTAGGAGGTTGTGATAAAGTCCTAGGGATTCAGTGGCTTGGGTATTTTGGCCCTATCTTATGGGACTTTTTAAAGTTGACTATGAAGTTTGTTTACATGGGAAAACAGTAATTTTGAAGGGTTTAAACCGTACTGGCAGTATATTAATTAATGAAAGGGAAGTGCATAAATTCAATAGAATGGGAAAAAAAAGGGGGAGTATTTTTTGACAATTCCTTGGTCAGGGGGACTATTCCTCTTTTAAAGAGGATAAACAGACAGTGAGCTGCTGAAGGGGTTTGAAGGGGTGTTTGCAGAAGCTAAAGGACTTCCCTCTGGAAGAAGACATGATCATCAGATTAATTTGAAAGTGGGATCACAACCAGTAAGAGTGAGACCTTACAGGTATCCATATTATCAAAAACAAAGAAAAGAAAAGATTGTCTGGGAGTTGTTAGAATATGTGGTAACTAGGCCAAGTCAATTCCCATTTTCTTCTCCCGTGTTTGCTTGTTAGGAAAGCAGATGGCACGCGGAGGATTTGCATTGATTATAGGGTTCTAAATTAGGTGACAATAAGAGAGGAATACATCCTTAAAACGGCCTTTCGTATGCACAAAGGACCGTTATGAATATCTTGTTATGCCTTTTGGCTTAACCAATGCACCATCTACTAGTGATGTTTTTTTTTTGTTTGCCTTGATAAGGTTTGTGATTGTATTCTTTGATGATATATAGTCATAACCTAAAGAGCATCTAAAGTTTGAAAACAATTTTGGAGTCATTAGAACACCATCAAATGTATGCAAAGAAATCAAAGTGTAAATTTGGTTGTCCTGAAATTGAATATTTAGGACACATAATCTTTTTGAGGATGTTAAAGCTGATCCATCTAAATTGATTCAATGCTCAAATGGCTTTTTCCTAAGAACCATAAGTCACTAAGGGGGTTTTTTAGGATTAATTGGCTACTATAGAAAATTTATCAGGGTATGGGGAGATTGCAGCCCCATTGGTTTTAGCAGTGAAACAGTGGAGGCCCAATTTACGAGGGAACCCTTTTCTAGTTAGGTCACCATAACAACTTAAAATTTCTTGTGGAGCATAAATTGGGCACTCCTGCTCAACAAAAATGAGTGTTGAAGTTATTGGGTTATGATTTCTTAATTGAGTACAAGAAGGTGTAACATGGAAACTAGAGAACAAGAATTTGAGTTTCAGAAATAGGGTACTTTTCGAAAGGAGCAGAATATTTGTGGGAGCACATGCTGGGCTGAAAGGAAAAATTCTACAGTATGTGCATTGTAGCCCATTAGCTGGCCAATTAGGGTGTCATAAAACCCTGAAGAGGGCTAGGGCAGATTTTATTTGGCCTAAGATGAAAAAGGAAATAAGACAATAGATAAGGGATTGTGAAATTTGTTCAAATGAACAAAGCAGAGAACCTTAATCCCGCTGAGCTATTACAACCCTTGCCAATTCCTACTAGGGTTTGGTCTGATATTTCCATGATTTTTCAGTGTGATTATAGTCATTGTGGACAATTTTATTGCAGTAAAGAATCCTTACACAGGTTCAAAAATTGCAGCTTTATTCATGACCAATGTTTATAAATTGCATAGGATGCCCAAGACCATTGTCTCTGATAGGGATCCTACCCCTAAAGTGATGGACAAACACAAGTAGTGAAAAAAAAAAAAAAAAAAAAAGAAGAAGAAGAAAGTAATGCTACGTATCATCTTTTTATAATGTAACTTGTAAAATTACTATTGGATTTGAAATGAATTTTGATCTTTTGATCCAATGGTGATTTTAAAAGTCACATATACTTTGGAAGAATAAAAAGACAGTATATATCTTTAGTCTAGAGAACGGGAGAAAAACCTAAACAATGGGTTGATTGGTTACCTTTGGCCGATGATCCACTACACTCACACCCCATGAAGCACAACCTTGTAGCTGCACATGAAAGAATGAAACACCAGTATGACAAACACCATTCCAGGTCCAAAGTTTACATTGTTCTTTGGCCTAGATTATTACAATTGGTTAACAGCCCAACAACCCGGTCTAGTTTTCGGACAGAAATCATAGCTAATTCATACAGACCAATCGAATAAAGTGACGTCGTGCTTTTCACTTGTTAAGGAATACATGTAACTTTATTAGATGGGTTTGTATGAATTAGCTAATTACCTATATTCTACACTTGAAGAAGCAATAACATTTTATACTAAAGGGAAACCAAGAAGGGCTGCTGCATCTTCGGTAATCTGCATGCTCAAGTTTTTTGCATTTGTTGTCACAGTGTGGCTCGTATGCGCATCTTTTATGCCATGTTTTGCTCAAACGCCTGCGTCTTTTTGCATAAATTTGTATTGTTGCTATCTCAACAAAAGAATGATCTTTTTATTGCACTATAACATTTCTCAAGAATTAATGAAAAGTTTTAGATAATGCAACATACGTTGCTTCTTACAAAAAATAAAGAAAATATATTTGAAATTATAAAATTACTCACCCGCACTTGTAATGATGATGAAGATGATGAAAATAGGAAGAACAGATTTTGGAGTCTTTGCCATGTGCTCTTACTTATGCCAACCAAGAACAAAAGTACTACCTATATTTATAGGATTTTGGAGGGATAATTAGGATATATTTTCTTTCAGAATTTTGAGGGCTAGAGGGATTTTGGCCCATTTAATGGGCGGGCATATATGAAGGTTTTCCGATTGTATATCGCATCACTTCTACAAGTTTTGATAAGACTTGTCTGTTTGTTTTGATCGGGAAAGGAACAATTGATTTATACAATTGATATGGTAGGATACTTATCTTTTATTGAATTGATTGTAATCAGGTTTGATGGTACACCATACTTATCTATCCCAGTACTCCTACAAATAAGAATATTTTGTATTGTAAAAGTATCAAGTGAATAAGAACAAAATGTAGCTATGAAGGCTTTAACTAGTAGACGTTGGTCACAAACCGAATCATCTTGTCTCTCTCTCTCTCTCTCTCTCTCTATTATGCTTTGTCTTTATTTATTTATTTTCCCATTTGATTATGAATTTCTTAACAGTAATTGAATAGGCAAAACCATAATTAGTTGGTTTTCTCAATGCTAATATGTCTTCTTTGAACACTTAAAAATGCTTCAACATGTTAAGGGTCAAATTCTGTTGTAATTTAAAAGTTATTGAACATTACAAAAAGTTTTTGTTTTGTTGGTGAGAGCAAGGCTTTGAAAAATATTGGCTAGTTTTCTGGGGGGCTAGTATCTTCCTTGCAATTTGAAAACTATTGATTTGCTTTTTGTGCAAGTTGCTTTGTTAAACAAGTTAAATAACCTTTCAACATTTATAGGGTTGGAAAACTTGTTTTCATATTATACACCCCCTTTTTTTTTTTATTTACATGTCCATACAAGAGGGGAAAGGGGGATTCGAACTAGTAACTTTCGCTTCATAAGGCGTGATCCCCAGCCAATTGAGCTACCTCTTAGGAACATATTATACACCGTTGATGCAACTCAAAAGGCTTTGGGCATATATAGCAACAAGGTTTCTCAACTTTTTTTCCTTTCTCTTAAAAAAAAAGAGTCAAACAATAGCAAGGCTTTGAATTTAATAAAAAAGTTTTTTTTAAAAAAGCTAAAAAATTTCAAACTCAAACTTTTCCCGAATCTATTTCATTTGAGTTGCAAATGAAAATTCATCCTTAAATATTTGATCTAGAAGAATAATACGAGGAAGAAGAAAAAGAAGAAACAGGATTGAGAAGCATACGAAGAAGACAACCTGGTCATTATGTCATAATAATGTGATTCTTTCTTTTTTTTTTTTTTTTTTTTTTTGGGAAGGGCACATAACGATCCAGGACCATAGTATGAAGAAGCTCCAACCCTTCCACACAAGGGAAGGGAGATGAAAAATTCAAACTAGTAACCTACGTTTTATTAGGCGTGGTCCACAACCAATTGAGCTACCCCTTAGAGACCTCCAACTTCTTTTAAGAAACGTTGTCGTACACATTAGTTTTATAAGAATAATGTTATTTAGTAAATTATTATAAGTGATATACAATTAGATGATATTACTGCAAAAATCAAGATTTGATCGGCACTTATAAAAGAATAGAAATGCTAGATACTAGAGTGACGTGACACTGCCAACTAATCTTTGGATCAATCATTGTTAAATAAAATAAAATAATTTTTTTTTTTTTTAAAAAAAAGGATTCAATAATTAATTTGGAGTGCCACGTCAACATTGTAGTATCTAGCATTACTCTAAAAAATAATAATTAATGACTGATTTTCACTACCACATTATTTCAATTGTATGACAGTCGTATAATTGTTTAATAAATAACATTACTGATAATAAAGAAAGAAAGAAAAAGACATTCTCCTCCTCTTTCAACCACTCCCCTTCAAAATTTCACCTGTTTTCTCATTTAGTGATCGGATAAATGAGAAAGATGGCATGCATGGAGCACTCATCCCCATCTTTATCATAAATCGTTGTAGAACATACCCCATCACAGGTCCAAAGCAAATAATGATGATGATCTAAATACTATACGCATTTATAATGTAAACTGGAGGGGGGATGGGAAAGGGAAAGAACAAAGAAAACAAAATTGAGAACCAGCACCACCTGATTTACATTTTTTTTTTTCCAATGCCCTAATTGGTTATTATTCAAATTATTCAAATGACAATCCCACCAAAGGCCAATATAGAATCTATAAACTCTACCTTGATTGAAGCAGCACTGCTTAATCCGCTCCTGCTCCCGCCACAAATAAGAAAGAGATGAGAACTATCCCTGATTCTTAATCATGATTTCTTCCCTTGTACATCTTTTCCCATGTTTGTGTTCTCAACATCTTCCCTGTATGCACCACTAGTGGCAGCAATATCATGCTTGCTGCTGCTTTCCCCTGTTTTTGAGCTTCCGGCTACAATTCCTCGGTTGCGACTTCCTGAACTGGCTTCCTCGTCAAAACGTTTGCCTCGTTCAGCATCTTCATCAGCAACATCAGCATGTCGTTGATCCTGCTCTTTGTGACCCCTGCATTAAAGATCAGAACATTGGGCATATAGGCCTATATTAGTCTGCCAGCAGAAAGAAAAAGAAAACTATCACACAAGAATCAGATTGAGACCACATAACACAAACAGGCAATAACTGCTTATTCCTTCTTTTGGGGTAACCATGAGCAAGAAATTGGCCATTTTCAAGATTTGCAAAGAGAAATTAATCAAAGATCTTCTGAAAAATAGGTGGTCATTTATGTTCTATCATACCGTTCACAAAATTTATGAAACACCCCTGAAATTTCAACTGATCCCTATAATCAAAACATAGTTTTGGTAATTGGGTGTGCAAGAAAGATCTAAAGCCAGCAAAAGGCTGATCAAGACCTCTAAGCATCTGTGCTACATGTTCAAGGAAACCAAGTTTACATTATTCGTCCCAAAATAAAATGAGGGACCATTAGTCATTTTAATTCCAGCTTCTATCCATTATGGTGATGGCTCCATTCAAGATTATAATGTGCATTATAGGCTATATTGCACATGCTTAATAAGGATGTAGGCAATGTAGACAAGGATTATTTCTTTTTAATTAGTATCCTCAGAAAATGTGAATGGGGGATTCTGTTATTGCATCAGCAAATCCAACACAACAAAATAGGTTGAAGTTAGAGTGGACTTGTAACTAAAAGACCAACAAAAGTAAAGCTGAGATGAGAACAGCACAGGTGAGCTATCAGGTTGTCAAAGCATAACAGGATAGATGTTATTATATCTTAAGCCTCTCAGAAAGCTCAACTAGCACCGTGCCAGTTAACATCATATACAGTTACCTGATCTCAAGCATGCTTACAAGCCTAGCAGGCCTATATTCAATCCAAATTTTGTATGGATTAAGACCCACCAATATTAGTCAACAAAAGTTCACTCAAATTCAAGTATTCGTGTTCAGGATTTTCCTTTTAAGCCCTACCTACCTACAATAATGGGAAAATATTCCAAAAAGAACGCAAAATTACATACCCTGAATAAATAACAATCCCAACAGTGACAGCAGCAAAGGCCACAAAGTACATCCAGTCAACCTGAAAAGGATTATTGGCTTTAGATGGCAGTTAAATGTGATTGGAACTTTTACTATAAGATTGGCGATATCATTAAGCTTACAAACCTTCTCATTGTAAGCAAAGATGCGAATCAAGACAGACCACATGTCTGAGGTCAACAAAGACAAGTTAAGCATTGTGGATCCATTAATCTGCCAGGGAGAAAAAAACAAAAACCCTTCAGTAGACAAAGTTCTGAGGTATATAATAGATCCCAAGATATTTAACATAGCATTTTGCTATGCAATATTTCAACCAAAGATTCCTCTTTTTTTTTTTTTTTTTAACTTTTTGGTAACCAATTTGAATCTAAGATATTCCCAATCCCCAAACCCATCCACACCCCATTCCCCCCTAAAGACAAGGCCAGGAGCCGTTCATATATTAATATCACCACACATATTTATATAAGGAAATAATAGAAACTTTTAAAGTTTCTTTGTCCAAAAAGAGAAAATTTTAGTGTCCTCTATGCGTTCAAGATTCATCAAGAAAAAAATTAGAAAAAGCAAAACTATGACCAAAGCCTTCACTGATAAACAGCTCAAACTGAGAACAAAGGCCAACATAAGGGCAGTAATAGAAATTATATTGCTCTCATCAATCTTCGTCCCTCAGGCTTCACTTTTAGACTCTTCATCACATTGTTAGGCTATATGCTTACCCATTTAGGGGAAACAAGTAAAGAATCAAACATACAAGTCTTGGATATTTCCAACCCATACCTTAAGCAAAATTGGGACTAATGAGTAAAAGAGAAACATAGCCACTGAATATCCAACAAAAGGAAGTGCCTGACACCACAAAATGAACAGAATCATGTCAAATAAAATTATAGTAAAAAATAATGATTGAGCATCTATATTTGAAAACAAAGTATAGGAAAAATTATTGCCTTATCAAATAACCATAAGGTGCTGGGAAAACCCAACTATTTTTATCTATTTTTAATCTAAGTATCCTCCTCTTGAATGAATACAAAATTAAACTGCAAGTCTTAGATCTTTTTATGTGGTGCCAATGCTACAGGAAACAATCTTAACTGAACCAATCACAGCTATCAGAGGCTGAGTCGAAGTCTATTTTTTTATTTTCAAAAACCAAGTGCAGCATTAATTGTGAGATGCAGTATTAATTTTTTTTTCTTCTTTCCCAAAGTTTCCTCGGCAACCAAAAGGAGGGAAGCAATATTTATATGCCACATAGAACTTTATATCGGCTTAAAGATATAATATTGAAAAAAATTTCCTATCATATTCCAACTTGTGACTTTTTGTCTCCAAAAGCTACCTTGCCACTGAAGTAATGTTCTTCATAAACTTTTATCAAAGTAGTAAATATGAGACAATTAGATGCCTCTCTAAGAGGATGGATTTACTTCACTAACTAAAATGTGATGCAAGAGAGAGAGAGACTTACTGCTCCAGCTGACCAGTGAATGGATTTAAGCTCATTGCGCTCAAGAATGCTTCTATATAAATCATTAAGGGCCACACCTTGTAGAACAGAATCGTATATATATAAATACACCTTCAGATTGTATAGCTTGTTTGCATTACATCTAAAACTCAAGTGCATTGGAATTAATATGCAATAACATTCAGTTGACCTGATGAAATAAGCTTTTCTAAAGCATATGGTTATGTTTGATAATGTATTTGGTTTTGTGTTCTTGGTTTGAAAAGGTGTTTTGATGCGACATGAAGGTGAGAAGTGCTTTTAGAAGTATATTTTGGCGGAGTTCACATTTGAGAAAATGTTTTCTATCCTGCTTATTTTAAGAAAACCCAAACAAATGTAGAGCTGTAATAGCCCGATCCCATATTGAAAAGAGTAATTGTACATAAAATGAGTAGTTCACAGAAAGACACTCATGGGTGCGAAGTCTCATATTGCTTACTTCCTACATAAAACTGAACTTTATAAGTGATTCAAGAGAAACTCCAATTGACTAGTTCTTTTGGGATGATAGCACAGATGTGGCTAACGCTTTTTCCTGGGGTGTTACAAATGGTATTAGAGCCAAGTTGTAATGCCACGTCATATTGTTAGCATTGCATAACGTAGCCCTGAAGAGGATGCCAAGGGTTTAAGGAGGAGAGTTTGTAACACCCTAATCCCATATTGGAAAAACAAGAATAGCCCATAAATAGTTGGTAGTTTATAGAAAGATACTCATGGACGCTAAATCTCACATTGCTTACTTACTAGGTAAAACTAGGCTTTATAAGTGATTCTAGGAAAGCTCCAAATTGACTAATCATTTTGGAGTAATAGCACAGATGTGGCTAGCGTTTTTCAATGGATTGTTACAAATGGTATCAGATCCAAGTTGTAATACCATGTGATAATGTGAGCACTACATGACATGGTTCTGGCATAAATGTCAGGGGTTTAAGGGGCAAGGGGTGTTTGTAACACCCTGGTCCCATATTGGGAAGATGAGTAGTTCACTTAAAAAGTTGGTGATTTATAAAGATAGTCATGAGTGTTAAGTCCTACATGTTTAGTTATAAAGTAAAACTAATCTTTATAAGAGATTTTAAGGAAGCTCTAAATTGACTAGACTTTTTGAGGTGATAGCGCAGATATGACTAACGCTTTTTCCTAGGTCATTACAAATGGTACCAGAGCCACCTAGTAATGTTGCATGACGTGGGTCTGATGGGGACGCCAGAGGCTTAAGGGGGTGGGGTGGGGTTGTAACACCCTGGTCCCATATTAGGAAGAGTTGTACATAAAATGAGTAGTTTATAGAAAGATACTCATGAATGCTTTTTTGATAAGTTAGTACTCATGAATGCTAAGTCTCACATTGCTTACTTATTAGGTGAAACTAAGCTTTATAAATGATTCAAGGACTCCAAATTGACTAATCATTTTGGGGTATTACAAGAGCTAACTCCTTACTTTAAAAAAATAAATTAAAAAAATTAAAAATTAAAAATAAATTAAAAAAAAAAAAAATATATATAATATATATATATATGGCCGTGTAAAAAAAAAATAAGGGGAAAGAAAAAGAGAGTGGCCGTGTGGCCACCCTCAGTGAAGGAGATGGGTAGCTGTGCAGCCACACCGATACAGCAATACAGCAAGAACTCATAACCCTCATATAATAGTCAAATATTCGCTCTAAAATCAAGGATACATTTGGATAGCACTGATGATGGCACCAAAAAGACCCAGCATTGCCATGAGTTCAACTCTATCAGCATTCTTCACAAGAAACTCCTGCATTGAAAATAAAATCAAGGAATGACTCTGAAAAATCGTAATTAACCACTACAAAAATAAATCCACCTATAATATAGTACTCCTTGAGTCTCAACCAGGTGGCAGAGCCAAACTGGCTAGGAATGACAAAATGATTTTTTTTTTCATATTAAACATAAAATAAAATCTTCAGTAAAAAAAAAAAAAAAAAAACCAAACTCCCACTGGATTCAAAGATAAGTTGTGTGGGGATGGGTGGCCGGTTGGCTGTGTGTGTGTGTGTGTGTGAGATAGAAAGAGAGAGAGAGAGGGAGAGATTTGAATAGTGCACAAAAAGATGATCATTAATGAGACAATGGAATTTACTCCTCTTTTCGTATTTCACACTCATGCTCAAGCAATTCCAAATGGGAAGAAAAAAAAAACAGTTCAGGCCGCTAAGGTCAAACCCATAAATAATAATAATAATAGTCAATTTTTGGAGGCTCTTCAAAGGGACTTTCTTTAAAGATGGTATTGGTGAGCCTACGTTTCAGCTAGTGAACTGGACGATTATTTGCTCCCTAGCTCCTAGAGGAGGTTGGGTGTGTAAAACCTCATGTTGTTTAACAGAGCTTTACTAGGTAAATGGCTTTGGAGATTCACACAAGAGGCCTACGGAGACAGATGATTGTCAAGAAGTATGGGATCCAAAGAGGGAGCTGGTGTTCATAGCAAACTCGAGAGCCATACGAGGTGGGCCTTTGGAGGAATATTAGCAATGGCTGAGGGAATTTCTCCAACTTGGTCTTTTACAGAGTTGGGGAGGTGGTCGTGCATTTGCTTTTGACAAGATGTATGGCGCGGAGAAGCGGCTCTCAAGGCTTATTCCCATAACTCTATTCTATAGTTTGTGACAAAGAGCCCTTAGTGTCATATACTTGGACCTGTCCAGCACATATATCCATTGAAATCTGAGTTTCTTTAGGGCAATCTAGGATTGTGATTGCATGTTGTGGACTCCAGCATGCAATCACAACTTTGAAGTGAAGAGTTACTATAACTTTTTACAGTATGAAGAGTCTTGTTTGTTCCCATGGGAGAGCGTTTGGAAGGTGTAGGCTTCACCTCGCGTTGCTTTCTTTACTTGGGCAACAACTTTGGGAAAAGTCCTTAAGATCGATAATCTTAGGAGGTGGGATCTTGCTCGATAATCCATGGCAAAAGCCGAGGCTGGCCACACCACCCCTGGTGCATTTGGGGGTGCCCAAGGCTAGCCTCAGAGCCTCCTGGGGGTGGTCGCGGCCACCCCTTGACTTTGCTGTAGGTGGTCGGCCACCGACAATATTCACATTCAATTTTCAGTTTTAAATTTTGAGTTTTGAAAAAACAATTGTGGGTTTTTTAGTAATTATGGTTCAATTCTAATTAGAACATATGTGTTGCCACCAAACTAAGGAATATGAGTAATTATTCCATTCCACCTTCCTTTACTCCCAATAATAACTATTCATTTTCCTAAATAAATCCCATTATACGAACAAAACGAGGCCTAAATTGAGAGTTTTTGAACTTTAGGAGAGTAATTGCAAAAGCGATGAAAGTTCAAGGGAGTTAAATGAATTTTTCCCAAAAAAAAAAAAAAAGAAGCAGTCAGTAGAGCACTAGGACCAAAGAAATGATAACAATCATAATCATAATAAAACTAATAATGATGATGTAATAATAGTAATACTAATAATAATAATATAAATAGTTTTGATACAGTACTAATATTAATGATGATGAGGGTATAAATATGGTGATGGGAGAGGAGGAAATGACGGACAAAGAAGAGTGAAACCACAGGAATTCAATAAAAGAAGGTGATAAGTCTACATCTGTCTACCACTTTGGACAAATGAAAGACTTTCTCACGTTTATCAATTTCCACCAGATTTCACATATAATTATGGAAATGAAATAACAAGCTACGCCATTATCTTCATAACAAAACGCATCTGTTTAAGAATACCTGAATCCATAAAAAGGTCCTCATTAGCTTACCTCGCTGACATTACTGATAGCATATAGCGTAGCACCAGCAACAACGAGTGCATCTCCTTTACGGGGGTTGCTCCCTCCTACAAGCCACAACAGTGCATATGACATCAGACCAACTACTTGATCAGAGTATCAGACAGATGTAAAATATATTAACATTAACTTAAACTGGTAGTCTACATGTATAATTATGACTTAAACATAACGAGATAAAAAAAAAAAAAAAATAGAGGCCAAAGCTAAGATAAAATAGATGATACAGAAGTTGGTTACCTGCTCGGTCACCAGCATGAACATCTGAAAAAACAACAATGATAAGGCCAGCGACACAAACAACTACACCAACTATCCTTCTGAATCTATATTTCGTTTTCAAGAAAATCCAAGTAAGAAACATGACAGACGGGATTGACCAACAATCTAGAAGCATGATACTTGTCAAAGATGTGTATTGATAGGCCTTCACCACTGCACATCAAATGGAGAGTAGATCAGTTGCACTTAAAAATGAAATCATTTCAAGAAACATAATTTCATCTTCAAAGTGACCCTACAAAAAGCTTAAATGGACTTAAAAAATGATAAAGGGATTGATAACTATTAAAAAGTACCAAATTAAAAAGAACCTGTGGAAAAAGAAATTATATCCCGTCTAAAGACCCAAGTATTTTGCAAGTTCTATTACATTAGATAATGTGGTCTATATTTAGAAAAAAGAAAAAGAAAATTAACATATACATGATATACTCATACACTGAGCATAAACAGTTTTTTAATAGTAAAACCGAGTACACCATATCTCATCTTAAAGTTTTCATTCTCAAAAATCTTTTCTAAACTTGATTTTACGTTAAATATACCATAGTATATGTCAAAATTCTCCCAAACCATAAAAACACTAATAGATAATTTTTCATTCAAAATTCAAGTGTATATACTCTCAAAAAAGAGCTAGGTTTTGAATTTTCATTTTCTCCCTTGCAATTTTTTAGTAATTTAATTCTCCTATCATAAGACTTTCATTATTGTAATTGTTCTCTCTTTGTCTCTATTCACCAATTCTTTCTTCTTCTTTTTAAGTAATCGATAATTATCATTGAAAGCGTAAATACGCTTTTAAAACACAGGAAGTATACAAGAGGAAGCACCTAGCTAGAATCAGCAAAAAGGACAAGGAAATCACTATAACTAGTTGACAAAGGAAGCTCCAAAGATACAAATTTTTGGAAAAAAAGAAAAGGGACTTCATCTCCTCCAAAGTCCTTTCACTGCTACTAGTAACCACCAAAACCAACATCAGAGATTGAACAAAAAAAGTAGGATTTTCTTCTTTGCATCACTTTTTACATTACATGAAAATCCATTCTTTATTCTACCATATTAATGGCAGCCAATCTTAAGTCAATCTCCACTTTGTGTATCAAAATTGAACCCGAAATATAACATAGTCTCATACACATTTTTGCTTATTCATTTGTATTTGTATTCTTATATGTACATGTGTGTTAAAAACTATGTATATGATAAATTGCATGTATTTTTAAAACCACTAAAAATTAAGTTAATTTACTTATCAAAATTGATTCAAAATCAAATTGAACTAGTTTTGTGGTTTGTCGATGCCTTGATATATCTTATTTTAATTTTCTTTTTTACATTCTGTTTCAACCCCACTCTTTCTTTCCTCCCAAATTTAAATCCTAGCTCCACCACTGTTCCTGACAGTGCGCCTTTAGTGCACACCAAAAACTTTTTGAGCATCACTCCATTCCAGTTGGATTGTCATCTTCATATAAAAGTCTGCCTATAGTTTGAATTCTCATCGGCTGTCAGCATTCTTGTTCACCTCAATCAAACATTATCGTAAGTACTTCCAAATGTAAATTTTAAATTAAGGTTCTGCTTTCGGAGTCATTGGATCTTGGACTGCACCCCACAGGTACAAGCTAAAAAGTATGAACATGTTCACTAGACATAACACAAATAAGTCCATTTGTGAGAAAATTGTCTCTTGGTAGAGATCTTACTCTGGATTGACTTATAAAGTGTAAAAGGAATGCAAATACAGATGAATCATCAAGATTGCAACAGAATCATTAGAATGATTTCTAGGCTAACTACTTTTGCCATGAGTATGTTTCAATTCAGCCTGTATTATTTATATAATTTTTTATAGAGTGCCCCAGTACTCTGGTACAGTTGGTTTTTGTTTATATAATTACTCACCTTAGCCTTAAAAAACAAAGAAACACACTTATGATAGATGTATACAAGCATGGTAATAAAGGCAGGAAGCCAAGAAAAAGAAAAACATGAAGAACTTGGT
Source organism: Corylus avellana (assembly GCF_901000735.1). Taxonomy (NCBI): domain Eukaryota; kingdom Viridiplantae; phylum Streptophyta; class Magnoliopsida; order Fagales; family Betulaceae; genus Corylus; species Corylus avellana. The sequence goes on from NC_081541.1 coordinate 8,002,530, forward strand.
AACCAAGCCTCCCAGGCAAAGACTGATGTCCATGCAAGTGTGCGTGCATGCAAGTGTTTGTCCACAAGATGCTTGGATTGCATTGTAGTGTTTGCACCAGGGTGGAGATTCTTAATACAGAAATCAGTGTGCAGCTATCTCTTTGAGTGCGTGCTTCTAGTCAAACTATTATGCACTTTCTGACACAAGTTTCTAAATCATATTCCACTCTATAACTTAGAGAAATGTGCAGTAAGTTTGAATTTAAAGAAAGAATGAGTCCTCTTGCTATTCAAAATATCAACCAAAAAGAACATAACGAGCTTTAGAGAATTGATGCCATTATATTTATTGATGTTAGTCAGATAAAAACAGTTGCTCAGTGTTACAGATACAATCCTCCAGATGGAAAAATATCATAATTTTAAGTCTACACATAAAAAATAAACAGTAATAAACAAATGAAACATGCATACAGAGCGTCAAACTAAACACACATGACATAGAGAACAAGATAGATATTCTCACCAAGAAAATTGCCTTCCACATCTACCAATCCAAGAGGTATGTAGTAATACCATTTTGCCTGCACGAAGTTTAAAAGAAGATAAAGTAGCTAGCCTTTAAATATTTGACATAAGAAAAAAAAGTAATGACAACCATGAAAGCAGTAACTATTGAAGTATTGGGCCCTTTCTCCTCATCTTCACCTTACACATCTCATGGGTACTGATACTGCTCTTCTTAATCCATTTCATCCCCTCATCACCTCCAAGGACAGTTAAGCAGGATTCCTTCTACTCATCCACCATAAAAATTATTAAAACTAATCATGACTCTGTATTTCCTTAGTGCTTGAAAACGCTTGATATGCGTAGTTTTCACATTCATCTAGGAAATCATCACCAAGAGGGGTTTTATCTGCTTATCAACAAAAATATGCTCTCTAAGGCCAAGGCCACAGCTTGGCTCGCTACACATGCAAAAAACTTTAATCTCTGATGAGTAAATGTTCTTTTGAGCCGTCGGAGCCACTGATCTCTGGTTCACGTCCAAACCATCAAAAAATTCGAGGTTACATACTATCCCTTAGGAGCAGCTTCAAGACTTAAAGATGTAACCATTTCCAATGGTTAACATCTTGCTCTGTTTACTAAGCGATCTTGGCATCTCTTCATGGCTGCACTCATCCTATGAGAATAGTGCTTCCTTATTACCCATCAGTCTACTGAGTAAACTTCATATATAATAATTAAAAAAACCATTTGAATATAGGTGTTTCAGAAGATACTCAATAAAAATGAAAGCAAATAAAAAATAAAAACATAGAGGATAACCTTAAGTGCTTTCTTCCGGTAAAGCACAATGCTTCCATAGACAATCGCCAGGAGCACATAGTTTAGAAAAGACTGTGAAGTTGAAGCATTAATTCCTACAGAACATGACAAATTATTATTAAGAAGAAATGAAGTGTCAAAAAAAAAAAAAAGAAGAAATGAAGTGTCAAACAGCCAAAACTATGAATGACTACGAATAAATTCCATAAACAAAATCAAAGTAAACAATATTTTATCCGACCTTATACATCAGAAACATGACCCATAAAAAAAAAAAAAAAATTAAATTAAATTAAAAAAAAAAAAAAAAAAAAAAAAAAAAATCTTCCTTTCTTTTTATCTGTTCTTTTCTTTTATTGGTGGGGTGAAAAGAAAAGGCATGTACATAAGAAACTTAAACAGAACACCTTGAACTCAACCTTACCACACTCAAACCAACCAAGCAAGAGCTGATTGATGATAAACAAATTCTTAAAACTCCATAAATTTGGCTGAGAAAAATATCGTTACATGTGAATATAACACAATACATAAACACAGAGACAGGAATATTGGCTTCCCTTGATTAAAATCTGGAAAAAGTCGACAAGTTCAACAAAAATCTTCATTCCCCATCGGATATATCAAAGAAGCAGTAACATTTACCATAATTGAAACATCTAAGAACAAATGCATATGCAAAATGTTTGGAAACGATTACAAAATTAATCGAGAAATAGACTTAAATTCAAATAAATTATTGATGAGATTACTCTTTGCAGGGCCAATCATTATGGCACAATCATCCAGTGCAATCAAAAATATGTATATATAATTTCCAGTTAAGATGCAACATACATGAAGGCAACCATACCTCTTTTGGCGAGTTCGGAAGATGTGAAGCCAGTAGAAGTGATCAAAAGTGAGAGGAACTGTCCCAAGCCAAGACCTATCAACGTCTTCTTGGTCCAAAACTCCTTGAAGCTCAACATTTTCTTCTACTCCTCCACACAAAGCATAATTCCAAAGCAGCCCAAGAAGAAATATTTGTCAAACACCCAATTTAGAATAACAAAAAAATTCAGGAACCCATTAGCAGACGCTCCATTTCAGAGTGTCTACGGGGCTTCAGAAGGCCTTAAATGCTTAAATATCAGACACCCACTTTTGAGTTTTGAGCTCTGCTAGCGTTTGAGTCTGAAACAAGCATTGTGAAATACACACGGCTCAACGAGTTTCCCAAATTCTACATGTGAGTGTTTGCGTTTGTTGAAATTTGGAGAGTGACGGCAAAAATTACGCAAAACATTTTCTTTTTGGCTTCTTTCACTTTCTGGGATGACATAAACAATGACAACTATTCATCCCAATAAAATAAAATAAATGAAAACGAAAACAATCAGAATATATAATTAATATTTTTGTGCCGGAAAATTGAGCCAATAAATAGTTCTTTTGGAGGGGCCCAATAAAATTGAACCACGTCATCTTATATGAGTATATAGGAACGACAAATGATATAATTATTTTTTTAATGAATAGCATAATCAATTATTGAATTTGTGTGAGGTTGTGGGTTCGTAAATTTAATGATTGATCTTTTATTTGTAAAAAAAAAAAAAAATGCCCCATATGGGAAGGAGGATCATGATTTACTTAAATTCTCTAAGAATATTTGTTTTTAAAATTTTTGATTCAGGCAGTCCATTTTTCATCCAATATATTTATTATTTTATTAGTAGTGGGAGACGTGGCAGAATAATAACCCTTGGATAAAAAATTGACGGCTTAGATCTAAAATTTCTCTAAGAATTTCAGTGGATCTAGATCTTATATGGGAACCTATATTCCGGTGAATTTTTTTTTTGTTTTGGTCTTTTATCATTTATTATTTTCTTTCTTTTTAAAAAAAAATAAAATATATTTGAGTATTACAACTTTTATTATATTTTTTTTATAAATTAACGTGTTAATGGTGTTCGTCAACATAATAAGTGTCACATCAGCTTATAAATTAACATGGTAGACTATTTGGTCAATCACTCAACAAATTTATTGTTAAATGGTTAACGTGATACTATTACTTCAATTTATAAAAATGAGAAATTATATTAAAAGTTATAATGCCTAAATAACACTCTTTCCTGGCATGATATTTGACATTCTTTGAATATGCCATTTATTCAGGGGCGGAACTACTCACACCCTCCGGGTTTATAGCCCTTCCAAATTTTAAAAATTGCTTCTAAATTTTATACTTTTTATTATATGAACCTTTTAATATTGGTTTTGTACCCTCTTAAAGGGTGTTTTTAGTTTTGCCCTCCACACCATGATTTCTGGTTCCAACTCTGCATTTATTATTGCTAAAATTATTCATGAAAAGTTAATATATATATATATATATATATATATATATATATATATATATATATGTGTGTGTGTGCTATGTTCATAGACAGGAAGACAAGCACACTTGACTGGAGCAAAAGCTTGTTAAATTAATTATTTTATACCCTTGATTCGCTTTGTCTTTGCCTTGGTATTTTAGTGGGCATAGAAGATAAGGCAAAAGCTACGTACTACAAATTCCAAGAAAAGGGAAAAAAGGACAGAAAGCTTCTTTTGTGTGCTGAGTTGGTTGTTGAGGATTGACCACAATGACCAGCCACCACTTTACCACTTACCCAGCAATAGAATAAAAAAATTTAAAAAAAAAGGAAAAAAATATATTTAGTCATTAAATTTTTATCTAATTTGAATTTAGTCATTTGGGTTTTAAATTTTAAGAATATGATATTTAAGTTTTGCCAAAATTTAAAATAAAATATAAACTTTCAATTGTAGTCAATTTGAACTCTTCTATCAGATTTTAAACATTAAAAGTGAGACAATAATGTTTATACCCCTGACTTTTTTATAAAATTAAAAATTTATCATTTTTTTCCTTTTCTTTTTTGATTTAAAAACAAAAAACAAAAATCAGAGATATTTTGATTTAGGTATTGCCGTTAGAAGTTAATGGCTAAATCTGATGTAGGGAATCTGTAATAGGTACTGTTATAATATAGTTTAGTTAGTTGAGAAGATTATAATACAGTTTAGTTAGTTTAAAAGATTATAATACAGTTTAGTTAGTTTAGAAGGTTATAATACAGTTTAGTTAGTTGAGAGTTAGTTAAAGTGTTAATTGGGGGAGGATGTATAAATACAGGGCCGGCTCAATGTATTTGGGAGCCTTAGGCGAAATTTTGAAGTTGGACCTTATTTTTTTTTAATATTTAAATATTTATTATAATAATATTATTATTATTTTCATTCTCATTGTGGTTTCATAACTTTTAAGTTTAACTTTTAACTAGTTGCCCAAAAAAATTGATGTGGCATATTTATTTTTTTGGGTTAATTGGTCATATTTTAAAATGGGCTTTATTATATTGGGGTCATATTTTAGAGGCCTTAAATTTTTATGGGAAAAAAATTTTGGCTCTTATTTAAAAAAAAAAAATAATAATAAAAAAATTGGGCCTTAAGTTAAAATAAAATTTTAAAAATTTTTACGCCTTATTAAAATTTTTTTTGAGCCTTATTAAAAAAAATTTTGGGCCTTATTAACTGGGAGCCCTAGGCGACCGCCTCAATGGCCTAGCCATTGAGCTGGCCCTGTATAAATAGCCTGAATGAGAATGTAATCGGTATCTTGATAGACAATTGTTCATTGTGAACTTAAAGTTTAGCATATGCTTAGAAAGTTGAGTAACCCTCAAAGTTACTCATTTGTTCAATAAAGATTCTCACTTCTTCTCATCTTTCAATTTATTCTCTTTCAATATTCTTTCATTCTTCTCTTACTTAGCCTATATTACAGTATTTTCCATAACAGCACTGTAACATGTTTAAATTGAATATAATTGAAAGTTAATGGGTTTTCAAATTGAAAATTTTTAAAATTTGAAAGGCTTATCAAATCGCATAATAATTTAAAGATTTAAAGTGAAGTTAAACCTAAAAAGTTATATTGCCTTATCTTATTACTTATGATATGGTGGGGGAAAGTCCACAAGAGGGGAACTTGCAAAGTCTAAGCAGCTATCATGAAACGTAGAACTGGTATATATTTTTTCCAAAGATGCCAATTTAGAATGAAAAGATGTATTGGAGTCAGAAGCATATTTCTCTTTCTTGTACCATTTATATTTGAAATTATTATACCTTCTACGACATCCACAAACGTCGTTTATCAGCCTTTTTCTTTATAAAATAATAAAAAAATATATATATATAAAAAATAAAAATAAAAAAAAATAAGAACTCATTTTATTTCTTTTTATAGTAACTGTGTTTGGTATATCATTGACTCGACCATGGCGAAAGTTTATGCGGCATAAAAGGCTGCGCTATTTGGCAGAGATATAGGAAAGTCATTCATATGGTTGATTTACTGTGGCAAAAATATGGTAATTTGACTGAGAATGCAAAGATTGTCTTGCATAGTTTCTCGACTTTGAGGGTGGAGCACACAATAAGAGAAGCAAATATGGCGGCACATAGTTTGACAAAGGCAACGCTATACACATCTAATGAGAAAATTTGGATAGAGGAGTATACTTATTTTTTGCGTGTCGTTGTGTTCTGATAATCTGTAATCTCTAATTTTTAAGAATTAATGAATGAATGAGATTTCCTTATATATATATATTCTTTTAAAAAAAATTATTTTATTCGTTTGGTTGAGATTGTGAAAATAACTTTTGTTTGTATTTGATTACACCAAAAACCCTATCCTAAATTTAAAATCACATAATGTCACAAAAACTCGATAGGGTGCATTGCATATGATATGAAGATCAGTTGAAACTTGAAATGGAATTTTATAGATATTTAATGTTATATATGTTACAATGTTGTTTAAAATTATAAATGATGTAACACTATGTTACATGGAAAATAGACCATTCTTGTTCACTCAGATTTATTTTCAAATTTAACTAATAAAGAATTGTTGGGAACATAATGATTCGATAAAAGCAAACAAAGAAGCCACTTCTTATTATATACTACTATGTCCAAAAGTTATGATTTAATCTTTTCCGAGTGGCCAACTTTTAGAGGCAGTGAAACTGTGAAATATCAAATCATAACTTTTGGACATAGTAGTATATAATAAGTTCATCGTTTTTGGTCATCGAAGACTTATGTCACATCTCAACCTACCCTATTCTCGTTTTATATATATATATATATATATTGCGATTGTCAAAAATTGCATTTTCAAGTGATTTTTATTTTTTTGAATTTTTTTCGGGACTCTAAGGTGCTTATAGTCTATTTTAGTTGAGTTAATGTATTCTCTTATTTTTATTCAAAGTGTGATACAATTACAACTTAAACTCTTTTTTTTTTTTTTTTTCTTTTTTTGACATGTCCA
>NC_081541.1:8009272-8036617 GCF_901000735.1 Corylus avellana
ATGTTATTGCAAAATGCAATAAAGTCGTACTTAAAAATAAAATAAAAAGAGATAGCTTCACTTTAAACTCCTGAATTGTCATGTAATTTGACAAGCTTCTTCAAACTTCAAAACCTCTCAATTTGAACCCATGAACTTTAAATTGTAGTAAATTTGAACCCCTTATTCAAATTTTTAACATTAAAAGTGAGACAATAACGTTTATACCTTTAATTTTTTTTATTTTATAAAATTTCAAATTTACCTTTAATTTCAAATTAATTTAAAAAAAAAAACAAAAAAAATCACAAGGTGACCCATGGTTGGGCCACCTTGTGACCCTTTTTTTCAATTTTTTTTTTTCCATTATTTTTAATAAAAAGAAAATTGAAGGGTAATTTTGTCTTTTTAAAGGTTTTAACGGCAAAAATTGATTGAATAGAGTAAATTGATTGCAATTGAAAGTTCAAGAGTTCAAATTTAAAGATTTTGAAGTTTGCGAGCTTATAAAATGACGTGATAATTTACGTGTTTAAAGTAAAGTTATCTTAAATAAAAATAATAATAATAAAAAAGCTACCTTATTCTAGATGTGTGGTGCAACTGCGGCTCCATTTTGTGTGGACCAAATTGTGCGTCACTGTTGCCCTTTTTCACCTTATATATATAAACTCTAATAAAATATAGTTTTAATAAGGGTGTTTGGTTCTCGAGATAGTAAATTGGGATTCTTTGTGCTGGAAGGGAAAGGCTTCTGCTGGCCGCGTAATGTGGTATATATGCTTATGCTTTGCAACCTTTTGTGATGACCGTTTGTCGCTTTTAAGTTTTAATGGAAAAAGCAAATGGGTTTTCATTGATTAAACGTTTGACATATATATTCCACTGCCGAGTTTTGTTGACCCTTCAAAAAAGCAAAAATAGGAAAAATGGACTTCACCTTCAATGATGGTGGCGGTGGTGGGGCATTTTGTTCTCAACCTTGCTATCTTCTTACTCTAAAAGTCCTATTTTGGATGATGGTGTGAAAGTTTAAAATTGCGTTTAATCTTTAAAAAATTTGTTTGAAGAAAAAAATATTTATTTGATATAAAAAATTGAAAGTGTTTTTAAGGGTTTAAAAATTGTCAAAACGCATTTTTGATAAAAAGTTAAAAATAAAGTTTTTACCAAAAAAATGTTTTTTATTTATTTTATTTTATTTAAAATCTCTATTTCTCCAACACGTACAATCTCAAATATGCTCTAAATATAGGCCAAGTTTGTTAAAACTTTATTTCACGGCTATCCCACTGTACTGATATAATAGAGTTTTAATCAAACCATTGAGGACTGGCAAAACAGATACCTGACAGGTACCCGTTTATCCTATGCATGTTTTTTTTTTTTATATAATAAGGTTTTAGATAATTCATGTATCTAATCTAAAATCTTATTATAAAAAAGCATGCATATATAAAATAAACAAGTACTTGTTATGTATCTGTTTTGCCAACCCTTTTATTATTTGAATCCGTCCTTAATAAAGAAAATTAAAAGAATTATCACGCCAGTATTGTAAAGTAGATGTAAGATAAAAATATGCCATACTCTAAAACTTTTGGCTTTTGTTTTATTTTCTCAAAATGAAAATATTAACAAATAACATAAGCACAACTCTTTTAGAAACACAAAAATAATTTTTATATTTACGTCAAATCATAATGCTTTTTTCAAATCAAACACGAAAAACATTCTTAAATCCAATTGCTTCTTCGCAATACATTTGGTTGCATTTCATAAATCCGGTTTGACTTTGTATATATACAACAACATGAAAATAACTCATATAAACGGACATAAATTTGCTAATTAATTCATACAAACTCATTTAATAAAGTGACAATAACACATGTTTTTTTAATAACATATGCTTTTTATATGTTTTTTTCATAATTATGGAACACATGTTACTTTATTAGATGAATTTATATCAATTAACTATAAACCAATTTATAGCAAATTTTTATCTCATATCGACCCCATTAAAAAAATGTGCAAGATTGGGCCAAAGTTTCTATTTATGCACGTTCTTTCTTTTTGGGTGGATAAATTTCTATACGCATATCAAGTCAATCAAGGCCCCCAAGGGTACAACTCATCAGGCAGATTTGGGTTGTTTTCAATGAGAAATAATTGCCCCACTTTCTCATCCAATGTGTTGCCCAAACTTTTGCTCTCTTGGGAGAAAGGGCTAACACTTTTATTCAATTAAGACCTAACCCAATAAGTACCAATATGGAGTTGAGGCCATTAGGTTTGATGCCTCCAATGGGGTAAGAGGCTTATGCGACAGTGAAAAAGTGAAAAAAGAAATATTTTGATAGGAAAATTCTTTCTGATTGTCTCGATATATAAGGAATAACATAAATTTTGTAATTTTAGAATTTGCAATTTTAAAGGATAGCGAGATCCACCATTGGGTTTGAGAGCTCTAAAGAAGAAACATGAAATTGTGGAGATGAAGGGATTGATCTCAAGAGCTAGACGAGTAAAGATAAAACTCCATCGATCTATATCAATTCAAAACAAAAATTATCACATTGTTCTTCATAATAATATTATTTTATTTCTCTCCTTCATGCCACTTTTACTCGATAGATTGTAGCAAATTCATACAAACTCGTCTAATAAAGTGACATGTGTTCTATAAATATTAAAAAAAATATGTAATTCTCACGTGTTAAGAGATATATGTCACTTTATTAGATGAATTTGTATGAATTTACTACAAATAAATTCTTGTCCACTTTTGCCCCGGGTAGAATCATTCACGTTAACATCATTATGGCTCATGAAATTTTATCAAAGAAGAAAAAGAGCAATGAGAATCATTACGCATGGAAAATGCGAGTGTTCATTTCCCCGTAGCAATGATAGTCTTATGGCTATAAAGATGAATATGAAAAAAAGACTTCGTGTATGGATTGGAATTTGAAACATTATTACGAGTGTAATACCTTAGTCTTATATTGGAAATATGAACAAAAACATTTATTCAACTCTCTACTTTCTTTAAATATTGTTTTTTATTTCTTACTTCGATGGAGAGAAACATAATTAAAAAAAGCTTATTGAACGTAATATAGTAAGCTCTCAAATATGAAAGTTCAGTGTAACAATTTTAGTAAAATTTTTATTTTGAAGTGTCTGCTGGAAGATACAAATAGCTTATAACAGCTATATTTAACTATAAAGAGTTATTTAATGCATATGTTGGAGAAGCTCTAGTTATTTTCCTAAATCATTACCATGAGCCCGAGTCCTTAATAAACTAGGCTTATGCTAAAAGTGGGTCAATTAGATTGAACAACACATCACTGTCACCCCATTCTCTCCCTTTATAAATGGTTATCCTTTCGTTTACTTTAAACCTATCAGAAGATTAAGGTAAGGTGATCATTTTTTCTCATTTCTTTTCATCATTGCAAAAAGAATTTTTTTTATTGTAATTTGGATAAATAATGCGAAAGAGTTTATATATAATTCAGTAATTCACCTACCGATTAGGTGGTTGCTCATCTCAAAACTTAATTCGGCACATATTTTATAAAGACTCTCCTATTACTTGCCTAAATTGTTTTAGATTCTTTTTGCTATGTCCTTTTTGTCATTTGTAAAGCTTTGTCTAAAAAATTTAGAGCTTGTTTAGAATTGCGTTTGAAAAATATAGTTTTTAAGTCAAAAAGAGCTTTTGGGCAAAAGTTTCATTTTTAAGCTTTTGTCAAAAGTAATTTTTGGCTATTTTTAGGTTTTTTAAACTCTTAAAAGTGCTTTTAATTCTTTTACTAAACGAATATTTTTTTCTTTAAAATAATTTTTTTAGTATTAAAAGTATTTTTAGGCCCCTTAAATGTAATTCCAAACAAGCCCTCGGAAGTTCAAGTTATTTCCTTTGCCTGGATAGTGGATACATATGCTAGCTTGTTTGGTCAAGCTGTTAACAAGCTTAGATCTAACTTGTATTTTTAGCATCAGCTGCTCAAAGAAGCGTACGTCTCAAGGATATTAAAGATGAAAGACAAAAAGTTTCTTCTAAATTAGGCCGGACAAGCTTCTTTCTCCCGGTTCTTTCAACTTAGCCTATAAAATGCTATATCTATTTTCATGTGAGATTACATGTATTTTTAAATAACATATAAGAAGTACATATTTTTTTAATAAATTTTATTTAAATTTTATCCGTATTATTAAAAATACATGTGCATCTTGCATGATATTTTTGTAAATTGAGTTGAAAGAAAAATTTTCAATGCATTTTGGAGGAAAACACACTACCTTCATAAAAGAGGAGCGCGCTTGCCGCTGCGTTTCCCTTGGATTGTATAATTTGTATGTCACATTTTTGCTCCCTAATTCATTTTGTGGCTTCATTAATTTCGTGTTCAAGCTTCAAATGCTTGGAGAACAAAAGTAGTGAGTCTAGTGACTATAACCCAAAAGCCTAAAGGCATGGGAATTATTTGCACCCCAAAAGACGCTAGGATGGAGACACACGTGATAATTCATGTGTGGGTGGTAGATGAGGACTTGAAAGGTAATTATCCCTTAAATTTGAGGCAGTAATTAATTTTAGCTAGTGCAGTTCATCACACACACTACAATGATCGGTCCACTCCGGACCTGAGCACTGCAAAACAGCAGCGAGACGCCACCGGAAAACACCAAAATGGCAGCGCCGCCACTCCAAGCTTCTGCTCCAAACCCGCTGAGAAGACCCATAGTCAGAATGTTCCTCGTCGCCGTCCTCTGCACACTCTCATACTTTCTTGGGTCCTACTCCACCCACAGAGGCACCTACTCAGGAGCTTCTTCCTCCTCCTCCTCCTCCTCCTCCTCTCTCCTTCAAGACCACCCACCCAACTGCTTCCAACCCAACTTCACGACCCACAACCGCTTCTCACCTCCCCTACATTTTGAGCCGCACCACACTCTCACTCTCCCCCGAGAACCCCAACAAAACCTCCAGCTCTTCAGCTTTTGCGCCAAGAAATTCACTGACTACTGCCCGTGTCAGGACCCTTTAAGAGAGAGGCAATTCAGCGGTGAAAGACGGTTGCGCAAGGAGCGCCATTGCCCGGGAAGTTCCGAAAGGCTGCGGTGCTTGGTTCCGAGGCCGGCCGGGTACCGGAGGCCATTTCCGTGGCCAAAGAGTAGAGACTATGCTTGGTTTAAGAATGTGCCTTTTCCCAGGTTGACTGAGTCCAAAAAATCACAGAATTGGATTCGATTGCAGGGTGACCAGTTTGTTTTTCCGGGTGGTGGAACTTCGTTTCCCAAGGGAGTGAAGGGTTATGTTGATGAGATAAAGCAGATCGTGCCACTGAAATTTGGAAATATAAGGACAGTTCTTGATACTGGATGTGGGGTAAGTGTGACTGCCATGTGATTTGTTGATTTGATTCCCTTTTGAAACTTTATTGATGTTTTCTGTTTTAATAGATGACTTGGGTTTTGCTTCTCCTGTTCCTTTCTTCCTCTTTATTATTATTATTATTGTTATTATTTTATTTTTCTTTTTTTTCCCCCGTTTTTGGTTTTGATATTGAGGAAAATCTCAAAAACATTGATCACCTCTATATCCGTGCTGCACTGAAACCAATATATTTCTAATAATTCTTTTTATCAAATAAGGTTTCGCAAAAGCCACTCCGAATTGTAATTCGGCCAATTCTTGCGTCTGTTAGAGCTAATTTTAGATTTTTAGTTCACCTTTTCCAGTGGTGGAGAGGAAAATGCCTTGGAGTAAATAATAACAAAAATAGAAAAGGAAGCTGCATAGCCTGTTTTGTATAGTGCTTGAATTATTGAACCATACAAAGCAAACTTGGTGTGCTCATTGTGACCAGTCTTGTGTATTGCATTACACTTTCCTTAGGTTGCAAGCTTTGGAGCCTCTCTGATGGACTATAACATCTTGACGATGTCAATCGCCCCACGGGATTCACATGAAGCTCAAGTACAGTTTGCCTTGGAAAGAGGACTTCCAGCCATGCTTGGTGTGCTGAGTAACTACAGATTACCATTCCCATCAAGAGCTTTTGATATGGCTCACTGTTCCAGATGCCTTGTACCATGGACTGGTGATGGTACTTATACTTGAATCTTGAGGCTTGAAGCTGTTTGCCACCAAATTATCATAAATCCTAGAACTCTCCTTCTAATGTTCCATACATGTGAAGGCCCAAGCGCTTTTGAAATTGACTTGTTCCATGAGATAAAGAAATCTCATTGCAGTAAAGTTTATACTGGTAAAATGTCAGTTTTCCTTGAAATCCTAAATTGAGAATTAAAATCAAATCATTCTAAGGAAACAGCTTTTTTTGCTTACACGGCCACCCTAGGGAAGATCCTCACCATGAATAACCTAAGGAAATAGCTTGTCATTGTGGTTGATTGATATTGTACATGTAAGAAGAGTAGGGAGACTGTGGATCATCTTTTTCTCCATTGTTAGATTGCCAATACTTTGTTTAGTGCTATTTTCAGTCGTCTTGGGTTAACTTGGGTTATGCTTAGAAGAGTGGTAGACCCTTCCGCTTGTTGGAGAGGGTTGTGAGGTAGTCCTCAAAGTACAATTGCGTGAAAAATGGTTCCACCCCGCCTTTTGTGGTGTCTTTGGAAGGAAAGACATACAGAAATTTTGAAGATCGTGAGAGGATGGAGGTGGAACTTAAGTCTTTTTTTTTTTTTTTTCTTTCAAAACTCTTTATCACTAGACACTATCGTAGACCTTAATTTGCTAAGTGTTCATGATTTTCTTGATTTGTTTTCTCTTTCTTGCTAGGTGTTTTTCTTGTATACTCCATGTTTATTTGGGTTACGCCTTTGCATTTTTCAATGATATTTCGATTACTCATACAAAAAATTAAATTGAATCATTCTGTACTGTGGTATACAAACACTTGCTTGGGTGTAAATTTCTTTCGTTCATTCAAAGTAGCTATATAATCTAATTCTTTTCATTCACTCCAGATGGACTATATCTGATGGAGATTGACCGAATCTTACGTCCTGGTGGCTATTGGGTATTGTCTGGGCCACCCATAAATTGGAGGGTCAATTACAAAGGTTGGGAGAGACCGGGTAAGGACTTGGAAAATGAGCAAACCAGTTTGGAAGATCTTGCTAGGCGACTGTGCTGGAAAAAGATTGCAGAGAGACGATCAATTGCAGTGTGGAGAAAACCCACTAACCATGTGCACTGCATACAAAAGTTAAAGGCATGGAAATCACCTCAATTTTGCTCTACACTTGATTCTGATGCTGGTTGGTGAGTTTCTTATTCCACTTTTGCATTTACCTTGTGTAATGAGGACAATGATATGAGATGTCCAACATTGAAAAATTAGGCTCAGGCTCCCCTCCCACTAAAGAATTCCTGTTTGCTCTCATTTATGTCAGATGTAAGACGTGTACAAAATAATTTTGAAGGCCACCCATAATCTTGCTAAGTCAACCACCATTCTATAATCCCAATGCTAACATTAATGATAAAAATAGATCTCTTTATCTCTCTCATCAACATCTAACCATTTTCTATGGCTTCTCCTCGAAGCTTCCAAAAGGCCAAACCCTTCAATCCCTCCCAATATGCATGCCTCAGGAAGGACTTCGTTGAAGGCCTCTGAATTGCTGATTTCACCCTTTTTCATTGCAGTGGAACTATAGATGTGTGAGAATCTGGAGATTGACCCGAGTGTCAAAGGGTTTAAAAATGTGTAATCTCTCTCTTTTGTTTCTTTCTTGGTTCTGGCGAATGTGGGCTTACTACCAATTTAACATGAGAGAGAGGGAGAGAGATATCTATTTTTCGACACATTTATTTTTTATTTTTTAATGAATGATAATTTATTGAAAGAAAAAGGCAAAGCCCTCATACATAGAAAGTATACAAGAAAGATAAACACCCTACAAGCGTCTAAAATCTAAAAAGGAAACAAGATCTAAAAGACTCGAAGAAGATAAATTTGGAACATAGACTATTGCCCAATCCAAGAGAGATCTAAAAAACGAGAATTTTAAACAAAGCACATTGGACTTGCAATCCTCAAAGAGATGCCAATTCCTTTCTCTCCAAATGCTTCATATAAGTAATGTAGGAATAACGTTCTAGATAGCCTCTTTGGAATGTCCTTGCCCTTGAGTTTTCCAACAATGAAGAGGCTTTAGGATGTTGCTCAGCATAGCCCATGAAACTCTGAACAAGTTGAGAACCAAGTACCAGAGACCACTGGTGTATTCACAATGAATGAGAAGAAGATGAACTATCTCCTCATTCTTTTTGCATAGGCTACATCAGTTAAGAAGAGTGAAACCCTGCCCTCTTAGATTATCAACCATGAAAATTCTACTAAAAGCTGTCATCCATGTAAAGAAAGCCATGCGGCGCAGGGATTTAACTTTCCAAGTACTTTTCCAAGGGAACAAACAAGCCTTTTCAGACCGTAAAGGTTTTTAATAGTTCTTCACTTCAAAGCCATGATTGCTAGCTAGGGTCCACAACTTTCTATATCCCTCCCCCTGATGGGTTTTTGAGGAGTATAACAGATTAAGAAAAGAGTAAAGAGATTCCAGCTTCCAATCCTGAATGTCCTAGTGAAATCCGGATTCCAATGGGTAGAAGTGTTGGAGGAATTCGAGTAATCTGACATCAAGGCCTCTTTGTCGCAAGCTAGCGAATAGGGTTATAGGAATGATGACTTGAGAGCAGTTATTGTGCACCATACATCATGCCAGAAACTGATACAGGATCTCTCCCCAACCTTGAAGGAAACAAGATTGGAGAAATTCCTCTACCCATTCCTAATATTCTTGCAAAGGCACATCCCATAGGACCCCCGAGCTTCCTTTAAACACCAACCCCCTCACTGGTCCCTATACTTCTCAACAATCACCTGTCTCCAAAGCGAATTATCCTCTTGCATGATCTATTTCTAAACACATCTTACATCTGGCTTAAAATGAAGAAAAAAGAGGTTTCTAATGGGAGGAGAGCCAGACCTGAAAACTTAAAGCTAATTGAACTTGTGCTTGTTGTGTTCCAACACGGGTTAGTATGTTTAGCATTAAAACATGGAAAGAAACTGAGCATTTTGTTATTAAGAGGTCTGTATTACTTTGGAGCTAGTATTTGTAAATCTTATATTATAATTTCTTGTCCTGTGCTTTCTTGGCAAATACATGCAGCATAACTCTTCATTTTGTGACAAGGTCATCAAAATGATTGTAATCACTATACATTTAATTCATCTGGAAAAACATAGAACAAGAACAAAAATCTATTACAAAAAACATTTATCCAGTGGGATCTACATCAAACATGTAGCGAATTGGATGTCTGTTTCTCACAGCCAATGTGAAGTGAAAGTTCTTCTTGATGACTATGCTCTCCCATGTGTGTTGTTCTTTATGCATTTTTCTACAGGTACACAAAAATGGATCCATGCATTTCCCCTCTTCCACAAGTGAAAGATGTCCATGATATATCTGGTGGTGCTTTAGAAAAATGGCCTAAACGGTTAAATGCCGCTCCACCTAGAATTTCAAGTCAAACTATGGATGGAATTACAGTTAGGACCTTCAATGAAGATAATCAGTTATGGAGGAGGAGAATTTCATACTATGGGATTATACTTAAATCTCTCACCAATGGTAAATATAGAAATGTAATGGATATGAATGCTGGCTTTGGGGGGTTCGCAGCTGCACTGGCAAAGTATCCAGTTTGGGTTATAAATGTGATTCCGTTCGATGCAAAAAACAATACCCTTGGCATTGTTTATGAGCGTGGCCTAATCGGAACTTACATGAACTGGTAAGAGCAAGAGAGAGAATCTTCTCTTCTTTTTTCTTCTTTTCTTTTCTGCTGTTTGGTCTTTTGTCCTGTTTTTAAGAATTGTCTTGGGGTGGGTTGGGGAATGTATGATCTAGATGCTAGCAGGTATTCTGTGCAGATATTTGGTAATCTCATTGGTTTGCAATTCCGGCATATTTTCTTGATTTGAAACTAATTAGCCATCTGGGGAACTAAGTACACATGTAGTTCCATCTGTTGTTGACTTCAGCTACAAATCGGTGATGCATATTTTAGGGTTCGAGTTTTAGAGAGTGTGACTGTTATTACACATGGTTGTAATGTAAGTGGTATCTGAACTTTTCTGTATGTGACTGTTGCTAGCGTATGTGCTTGGAATAATCTGCCTTGTGGACTAATTAATGTTTAAACCAGAATCATAGCTACTTAATATATTGTTCTCTTATTTCTGTTCGTCATTCAAAACTTTGGGTGATTTCCTTAAATAGTGAAGGGCTGCCGTCATATGAAGCCTTTATGAAAAGAACTTAATAGCTGAACTAATAAAAGAAAAGAAAAAATTGAAAGTGGATTTCTAGGATTTCTTTCTTTCTTGTTTCATATACTGGTAGTTGCCCCTACTTGCATGGATGCGACGGTTTTCAGTGAATAAAATCCTTGACAAAAGCTGCATGTTCCATTGGAAATTCAATTTCTGTAGGATAATTATTTTTTCTTACCATTTAACATGCATCAAATACTATATACTTTTTTCCGCCCCCCTTTTAGCCAAAATTGAGTTTATGGACACTGCTTGTTTGTAGGTGTGAGGCCTTCTCGACATACCCTCGAACATATGATTTGATACATGCCAATGGGGTATTCAGCATGTATATGGAGAAGTAAGCTTTCGTACTTCTGTCAGCTGTATTTTGAAAAATGCAAATACCACTATTTGACTTGTGATTCATCCTTTATTTATTTTTTTATATAAGTAATCGAGATGTTATTAAAAACGTAAGACGCCCCGGTACATAGGAAGTATACAAGTGGAAACACCTAGTTAGGTGCAAAAAGAACAAGGAAATCATGATAATTAATCACCAAAGGAGAAACATCCTTAGCATTTGATTGATTGAATTCTCTTAAATCCTGATGCGGATGGAGGATGGAGGAAGAGAGAATTAGAAAATTCAGAGGCACAACAAGAGAATGAGTAGGAATTGTACAAAATGACTTAGTTGTAGACTCACTCATCTCTTCCATTGTACAGGCATTATGCCAACAACCCTCATTATGACTTACACAAAGAGAAAGAAATTGATGTCTTTTCGAAGACCACAAGTATGATGTTGATGTAGGACGATATTTACCTTTCTTTTCGGTAAAAACAAAAATAAAGAAAATATCAAAAATAATATTAGAGCAGTGCCGCTTGATCAGAATTTTACCCGCTTTCAGACAATAGAAGTACAAAAGGAAAGATTGTCACGATTCTCGCTGATTGTCAATTTTATATTAGGATTTTATTTTATTTTATTAGGACTTTATTTCCTTTCCTTAATAGGGTTAAGTTTACTTTAATTATTTTCTTTTCCTTATAAGATTAGATTTACTATTGTTACTCGGATTTAGATTTACTTTCTCTACTAGGATTATATTTACTTTCTATACTAGAAGTAGGTTTACTTTCTCTACAATTTTATATTAGGATTTTGTTTTATTTTATTAGGACTTTATTTCCTTTCCTTAATAGGGTTATGTTTGCTTTAATTATTTTCCTTTCCTTATAAGATTAGGTTTACTATTGTTACTAGGATTTAGATTTACTTTTTCTACTAGGATTAGATTTACTTTCTCTACTAGAAGTAGGTCTACTTTCCCTACTATTTTATATTAGGATTTTATTTTATTTTATCAGGACTTTATTTCCTTTCCTTAATAGAGTTTGGTTTGCTTTAATTATTTTCCTTTCCTTATAAGATTAGGTTTACTATTGTTACTAGGATTTAGATTTACTTTCTCTACTAGGATTAGATTTACTTTCTCTACTAGAAGTAGGTCTACTTTCCCTACTATTTTATATTAGGATTTTATTTTATTTTATCAGGACTTTATTTCCTTTCCTTAATAGAGTTTGGTTTGCTTTAATTATTTTCCTTTCCTTATAAGATTAGGTTTACTATTGTTACTAGGATTTAGATTTACTTTCTCTACTAGGATTAGATTTACTTTCTCTACTAGAAGTAGGTTTACTTTCTCTACAAATATTTCTCTTCTATAAATATGCTAGTTTATTATGTAAAACTCATTGAATTATTATCAAATCAGATAATTCTCTCTCAAATACTTTGCGGAGTTTTATTTTTCTTTTAGTCTGCGGGCTTATTTTATCTTTTGGGTAGAAGACGAAGACATTCTCCTTGCAGAATCAAAGACGCTGCTCTTTGATTAGTTACCTTAGTCTTTCGCTACGTCAGATGTGCTGCAACTAAAAGCCTTATTCTTGAGCTCCCTTTTAGATTGGGCTGTTTCTTTTGGTTTTAATTTTTCCTCTTCCAATCTTGTAGATTTTGTTAACTTTTTAGATTCTCGACCCCAATAGGGTGATTGCATCTCTTGTGTACACGAACTTTTCTTTTTCTTCAATAAATTGTTATTCATAAAAAAAAAAAAAAAAAAAAATTAATAGGAGAGAGGAAGAGAGAATTAGAAAATTCAGAGGCAATACCAGAGTAGATAATAGGAGAGCCATGTTCAACCACAAGATAATATTTTTTGATAAGTAACAGCAAATTCTTTAAAAGCGCAAGGGGCATAACCCAAGTACATAGGAAGTATATAAGAGAAAAACAGCAGGCAAAATTTTCAAATCACAACTTATTAGACACAAACTACCATACAAGACCTATTCTCTAAAACCATCTTCCCAAGCAACTCTTAGGCTTCCAAAACTACAATGACAAGAGCTCTAATGGCAAGATATTGGTTTGTTGGCATGAAAGTCCTCAAAATGTTTGCCATATTAAAATTGCTGAGATGAGCTTTAAAACTTGATTTACTTCTCTCTTTATTTATTTTCCTTTTGGCGGCTTATTTGCATGTAGTGGGTGGAGTTGGGAAGAATAAATTATGCTAAAAAATAGGTAAACTTAATTGAGTCTCTTTGATTGACATGAGAGAAAGTTAAGCCTCTTTTTCTTTCCATAGAAGTTGGAATTTTTGTTTTTCCAATTGTTTAGAGCCATATGCAAAGATCGGTTCTAAGTTCTAAGTTCTAAGATCTCCAGCACTGAAAGGAAAGCTTCAACATTTATACAGATTCAATGTCAATATGTCACTTGATGTATTGCTATTCTGTCTTCACTGAATTAAACACATATCCTTACAAGCAGAGCCCAAAAAAGCCTTGTTTACTTCCTTCCGTTGATTTTTTATCATCATCATCATTATTGTTATTGTTATTGTTATTATTATTCCATTTTGTCCAAAGGAATGAAATTATGAGCTGTGTAGAGGCAAAGTCACAAAATAGTAGGAGTTCAAGAGAAAGAGCATTTTTGTTTTTATCATTCTAGTGCTTCTAACCAGATTTAATAATGTCTCCTCATTCAGGTGTGACATTGTCGATATACTTCTTGAGATGTATAGAATCCTTCGCCCTGACGGGGCTGTTATAATAAGAGATCATGTGGATATCCTTGTCAAAGTTAAAGGCATCACAGATCGGATGAGATGGAATGCCAAGATATTGCACAGCGAGAAGGGGCCTTTCCACTCTGAGAAGGTACTACTTGTAGACAATTCTGAATAGGTGAGTTTATGCCAACCCATTTTCCAAACAAAAGCAATTGATTGTTTATCAGGCTGTGAATAAGTTGTAATATTATGAATACACCATGTCGGGGCCACAAGGTGAACTTGTTTATATATAATAGACACTGCATACGAAGTTACAAATTACCATTTGTCCAAAATTCCAAGCTCTCCCCCAAAATATGCTCTTCTCTACCCACCTCTATTGGCTGCATCGACATGACCTTCGCCCCTTCGCCCCTCGCACCCCCACCTTCGTCGTGCGTGTGGCCCACACATCTCCATAGTTACACTTGAGCCTCACATGCCACCCTTGCATGCTCCTCCAAAAGAGAGGCAGCTTTATGGCCACTCTTTCAACAAATGTATTCTCTTTTGTCCTAAGAGGTTCCAACTGTTGGCATCCTACTCAATGTAGCAAGGCTACCTATTTCGCGACCCTATTGTTTTTCCCTTCTTAGCGGTCCTTCCCCACAAATCTAGTGTGTATGGACTTGACATAATGTGCAAGCCTACCTTAATAGCTAAATAGCATTAGAGTTCGTTTGGTAAACGATTTTGTTTCGGTTTTGGTTCGATACTGTAACAAAAATTGATTGATGTGAAAAATAGTAAGAATGTTTTTTTTTAAAAAAAAAAGTGAAAAAGTAAGAATGTTTGGTATGGAAAAATGAAATTTTTTTGTTTTGTAGTTTATTTGAATATTAATAAAAAATGATTGATGTGATGTAAAAAATAAGAGAATGTTGGAAAAATGAAAAAGTGGGATGAATAGTTTAGTGTCGAAATCATGCCAAAATCGTTTATCAAGCGGACCCTCAATGTTGGTCACACGTAGCTTCCACCCTGCAAGTTTCTTCCTCAACTTCTAATCAAGTTGTCTCTGATGTTCCATAAGCCTACCTATGAAGCATCCCCCACTCACCTCTATTTTCGATGTATTGAGCTTTTATACATGTTGTTGTTGACACCCTAATATTCCAAATTTGCTTAGTATTCTTTCATATGCATGCAACACTTTGCCTAGTATTTTTCTTAAAACCCAATAATGCATTTATTTGATATACATGTATGAAACATCAAACAGGTAAACATGAAATTCTTTTCATCCAAAAGAACAAACATTGCAGGATAAACGACCACAAGCATCCTAAAACGCACGTATGGAAAATGATACCGTTTTCTATTCTTGTTTAGGCTATCATGCTTTCCTAATTACAACCCATTTTTCGTGTTTCAACACTTGAAGAAGCACCAAAATTTAAAACTGAAGGACTTCTAATTCGACATTGGTACTGAGCATGTTCTGTAATCCGCATGCTCTAGCTCTCTGCATTTTTTGTCACAATGTGGGCCCCATAAACATGTTTTATGCCATGTTGTGCTCAAACGCTCGCATCTTTTCATGTCGTAAACCTCTCCTCCTGGCGAGCCTCCTGCCGCTATATATCTCAAAAAAAAAAAAAAACAAACAAACAAACAAAAATGCAAAGTTTAAGATAAGATAGTGCAACATAACATACGTAGCTTCTTACGAAACAGTGAAAGTAGTATAGTAGAACACGTTGAATGACACAAAGATTGATTTTTGTAACAAAAGGATTTGAAATTTACTCACCCACACTTGTAATGAAGATGAAGATAATGAATATAGGAATGATATAAACATAATTTCGACTACTCTTGGCCATGTGCTCCTTACTTATGCTAACCAAGAACGGAAAATTACCTATATTTATAGTGCAAGTTACTTTAGGATTTTTGAGATTTTCAAGGGATTAAGATATTTTGTTCTTTTAGAATTTTGAGGGGGCAAAAGTTTCCTTTCCTCCATGTTAGTGTCTTCTTTGAACTACTTCAAAATGCTTCAACATGTTTAAGTGTCCTTTTTTTTTCCTAATATGAAAGTTTCTTGAACATCACACACAAAAGGTTTTGTTTTGTTTGTGAGAGCAAGATTTTAAAAATAATAAAATCACCGTTCTTCCAATATTGGCTAGCTTTTTGGGTGCTAGTATCTTCCTTGCAATTTGCGAACTATTGATTAGCTTTTGAAGAAATTAAGAATGAAATAGCGAAATAAATAAAATAAAGACGAGATTTTTCGTGGTTCGGTCTATAACTTATATCTATGTGATAAAGCCTTAAGGACTACATTTTGCTATTTTTTCACTTGATACTTGAATAATACAAAATACTTTTATTTATAGGAGAATTAGAATAAATAAGTATGATTATTAATCAACTCTGAATAGAGGAGATAACAATCAATTACAATTTTTTAAGAGAATCATTCGGCATTTAAAGGGTTGAAAAACTTGTTTTCATATTAGACACCGTTAACTCAAAAGGCTTTGAAATAAATAAAATCGTTTTTAGGCTAGCTTTCTTAATAGGGTGGCCATAAATCTACTTCTCAGGTGGGGGCAGCATGTGGGTTGACACGTGGGTATGAAGGTGTGTGCGACGCATGCACGATGGAGGGGGACAATAGTGAAGCGTGTCGGTAATGGTGGTGGGTAGAGAGGAGCAAATATGGCTTTCAACCAAACAAAAATAAACGAAAAACTACACTTACCCCTCTCCAATTACTACTAAATTTGCAATGTGTCCTTAATTTTTTTTTGTTTTTTTTTTTAATGTAACTATATTCATAGACAACAACATTCACCAAAGCTCTAATGATAAATACCATTACATTATTCCATAATCATATGTGAAAGAATTACAACCCAACTCCAAATGCTATTAATACAAATCAAGTTCATTAAGTACTAAACCCATTACATATAACAAAAGGGCAATAACTATCATCCAAATCTATACATCATTAGACAAAAGCACTCTCAAGCTATGCCAAAAGCGGTAAAATTATAGCAGTCACATCTACCTCTGGTTCCTTCTACCAGTTCCCTAGACCCATGCTCTATGTAAAACGTTGAAGGGATGTGAGTTCACGGCTCAGTAAGTAAACCTCACGTGAAAACATTTCTTACTTAATTTGCTTTTGTTAGAAGTAGTAATAAATCAAACATAAGGAACAACATGTAAGTAATATTTTCTTTCCTTGCTTAAACACAAACATTTCATAACATGCATATACATCATGATAATCTTTTCTCTAGGTTGTACTCGTACAATTAACCCACCCTCATACAATGAAGGTTGGCACATTTTATTGGATGTCATGGTACATCCCATGGCCACAGGAAAATGCATAGCGTACAAAGAATTCTACTTGATTGAGCAAGGCGTGCCTTGGGTGGCTCACTTAAGATAAAATACTCGTAAAATAGCCAACACCATGGTGTGGTTGCGCCGTGCTATCATCATACATGCCACTCGAATCTAGTGCATGTCATCGTAGGTGCCTTAGGGTTAAGCTCGAAAAACAAAACAAATGTGACACATGCTCACACATAGCATTCATCATTTCATATCACTCATAACATTTTCAAACATACACATACATAATAAAGCTTTCATGGAACATTAACCATTTTCTTTTCATATGAAAACGACATATACATTTAAAAACATATCTATCGTTGTTCAATGCATCTAGGGCTCATATCATGTGGAGAAAACACAACATTTAATGTTTTCATTTGCTTTGTGAAATTTCATGCAATAAACTTCTTGTCTACTTTTGCATGAGTTTACTTATCTTGTGTGATCCACCTTTATTTTTACTCCATCGATGTGTGCTGCTCTACTATCCGCGATAATCCTCTATATTTTGAACCTACAATCACATCACATAAGCCCTTAAGTAGTGATTATAATTTACCACAGAGGAAAATATGTGGTAAAACTATATCATTAAGGGCAAAAAGCTCGCACCTTTGAGGTAAGAAAGCTTGATTTAGTCTTTCCTTATGTAGAAATGCTTGAGCTTTGCATAAAGATTGAGACTTTGAGAACTAGCTTTCATTTTGAACTGAAATCGAACCCTTACTTTACATAAAAAATCAAATATTTTTCACTCACGACTTGTATTAAAAGTCGGGGTGTTACACTTTATTTCATTACAACCAATTTTCCCTATATTCAACACATGAAGAAGCAGTAACATTTTAAACTTAAGGACCACACAGATGGCCTAACACATTCTCCGTAATCTGCATGCTCCAATTCTTTGCATTTTTTGTCACAATGTGGCTCGTCTAGGCATGATTTATGCCAGTTTCTGCTCAAACGCTTGCAATATTTCTTGGGAATCACTTCTGTTGCTATATATCACAACAAAAGAATGCATAGTTTCAGATAAAATATGCAACATACGTGGCTAGGTACTTACAAAAGCAATAAAAGTAATATACCTCTTTTGTTTTGTTTTGTTTGTTTGTTTGTTTGTTTTTTTTTTTTTTTTGGGATATCGGGGAACCTCTACAAGGCAGGACCCTTTGGACCCACCCTTGCAGAGTAAACCTCGGTTCCGTGTACTGCAGCCTCGGGAGTTTCTCTACACGAAATTGGGTAAATCTCTAGCTTTTCACCAGGGGATGTGGTCCCAAGGGATTATTTGCACCTAAGATGTGTTGAACCTTGGACCTTTAAGAGAGCAAATCTTCAAGACCAAAGCCTTCACCATTTGGGCTAATCCCTTGGGGTTAATAAAAGTAATATACCTAAACACCCCAAATGACATAAGCATTAATTTTTGGGTTAATTACCTTTTTAATTAGTACCCAGGTTTTCATGTTTTTATTTTTTTCCATCTAAGTTTCAATTTGTATTACAAATAGTATTTGATTTATGGGTAAATACCAATTGAATACCCCTGTTGCGATTTCATCAGCCAAACTAACGGATTGCCATAAGAGTGGTTTCGGCCACCCCTTTTTGGCCATTGGGTCGCCGAACCACCCCCAAGGGCCTTAGAAGTAGCCACAGATGGCCGAAATCATTCCGATGATAGTCCGTTAGTTTGACTGATGAAATAGTGATGAAGGTACTAAATTAGTATTTACCCATAAATCAGATACTATTTGCGACACGAATTGAAACCTAGATGAGAAAAAAAATAAAAACACGAAAACCTAAGTACTAAAAAAGTAATTAACCCTTAATTTTTTAAGAAAGGATCTGAGACCATTTTAATCTAAACGGATGTGTATGGGTACCATAGTGAAAATGTGAAATTATAAAATTACTCACCCCCACTTGTAATGAAGATGAAGAAAATGAATATAAGAAGCATATAAACATATTTTGGAGTCTTGGCCATGTGCTCATTTTCTTATGCCAACCAATAACGAAAACTGCCTATATTTATAGCCTAAGTTACTTCATATTTTTTTAGATTTTTGAGGGATTATGATATTTTTGTCTTTCTGAATTTTGAGGGGCTAGAAGGATTTTTTTTTTTTTTTTTTTTTTTAAAAAAAAAAGATTTGTATGGAGGCAAAAATGGCACTTCAGATTTTTGAAGGAGCCACGCTGCCACAGGCCCACAAAGGTTTTCCAATTCTTCCATCTATTTTCATTTTATACAATCAAATTTTAATTAAGGACTCCAAGTTGACATCATGAGATGATGTGGCAATAATTGAATAGGCCAAACCAATCATATACCAATAAAAATTGCATATAAACCCCCGAAGCACAACAAAGAGTTTGTCTTTGTTGGTGATGCAAGGTTTTAATTAAAAATAATAAAATCGTTTGGGAGAGGCTTACATGCGGTAGACCAAACTACCGCATATCTGCGGTAGTTTGCTCTACCGTTGAGATTTCTTTTCTAATAATGTAAGTAAAAAGAAAAAACACCGTCAAATCTCATGTTTAACTCCCGTAAATTTCTTTTGTTTTTTTCTACCCAAACCTTAGGCCGTCTTCTCTCTTTTCTCACCAGACCCAAAATCAAACATTGCACTGCTTATCCTCTACAGCATTCTTTTGAAGTTTATCTCCAGTAAGAAGACTATGAGAGTGTTTTGAAGCTCTTTGAGGATGAAACGTCATTTACAATGCAAGTTTTCTTCCTCAGGGGAGCAGAAACCCCAATTCTCTTCTGCAACAGAGCCTCACAAGCTCATTCTAGAAGAATTGAATCCGAAAATCATGACATCTACTGGATTAAAACCCTCCACTGCAGATCACCCACAACACCTCCAAAGCCACAAGCAAAACAAAAAAATTAAACCAAGATCCGAAAGGGATTTTTTGCACAAAGAAGAAGAATGGGAATGAGACAAAAAAGTTCAAAGCAATTTTGCTGGAAAATAGATTTTGAATTTCATCTTCATTCACCCCTTTCTTCTTACATCATCCAACTTACAACCACCTCCAGATTTCAACCAGTGTGGAGGATAACTGCGGCCTCGCACTCGTCGGTAACCCTCTGCGCCCCGGTGGATAAGGCAACCTCCAGCGAATACGAAAAACTATGCCCAATAGGAACAAGAAGGGGATGAAGAAGAAGGCCACCATGTGCAAAGGTTGATGTTGAAAGGCTTGCAGGAGAGAATCCATGACTCTCGACTCTCGTGGGTGTCGGTTTTGGGTATGGTGAGAAAAGAGAGAAGACGGCTTGTGGTTTGGGTAGAAAAAATAATAGAATTAACGGGAGTTGACGGTGTTTTTTTTTTTTTTTTTTTTAAACCTTAAAAGATAAATCCCAATGGTAGAGCAAAACAACCGCAGATATGCGGTAGTTTTGTCTACCGCATGTAAGCCTCTCCCAAATCGTTTTACATCCATAATCAGCTGGTTAATTTCCTCCATGCTAGTGGCCTCTTTGAACGGCTTAAAAATGATTCAACATGTTAAGGGTCAAATTTTAAAATTTTCTTGAAGACACACAAAAGGTTTTGTTTTGTTGGTGGGAGAAAAGTTTTGAAAATAATAAAATCATTATTCTTCTAATATTGGCTAGTTTTCTAGGTTATAGTATCTTCCTTGCAATTTGCAAACTGTTGAATATGCTTAGCTTTTTTGTTAGTTCTTGCACATGAAGGTTGATGATGGTTTTGAGAGAAGGAAAAAGTTTATGAATTCGTCCTTCATGCCCAAAAAAATAAAGAAAAATGCTAGGGGTCAATATTTTTTTATTTTTATATCAGGCCAATCTTATCTTACAAATCAACCATTAGATTTGCGGAATCTAATTGTTGATTTATTGAATTTTGTAAGAGAATATGAGCCAAACATGAAGAACTTATTGGCCCGTAACATTTCTCAAAAATAAATTAATGAAGAATTTAATTGGTAACAAAAGCATTCAACGACAACTCTCAGGATCCTTTCGATTTTAATCAAAATGGATAATATTTATTTCATGGTCAGAATTTAAAGCTGGTGCATCTAACGGTGTACATGATACTATATTATTTATTTGTTTATTTATTTTACTTCATATAGATTGTAGTAGGCTTTAACATTGTCTTTGTACTAATACTCAATCATAACCTCCTAGAGTGAGGGTGCGTTTCACATTGTAATTTCGTAGACAAAAAATGCAGTTTTAAACCAAATCGTAGAAAATGAATTGTTTGAGGTAGAGTTTTTAAAAAATTTGCATTTTCAAATCGCAAGCAATATGGTACTTTTTTTGGAAATACACAATTTTTTAAAGGTTAAACTGCGATTTCAAAGGCTAAATTGTATTTTTTCAAATGTTTAACTACATTTTTAAAAATCATGTATTCAAATTGCATATTTTAAAATTGCTATTTTAAAATCACATTTTTTTTTGAAATCGAAAACCCAAACGAACCCTTAGTGTTGTTCTTGTAAAAGAATGTCGCCTGCTTAGAATTCTAATGCTTACACCTCTTGTAAACTTTGTTTTAACGTCACTTTTCTTAAGAAGCTGAAGCCTTTAATAAGTTAGCCGCTCTATTGGTGATGGCATGTTCAAAACAATGTCATTGGTTCTTTTATAATGTTATGTTATCGATTCACTAAATATTTTAAAGAAAGTTAAACAAAGTTTTCTTCCAAACTAAGTTGGAGAAATTTTTTTCAACCTAGTCTGTAAAAGTGACATGTGTCCCTTAAATATGTGAGATGCACATGTTTTTTTTAATAGTAAAGACAAAGTTGAAATAAATAATATTAAAAATACTCATGTGCATTTCACATGTTATTAAAAAAAGAGACACATGTCACTTTTATAGATTGTCAAAGATTAGGGGTGTCAATCTGGTCCGGTTTCTCGGTTTTTGGCCAAAATTGGAACCAGAACCCGGGTACCCCGGCCCTGGTTCTCGGTTTTGAGAAACCAGAACCAGAACCGGAACCGGTTTTTGAAGAAAATTGGTTTTTGGGCTTATTTTAGGTGTTGGGCCTAAAATAAGCCCTTTTTTTTAAGTTTAGACTCATTTTTAAAAAAATCTATTAGTCTTTTTGTCTAAATTAAAGAGGCTTTGTTATAATTGTTCCAAATAATTAAAAAATAAACATAAAAAAGCCCAAAAATCCTAAAAAATCAATGTTTTTAAGATATATATTAAAAAATATTCATAGAGATTATCCTAAGCGTAAAATATATATATATATATAAACCCGATTCCGGTATTCCTGATAAAAACTGGGTACCAAAAACCGGGTACCGGAACCGGGGTACCCAGTTTTTGGATTTTTCAAATCGGAACCGGAACCGGGTCCCCAGTTTCCCAATTCCCGGTTTCCCAGTTTTCCGGTTCCGATTTCCCAGTAATTTTTGACACCCCTATCAAAGATTGTAAAAAAAAGGAAAACTATCTCACGAATGGATCATAGAAGGAAAACAAATCTCTTCCATAGAAAGAAAATTGTAATTGCTGTGATTTGCCCTATGGAATCCTTTTAATCCCAACACTCATGGGATACAAATCATACAATTTAGATGTATTTGTATATATACTCATAAGTTTTTCAGCTTCGATGTATTACATATCAACTTTATGAATAGAAGTAAATATTAACTCTTTTTTTTTTTTTTTTCTTGAAAGGCAAAAAAAGGGATTACATAGCAGAATCTTTTCTGCTCTTAATCCGAATGAAAAAGAGAATGTGAGATCTTATGAGAATGCTACCAAACACTAAGTGCGTAACGTCCCATTATGCTAAAGTGTGTGCATGAAAAATAGTAAATCTAGACACTTTCAAAGCACTCCACTTTTGAGCCATACAACTTTTGATTTTGTCAAATTTGAAAGGAGTATTTGGAAAATCACAAATGGGTTCAATCTGTACTGAGTACTCTTAATTAAATACGTGTTAGTGAAAAGTTGAACATATTTAGATTTAATTTATTTATTTTTTTAAAAAAAAAAAGTTTCTAAACCACCTTCAATAATCGTGTTTTAGCTTATTATGAAATTATTTTGGATGGAAAAGTAGAAACTCAAGAACAATTAGTTTTATATTTTCAAAATTTACCAAACTGAATAAATTTAAACAAATTGCACTATTCAAGATTGTTTTGAAATTCTATTTATCCAAAAGAAGAACAGTACAAGATAATGATTTTGCTCTTATTACATCCCATTCAACAATTGAAGAAGCAGTAACATTTATAACTAAAGGACCACCAAGAAGGTGGCCTGCAACGTTCGTAATCTGCATGCTCCAGTTGTCTGCATTTGTTGCCACAGATCGAGTCGACCAAAGACACAACTTTTATGCCATGTTTTGCTCAAACGTGCACAATGTTTTGCTATCACAACAAGAGAATTGCAAAGTTTTAGATAATGCAACATACGTAGATGCTTACAAAACATTGAAAGTATACAATGATTAATTTTGTAACGAAAGAATTTGATACTATTTTAATTTACTATAATGACATTATAAAATTACGTACCCTCATTTGTAATGAAGATGAAGATAATGAATATTTGAATGATATATAAACAGATATTGGAATCTTCGCCATGTGCTTCTCATTACTTATATGCCAACCAACTACCTATATTTATAGCGTAAGTTACTTCAGAATTTTGAGATTTTGGAGGGATTAAGATTTTTTTTTTTTTTCCTTTCGTAATTTTGAGGGGCCAAAGGGATTTATTTATTTATTTTAAAAATAATATATTTATAGGGAGGCAAAAGGGTTTGTTTTGTTGGTGAGAACATGCAGGGATTTGAAAATAATAAAATTATTGTTCTTCCAATATTGGGTAGTTTTCTAGGTGCTAGTATCTTCCTTACAAATAGCAAACTATTGAATATTGATTATTTATTTATTTTTGGTAAGTTGTTCTCTTAAACAAGTTAAAGAACCCTTCAGCATTTAAAGAGTTGAAAAAATTGTTTTCATATAAGAAATTGTTGAAGCAACTCAAAAGGCATCGTGTTGTGGGTAAAAGTATGGGTAAAAGTAAGGCTCTGAAATTAATAAAATGGGATAATTATCCTTTCTCCCATGAACTACCACTCTATTACCATATACCTCCATTAACTACCAACTTTATATTACAAACCTATCAAACTATCATTTCATCACCAAAACTCCTCTTCCATCAGTCAAGGTTGTTGAGTGGGACAGTCAACCCATCGCGTGCGTGTCACATTCCTTGACAGCGTATGCATTTTTTTTTGTGGTAATTATCATTTCCCCCCATAAACTACCACTCGATTACCATATACCTCCATCAACTATCAACTTTACACGCACGTGATGGGTTGACCGTTCGACTTAATGACCTTGATTGACGGAAATGGGGTTTTGGTAATGAAATGGTAGTTTGATGGAGTCGTAATGTAAAGTTGGTAGTTGATGAGAGTATATGGTAATCGAGTAGTAGTTCATGGAGGGAAATGATAATTACCCCTAATAAAATTGTTTTTAGGCTCTCTGAACAATTTCAACAGCTTTCAACTGCATGTTTAATGATTGAATATGCATGTGTGTCTATGTATATGATCTCATTATATTAATATTAAAAAGAACAACAACGGGTTGGGGTCAAGCTTTTCATATGCTTTTAGAAACTTTATGATCTTGAATGCCGCTTCAATCTGTCAATTTTTTAAAGAAAATGGGGTTAATATCACACATAGATCGATAACGTTTGTTTGTTTATACTTGTTGAGCCGTGAACTTACGCTTTCACCTCTAAAATTGTTAATTTACAAAGACGTTGTCATTGAGGGGTTGAGGCCTCGACATTTGGCGGGCTAACTTTTGGTTATTCAGCCTTATTCCTTGTACGTATGACATCTTTTGTAGTTGTACAAACAATAATACTATAAGAATATATGTAATGACTTTGGAATATTCAAAATGTTTGTTCAATATTAAAGTTGTGGTATATTTCCTTTGTTGAAGTTGACATATATAAGCCTTGGATCATTAAAAACAACACGATATGCTTGCTTCTTTTATGGATGTTAAGGATTCAGTACGTTGGCCAGCCGTATATATTCATATTCTCTCCATATATATACACAACTCACAATTGTCAAAGGTTGTCAATGAAGAAAGCCAGCTCACTAATGGATCATAGAAGGAAAACTAATCTCTTCCATAAGAAAATAATAATTACTGTGATTTGCCATATGGAACCCGTTTAATTTTAATCTCAAACATCATGGGATACAATTTAGATGTGTGTATTTTTGAATGAATAATACAAGAGAAACCCCCAAATTACAGCTATGGTTACTGGAAATTCAACAACTGAAGAAGCAGTAACAGTTGTATGCGAAAGACCTCCGACGAGGGCTTAGGCATGCTCCGTGATCTGCATGCGACAGTACTTTGCATTTTTTGTCACAATTTGGGCTCCATTCACATCTTTTACGCCATGTTTTGCTCAACTGCTTACAATATTTCATGTAAATCTTTTCTGTTGCTATCTCAACAAAAGAATGCAAAAGTTTTAGAGAATGCAATTTTTTATTAGAAAAAAAAAAAAACAATTAATAATTTGTAACACAAAGTAGATGGATGTGTAGAAGAAGTACTATAATTAAATTATAAAATTACTTACTCACACATGTAATGAGGATGAAGATAATGAATATTGGAAGGATAATATAAACATAATTTGGACTACTCTTGGCCATCTGCTTCTTACTTATGCTAACCAAGAAAAGAAAATTACCTATATTTATAGGGCAAGTTACTTTAAAATTTTAAGATTTTAAAGGGATTGAGATTTTTTTTTTTCTTTCATAATTTTGAGGGGCCAGAAGGATTTATTATTATTATTATTATTATTGCTTTTTTTAAAAAAAATATATCTTGGGAGGCAAAAATGGCACTTCAGAATTTTTAAAGCCGCCGGCCACAAGGTTTTCCAATTGTTCCAACTATATATATATATCCACCCTTGCAAGAAACAAAACGTATCGCTTCCAAGTTTTGATTAGATTTGTTTACGTTAAAATATTAATTAAATTATTAAATTAATTATTTTTTAATTTGAAATAAAAGGTGAATTAATGTGGAAACAAGGTTTGAACTCATGACATTTTATTTAATACCATGTTAAATCACCACTTGTCCCAAAAGCTTAAACTTATAGAAAATTGTTTATTTAATCATTTAATAATAATCTACCGTTTATCTATTGATCAAGAAATGAACAATTAATTTCTACTTTTCCCTTCCATTTGTTCTTTGTTCTAAATTCTAAAATTCAATCCCCTTTGATCATAAACTTAATAATAGGCCAAACCAATCATTTACCAGTAATCTTTTTCTCTTTCAATCTCCATTGCAGTGTTTTGATGCCCCCTTTTTTTTTTGGTGTGTGTGTGTGTGTCGTGATAACTGGTATTTGGTGTGCTGTTATTTGGATTATTAAATTAAATTTTGGCCGAGCTTTACCACTCAATTTCTAAAAACCATTTGAATTTCCTGTGAAATCTCATGGCCCACTTTGTTGAAAAAATAACAAATTGTCACCTTTTTAAATTTTTTTTTTATTTAAACCACCTAGCTAGTTTCGAATTTTTGATAAATTTTGCTACATTGGTAGCTTAATTTGGTGAGTCCTCTAACCCTTAAAGCTACACAAAAGGTTAAAATTATTGATTAGCTAGTTTTTGGCATGATGACAATCGTGTTATAAGTGTATTTGTAAGTGTTGAATTTCTCATTGAAAAAGTATAAAAAAAAAAGAACACTTAGTATACTTAAATGGACCTAAGCCCATTAGCTTACGCTTTTGGGTTAGAAGTGGTGTCCAAATATGTATATTAATGTACTCTTAGTGAAAACTCCCAAACCATTTATCTTCCCAACAAATCGTTGTACATCCATAATCACAAGGTTTCTGGCATGCTAGTACCTTCTTTGAACCACTTAAAAATGCTTCAACCTCTTAAGGGTCACATTTTATTCTAATATGAAAGTTTCTTGAAGATCACACACAAAAGGTTTTGTTTTGTTGGTGAGCAAGGTTTTGAAAATAATAAATCACAGTTCTTCTAGAATTGCCTTGTTTTATAATGCTAGTATCTTCCTTGCAAACTATTGATTAGCTTTTTGTGATAGTTGCTTTCTTAAACAAGCTAAAGAACCCTTCAACATTTAAAGGATATTAATTAGACATTGTTTGAGCAACTCAAAAGGCTTTGTGTTGTCCCATTCTTGGACAATTTTAAAAGCTTTCAACTTGTTAATTGTTGAAAAGTATTATATATATATATATATATATATATATATATATATATATATTTTCTCGGCAAGATATCATTGTATTAATATTAAAAATGATCAACAAATAAATAGTACAAAGTAAAGGAATAGTTTCCTAAATCCTAATAACACTCGC
>NC_081541.1:8036717-8039899 GCF_901000735.1 Corylus avellana
TAGACAGATGATATATTTTTTTCAACGTTAGATACATTGTCAGGGTCTTTCATCAATTTTTAAACATTGAGCATCAAAACTCAAATGCTTGGATACTTCATGGGAGTAAAGTATATTTTCTCATTCCTTAAAAATAAGAACAACTCTTAAAAAGCCCCCTACAATACTCCCTTGGTGTAATCTCAAGGTAAGCAAAAGTGCTGCTCAAATTTGGGTAGCACTTTTGCTTCTCTTAACAATTTTTTTTTTTTTTTTTAGCAATGATAGAATTCATTCATT
The DNA here is from genome assembly GCF_901000735.1 of Corylus avellana. Lineage (NCBI taxonomy): Eukaryota > Viridiplantae > Streptophyta > Magnoliopsida > Fagales > Betulaceae > Corylus > Corylus avellana. The sequence goes on from NC_081541.1 coordinate 8,036,997, forward strand.
TTTTAACCATCTTTTAATCATTTTCATAGTGAATAGATGAATCTACCATTGAATTTGTGTGGGTTCACATGAGTTTGTAAGTCTAATGGTTGATCTATTAAATTTGTATGATAAGATTTGCAAAAAATGGAGAAAATATTGACCTGAATTGATTTTTTTTTCTCTCATTTAGCATTTAATTGAAATAATATTTAAATGATACAAAGAAATAATAAATAAATTATTGTGGAATTTATTTAAATAGGAAAGCAAAATGTAGTTTAATTTCCTAAAATTAAAAAACATCTAAGGAAAGCTACTACTAGTCTTCTAACAATTGTACATACGCAACCATACTAGTAAGAAAAAGATTGTCCCAAAGCTCAATGCATTGAAATGTATGGCCTAAAGGCTTAAAAGTGCCCGTCATAGACACATGGTTGAAAATTGCGGCCATTGTAACACCTCGACTTTTAAAACAAGTTGTGAATATAAAATATTTGATTTTCCATATTCCATATATATATGAAGCTAGTACATACTAAAATCACTCAATGGAAAAATTACCAATTATAAAAAAATTTCTTTTAATTTTTGAAACTACAAACTCACTCAATTTCTTCTTTCTCAATCTTTCATCTATAACTTTCGATCTTCCATTTCAATAACAATTTCATTACAAAAATACATCCAAAATTACATTAAAAAAAAAAGTCTTAAGTTCATGTCAGCTCACATAACAACCCATTCTAGTCACCATCGGTGGTAATAGTTCAGTGGTCTCAAAGAAATTTTCAAAGTGGTTGGACACGTACTAGGATGAGAGTTCGACTTCCAATGAATATGTGCTATTATATTATCACGCCCAAATAGAATAGCTATAGTCCAGTATTTCAAATTACTATATTCAACACTTGAAGTAGCAGTAACATCTTGCTCTAAAAGACCACGGAGAAGACTCCCTGCACTTTCCTAGATCTCCATGTTCCAGATTTTTACATTTCTTGTCACAATGAGGAGGGGATTCACATCTTTTATGCCATGTTTTGCTCATACGCTCGCAATATTTCACCTTTTGTGTTGCTATCACAACAAAAGAATGCAAAGTTAATTTCAGATAAGCAACATAAGTGGCTTCTTCCAAAACAATGAAAGTAGTATACCTAAACTCGCTTAATGACAATAATTATCATCAAAACAAAAGGATTAAAGACTATATGTTAGTGGAGATGGATGCATATAACAAGTACTATAATGAAACTATAAAATTACTCACCCACACTTGCAATGAGGATGAAGATAATGAATATAAGAAGGATATAAACATATTTTGGAGTCTTAGCCATGTGCTCCTTACTGATGCTAAACAATAACGAAATCTGCCTATATTTATAGCCTAAGTTACTTCAGAATTTTATAATGTAGTCCCCCTTCATAAACTTGATATCAGCTGCCTGCCATTGCATACAACTCCAATATGCTTTCTTCGTTTTATAAAATTAACTTTTCTTTATAAAATATACATATTTTATGACTTCGTCCCTCCCAAAAATGATATATTTGTTGTCCAAAATTAACATATTATGCGTTATTCTATTTGTATTTTTTTTTCTTAGCCATCTTCCCCACATCTTGTTTTTCCTTGCATTTTTTTTTTTTGGGTGCAAAAATGTGGAATATGATGAAAATATCTGTTTTATTTTATTTTTTGAGTGATTATTCTGTAGTCATTTGAGTTTACAATATTTATTTTTGGTACCATTTTTATTGAACTCTATAGATCTTGTGTTAGTTTAGTTTGTTAATTGTTTATACTATTGTATGTTTGCAATGCCATGAAATTAAATTTAAGACTTCTATATTTTTATTTTATATAAAAACGCACAAACACACATATAGAGAAATTATATGTATTGTCTCCAAGAGGTAGCTCAATCGGTTGTGTACCACTTCTCATGAAGTGGAGGTTGCTAGTTCGAATCCCCCCTCCCCATTCCCTTGTGTGGACATGTCCAAAAAAAAAGAAGAAGAAGAAATTAAATGTATTTATGTAATTTTGTATTTATATAAGTCAATGTTCCCAACTTATCAAAAAAAAAAGTCCATCCTCACACCAGAAATCCTGGTTCCGGCCCTGCTTTTAATGACTTTAATTGGACAATATAAGATGTTGTGGCAATATTTTAATAGGCAAAACCAATCATGTACCAATAAACATGCATATGAACCCTTGAAGCTACACAAAAGAGTTTGTCTTTTTGGTGATGCAAGGTTGTGAAAATAATAAAACCATTTTACATCAATAATTAGTTGGTTTCCGACATGCTAGTGGCTTCTTTGAACCACTTAAAAATGCTTCAATATGTTAAGGATATATCAAATTTTATTCTAATATGAAATTTTCTTCAAGACATACAAAAGGTTTTGTTTTGTTGGTGAGAGTAACAAAATCACAAGTCTTATGAGATAATTGGTTAATGTTCTGGGTGCTAGTATCTTCCTTGCAAGCTATTGGTTAAATTTTTGTGTTAATTTAATTGCTTTCTTAAACAAGTTAAAGAACCGTTCAACATTTAAAGGGTTGAAATACTTGTTTTCATATTAGACACTATTGAGGCAACTCAAAGGGCTTCGTGTTGTTGGATAAAGCAAGGCTCTCAAATTAATAAAATCGGTTTTAAGCTAGCTTTTCTCTATGATGTAAGGCATACGCTACTACCTTCCTATTCTGTATTAGAACATGGAATATGATTCTCTTCAGTCTAATTTGGATTGAAGAATATTCAATTAAAGGCCAAGATCTCTCTAGAGAGATCCTAGGGCTATAAATAGGACATCTGCCCCATTAATATAAATAATAATAAAATATTATTTATACTTTAAAAATAATTAAAAATTAAAAAAAATATTTAAAAAAAAATTAA
>NC_081541.1:8039999-8055233 GCF_901000735.1 Corylus avellana
AACATTGTTCAGCAGTTCCTATAGGTAAACCTTCTGTTGGGGAGAGAAACACGAAGGGAGTCAAACAATAGTAAATTAATATACATATTAGAACATCACTTCTAGCCCAAAAGCCTAAGCTAATAGGGCTTGAATCCACTTAGGTATATTAACCACTCTTATTCTTTATGCTTTCTCAATGTGAGATACAAACCTCACAAATGCATGTATAACAAATCTCCATTGTATTAGCTGCAACGAAAAGCTAACCATGGGCTCTGATACCAATTGTTGGAGAGATAAACACTAAGAGGAGTCAAACAAGAGTCAGTTAATATACATATTATGACAACATTCTAGCCCAAAAGCCTAAGATAATGGGCTTGGATCTACTTAGGCATATTAACTATTCTTATTATTTATACTTTCTCAATGTGAGACACAAACCTTACAAATGCATGCACAACACCTTCAATTATTTCAACTCCATCGATACCATCATATACTGTGCTTTACACACTAGCGCTATACATAGAATACATTATTTACCAAACTTGGTCTCCTATTCCAGAAGCCATCCTAACAAGTCCTCTAGCCTCTAGGAACATGTCGGGAAACTCTTTTACCACTGTAATCTTGTGCAACTCATTCTCTTCTTAAGATGACTCGATGGCAAAGGCAAGGAATGCTTGATTCTCGCCCTCTATCAGTCTCCTAGCCTGGACGACTTATAAGATTGAGGGACCGAGGGTAGGGATCATACTCGTGATCCAACAAAAGTAAATTCTTCTCCTCTAGGTGGTCTAAATGTTACTTTTTGGGGAAATTATCCTTTCCCCTTGTGAATTATCACGCGATGATCATATCCTCCCATCAACTACCAACTTTACATTACGACTTCATCAAACTACCATTTTGTTACTAAAACCCCCTTCCGTCAGTCAACGCCATTAAGTCGGACTGTCAACCGTACTGTTCACGACATTGTTCACGGCATATGTACCGTTCACGATACTGTTCACAGGGTTGACCATCCCACTTAACGACCTTGACTGACGGAGGGGGGTTTTTGGTAACAAAATAGTAATTTGATAAGGTCGTAATGTAAAATTGGTAATTGATAGAAATAAATAGTCATCACGTGATAGTTCATGGGGAAAAGGATAATTTCTACTTACTTTTTTATGTGCATAGTATATACTAGCAAAATGCTTTGCTAGCCAATGTCATCCCCAAATATCACATCAAATTCTTGAATGTGGAACACGACCAAATCTGTAGAGAGTAGAGAGTGTCCTTCCCTCAATGTTGATTAGGCAACACTGAACCACTTGTTGACAAACTATTGTACTCCCTACTAAAGTGGCCACTGCCAACTTGACATCTAAAGGGTTTTACTACTGGCTGTGTTTAGGGAAGGCCGGACCCAAGGATCCAAAGTTCCATTTTTTTTTTTTTTTTTTTCAAAATCAATTCAAACATTCTTATTTTTCACATTCCATCAATAATTTTTTTTTTTTTTTTATCATTATTCAAATAAAAAAATCACTATAAAACAAAATTTTTCCCTTTTTTCATACAAAACGTTCTTACTTTTTTTTTTTTTCTTACATCAATCAAATATGTTACAATACTGGCCCACTCCATTTTTCATGCCCCTTCCCAAACACACCCCACATATTTGTGCATAGGTGCTCGACATGGAAGAGTGCGTGGCCCGGAATAAATAAATAAATAGTAAGCTTATTTTTAATTATTGGTGGCAAAACTGGTTGGCCTATCGGGTTTGGGTTGATCTGCTTGACTCACCAGCCTGTTTAGGTCGATATAAACACAACTTGTTTAATAAACGAGCCAAACATGAAAATTCAAACAAACACTACACCCTAATTTAACGGATGACATAACACAATTCGTGTGATCCGTTTAATTAACGGGTTGTGTCGAATTAATGACCCGAATGACTTGAACTTGAGATTTTTATTTTTTAGTTTTACTATTCTCATCGGTAATATAAAAGGGTCATGATTAGTTCATTGTCCAAGTATCGGAGTCATTTGGATTAAAAAAAAAATCGAAATATTTTGTTTTTAACAAATTCAAATATATATATTTTTTTGCTGAGCTGCCTGAATTTCAAACTTGATTTAATTCTCAACACTCTCCCCCTCCTCACTCCCCATTCTCCGTCTCCCTCGCCTTAAACCCTGAACCTAATGCTCGTTCGTCAAGGAATGAGCAAAAGAGGGATAAAGACTATACTCTCTCATTCAGTCCCTTCTCTCTCTCCCTCTCTTCGGCCTAACCCCTTCTTCCCCTCCAAATCCCCACCACCATTTCCCTATGCACCCAAAATCTCCCGCCAAAATCTCCTCTCCGTCATCGCCCGATTCATCTCCACCTACTCCCCTGACAATCTCGAAGGGTTGGTTGATGCGGATAGCCCCTTTTTGCAAGAGACTTCGCGCGTCGAGTCGGTCTCGGCCGAAGATTTTGCCTTTCTGCGCGACTCTTCGTTGGATCCCAATGCGGATAGCGGGTCTTCGGCGCCGAACTTTGAGTCCGGTAAGTGTTCGAACGACGCTGTTCTGATATTGGATGCAATTAGGGAGTATAATGATGGGTTTGGTGACAAAACCCAGAAGTTTCTTAGGCAGTTTAGGGAGAAATTGAATGAAACTTTGGTGGTGGAGGTGTTGAGTCTTGCACAAAATCCTGAATTGGGTGTCAAGTTTTTCATATGGGCAGGGCGGCAAATTGGGTACAGTCACACAAAAGCTGTGTATGATGCATTGTTAGAGAGATTGGGGTGTGATGATAATGAAAGAGTACCGGAACAATTTTTACGAGAGATTAAGGATGATGATAAGGAAGTGTTTGGGAAGTTGCTTAACGTTTTGATTCAGAAGTGTTGCCGAAATGGGTTGTGGAATTTAGCGTTGGACGAGCTTGGGAGGCTCAAGGATTTTGGGTACAAGCCCACAAGATGGACCTATAATGCGTTGGTTCAAGTGTTTCTTAAAGCGGATCGGTTGGACACGGCTTCTTTGGTTCATATGGAGATGTCGAGGTTGGGGTTTAGCATGGATGGATTTACCCTAGGTTGTTTTGTGCGTTCTCTCTGCAAAGCGGGGAAGTGGAGGGAAGCTCTCACGTTGATTGAGAAGGAAGAGTTTGTGCCTGATACAGTTCTTTATACAAAGATGATATCTGGGTTGTGTGAAGCTTCGCTTTTTGAGGAAGCTATGGATTTCTTGAACCGAATGCGGTCTAGTTCTTGCATTCCTAACGTTTTGACATATAGGACTTTGCTTTGTGGGTGTTTGAGAAAAAGACAGCTTGGTAGGTGTAAGAGAATTCTCAGTATGATGATCACGGAGGGTTGTTACCCAAGTCCTAGGATTTTTAATTCCCTTGTTCATGCCTATTGCAAATCTGGAGATTACTCTTATGCCTATAAGGTAATTAAGAAAATGGCAATTTGCGGTTGTCAGCCAGGTTACGTTGTTTACAATATCTTGGTCGCTGGTATATGTGGCAATGAGGATTTACCAAGCTCAGACATGTTAGAGTTGGCTGAGAAAGCTTACGGTGAGATGCTTGATGCTGGGGCTGTATTGAATAAGGTTAATATCAGCAATTTTGCTCGATGTCTTTGTGGCGCTGGAAAATTTGAGAGAGCATATAATGTTATTCGTGAAATGATGAGTAAAGGATTTATACCAGATTCTAGTACCTATTCTAAAGTGATTGGTTTTTTGTGCAATGCCTCCAAGGTAGAAAATGCCTTTTTATTGTTTGAAGAAATGAAAAGGAATGATGTTGTTCCTGATGTCTATACATATACGATTTTGATTGATAGTTTCTGTAAAGCTGGTCTTATTGAACAGGCTCGCAACTGGTTTGATGAAATGATAAGGGATGGTTGTGCCCCTAATGTGGTCACTTACACTGCTCTTATACATGCATATCTTAAAGCTAGGAAACTGTCCAATGCAAATGAACTCTTTGAGTTGATGTGTTCTGAAGGTTGCTTTCCTAATGTTGTTACATATACGGCTTTGATTGATGGCCACTGTAAAGCTGGAGGAATTGAAAGAGCTTGCCAAATTTATGCGAGAATGAGAGGTAATGTGGAAACCTCTGATGTAGATATCTATTTTAGGATTGATGATGGCAATTCCAAAGAACCAAATGTTTTCACATATGGAGCATTGGTTGATGGTTTGTGCAAAGCTCACAAGGTCAAAGAGGCCCGTAACTTATTGGATGCTATGTTGGTGGAAGGTTGTGAGCCAAACCATATTGTGTATGATGCTCTTATAGATGGATTCTGCAAGGCTGGGAAGTTAGATGAAGCACAAGAGGTGTTTGCTAACATGTCAGAGCGTGGTTATAATCCTAATGTCTATACTTTCAGCTCTTTGATTGACAGGTTGTTCAAGGATAGAAGACTGGATCTCGCTTTGAAAGTCTTGTCTAAAATGCTAGAAAATTCTTGTGCTCCAAATGTCGTCATCTACACGGAGATGATTGATGGTCTCTGTAAAGTTGGGAAGACAGGTGAAGCCTATAAGCTTATGCTGATGATGGAAGAAAAAGGGTGCTATCCAAATGTTGTGACTTATACTGCAATGATTGATGGCTTTGGGAAACTGGGTAAAATTGATAAATGCCTTGAGCTCTTGAGAGAAATGAGTTCAAAGGGTTGTGCTCCAAATTTTATCACCTATAGGGTTTTGATAAACCACTGTTGTGCCACTGGCCTTTTTGATGAGGCTCACAAACTTTTGGATGAAATGAAACAGATGTACTGGCCAAGGCATGTATCAAGCTACCGTAAGGTCATTGAAGGTTTCAATCGAGAATTTGTTTTATCTCTTGGGCTTTTGGATGAGATTAGTGAGAATGATTCAGTTCCGATTATTCCAGTATACAGAATATTGGTTGATAGTTTTATTAAGGCTGGAAGACTAGAAGCAGCTCTAGCGCTGCATGAAGAGATTCCGTTATCCTTCCCTTTAACAACTGCCAGCAAGGATATGTATACTTCTCTGATTGAGAGCCTCTCCCGTGCAAGTAAAGTTGATAAGGCTTTTAAACTGTATGCAGATATGGTAAAGAGAGGTGGTGTTGCAGAGCTTAACACGTTTGTTCACCTTATTAAAGGGCTAATCAATATTAACGGGTGGGAAGAAGCACTTCAACTATCAGATAGCATATGTCAGATGGTCAGTTTTCTCTATCTCTCTCTACATTTTTGTCTTTTCAAGCCTTGTTATACTTTATAGAAATAAACAATATTTTTGCCTAATGAAGTGATCAGTTCTCAATGATTTATCAAAAAAAAAAAAAAAAAATTTTCTATCCACATTCCCCATTTAGTCGTGAGATTGCTTCTTACCTTAAAAGTTTGTAAGACTTAAGATCCTATTCTGACAGAATTTCTCTTTAGTTGTGATAGACCTTAAATGGCTTGTAATAAATTTGGAATACAGTCAGATATTGTGTGCATGCCGTGAGAAAAGATTTAAAGACATTCTAATTGCAAAAATTGGCTTGAAATGCAACTTGCTTCTTCCTCAAACTCCTTTAAAGATAAATGATACCGTTCTTCTTGTCACCATCTTAATTTTGTAGTGCTGTAGGTGTCTGTGTGTATGTTCCCACTTATGTGCATGCAATGAGTGCATGTAGTAGGGCTTCTAGTAGAAGAAAAAAAGAAGGTATTTTCATGGACTCAATGACGTCATGAGGATCTCAGTTATGACATGTCCAACCTTGGCCTTTTGCACATATCAAATTTGAAGTTGGTCTGAGAGTATGAGAGAGCTGCATTGAGTACTCCAAATGAAAATAACTTTGGGTTCTGTTTTATGACAATAAATTTGGGTTTGTGGATTTGCACCCTCTAGGAGCATATATTTATTTTGACTTCTGTTGTGGATGATGCTATCTAGCTCACTTTTGCAAAAGACTCGTGGCATGGTGAAAGGTTTACAACTACTGAATTACATGATAAAAGCTGTCGTTCTAGCTGCACTAGAAACTACCTATCTATCATTATATCTTTCTTCTTAGTTATCTACTTATCTAGGTTTGAGCAGACTCTCTGAGTGCATATGGTAATGAAGGTGTATTGGACGGGGCAATCGACACGCATGAATCTTTTGGCTCTGGTGGAAGGCCTCCCTTCAGTCTTTATCATTGCTCCAATTTTAATGACTCTCTTTTCCCCCAAAATTAATTTCTAACAGTTGTTACTGGGAATGCAAAACATTAGAGAGCGTTTAGTGTATAAATGATTTATGTGCTTGCTTTTTAAAAGACAACAGAAGCTGTTAGTACAAACACTTGGTGTTGCTTAAAATTCTAAGCTGCCCCTGTATTTTGGTTCTGCCTTTTCAAGAATTGAGCGTTGTCTACTTACTTGTCTAATTGTCCGTTTGTCTTTATCTTTATGAAAATTTATTTATTTATTTTTTTTTTTTGAGCAGGATGTGCATTGGCTTCAACAAGAAGAGTCATCTTACAGAGAGTAGACTTTTGTGCACAGTTATTGTTTTTGCTTATGGTCGATGTGATGAAATAACAGTGCATGGTAAATTTTTGCACAAAGAATGACAACATTGATAGACGACTCTCAAGTCTTGATGCACACATCTGAAAACCTGAGGATTGGCTGTTGTATGAGAAATGAAATGAGTATCAGTTCTGCACAGCTTTGACTTACTATTTGGAGCAATTAGATAAAGCTTGAGGAAAATCTTTTGTTCTTCAATTGTTCAGTCTCATAAAATTGGTAAACCCTCTCTAACTTCTTACTAAAAAGAAAAGAAAAAAAAAGGCCCTTTTCAATCTTCTATGGATTTATATTGCGCAACATTGCTTACAGTGATGGGGCTTATTGGGCATGATGCCAGTCAATGCTGCTAAAATAATTCAAAGTCTGAAATACCTTTCATTTATCATGACAAGGTCAGTGTATTCATTATTATTTTTCTGTGAGCTAGACTGCAGTAACCATGCGTATCTTGTTCTTTCATCACTTGGTGTAAATAAAAGTTATCATTGCTTTTGCTAGCTTTCTTGTAAAATCAATCATATCATGGAGCTGCATTGCATATAGCTTGATGGGCAGATTAATACCTTGCGGAGTGTTCTAGTGATATCATAATATAGCATGTTAAGACATTACTCAACCTAAAAGCTTAAGCATGTGTTTGAACCCAACTATACCATATTAAATACTTGTGACATCTTTACAATGTGGGGCTCAACATTTTTTTATACTCGTACGTGTATACTCAACAATCTTTCCCTTATATGTAAATTCATCACCACATTGCTACACTACTCCTTGAATTGAAGTTTTATTAATCTTATGGGTTGTTTCCAAGATCACTTTTGTACTATGTGGGCTTATCCGCTCCATGCACTTTAGCCCTTACTCCAAGGACTGTCATTCGTAACTGCACCCTGCATTTTTGCCCACACTTTAGGAACCTTTGTCGAGCTTGCAGCATACTCCTTAAATTCCTCTATGAGTACAGGATCTCATTTAATGCCTTTCTTGATGTCTCTAGTTTTGTTGATTTTTGTACCCTCTTTCTTTGTTCTTGATCTTGCTGGGTGTGTTTCTCTTGTATATGTTGTCATGTGTACTTGGGTTGGTAAATGGGTTGGCCTAGACACTGTAGTTAATATAGATTGATGTGAAAAAAAAGTAAGAATGTTTTGTATAAAAAAATGAAAAAGTGGTATGAAAAAGTGAAAAAGTTTTGTTTTGTAGTGATTTTTTTATTTGAATAATAATAAAAAGTAAATGATGTGATATAAAAAGTGAAAAAGTTAAAATGTTTTGATATTGATTTTTTTGGGAAATGGTGATGAGCAGTATCTAAGCCAATTCCAACCCCTTTACCAAACAAGGCCATGCATATCATATTGGTGGTAAGAAGCTCAACAAAGTTGTTCGGTTTCGCTGTGCCTCGAGTAGGAGTTTTTGTTTTTGTCACGCCAAGAATTCGTACCCAGCTAAGCAGGATATTTGATGCTGGAAACTACTTCTGGGGCTTGTTTTTGCTCGAATCAGGTACTTCTCATTCATCTTACCCAAAACTTTATTTATAATTGTTCATTGAAGAAATGGTCTTTTCACCAAATTTTCTTACGTGCATCACACAGCCTCCATTCTCATACATTTGGTGCAGAGGTTGCCGCATCATGCTTGTACATGGTACTTCTTCCCATAATACCAGGACCATTGGGTAAGGTTAATATTTGTGCTATGTACAATAACTCAAAATCACTGTGTTATTGAAAATTGTATCAAATAATTTACACTAAAAAATGCTACCAAAATCTTTTAGTTTTAAATCCTCGACCATCTGTATGTTTGAATTTATTAGTTCATCAACTTCATATATTTGTAACAGAATTATCCATTAATACACAAGCCTTCACCACAGTAAGGTAAGGCAGTTTCTACTTTAATTACAGTGTTACAAACCTTTTCAGGCTATTTATTCCCATTCCATTTGCAAAGTGAGTGAAACATATATATATATATATATATATATATATGGAAAAATAGGATGGGCGAAGAGTATATTTGGAGTAATGCTAGAAGTCATTCTTGTGTCATTTTAAGAATGATATAGTTCTTAAAAACATCATTGAGCTTGTGATTTATCACTATTGGATTTTGATCAAATGCTGATTTTAAAAGTCACCTTACTTTTAGAGGGACATATGAATAACAAAGAGGGACTTTTAGAATTACTTGTTTATTTGGAAGTAAAAATGTTGACCCCGTGAGTTAACGTGATTAGCATTAGTGATCGCGAAAAAAGGGTGCCTTTTTTCTCATCAGAAAGAAGGAAAAGCAAAATAAGAAGTCCCCTCCAGTAAGAAGATAAAAGGGGAGGCTAAGACGGTCATTGATTTCCTGTACTCCAACAATTTAGATTAAAATACCACTGACCCATTAATTCTATACTCATTGTTCAAAGCGCACGATTGATTAAAATATAAGACACTTGTATGGACCACGGCAAAGGGAGAGGCCTATCCGCCTAATTTTTTCTGAGTTAACTTCTATCCTAATTTCAAAAAATCCTTGGCTCCTCTATATTTGCAAGTTATTTGGTTTTGTAAACTAAGAAAGAAATTGATTGGAAAGATAATGCCACAGTGAAAATTGATTTTTCTTCAGTAGTAGTACTACCAAAAAAAATAAAACATAAAAAGTAAAAACAATTTGAATAAAAGCATTTATTTATTTATTTATTTTTTTTTAAAATCTGGGTCACCTATCTATGTCAAGGTTGATTAAAAGTGCATTTTTGTAGCTTGTTATCGTAATTCAAATCTTTGTAGGTATATTTAATAATTACTTTTTTCATTCTATTTTATGGAATATCGCCTAGATTGTTTCTTTTTTTCTTGGCATTCTGGAATATATAATATCCTGACTTCACCGCTGTCATGGAGTGCAGAAATGGAGCTTTGTTTGTGCTTCCATCGAAGCTTCCTTTAAGTTGCGATTGTCTCAGCGTTTGTCGAGAAATAACAAGGAAAGTAAGGTACGTAACGTAGCGGAAGGTGCATGGGAGAAGAGAAAAACAAGCCTTTTTCTTTCTTGCAATTCTTGAATTCACAGGGAGAGGAAAAAAAAAATAAAAATCCGCAGATAATGAATTCTCATTGGATTCAGGCTTACATGCGTGGTTGGCCAAATTGGGCGATCGATCGACTAGTAGTCTATGCCCTTCTGTGACCAGAAAGACTGGTCTTAGTCTGCCATTAGAGTTTCAGAAATCATGGAGTACTATGAATTCAAGGGTTTTTAGTTGGCCCGCGCGTCCACCCTTTCAAAGGAGCGCAGCTATATATATGATGAGTTACTTGGGTACCATTTTGTGGAACACATGGCAGCTGTGGTTTCTTCAAGACTAGTCTTCCTGTCTGCCATATGCACTCTCATTGCTCCAGCCATTGCCAACCGGCCAACGTTCCTTCGCCAAAACTGTTCTGATAAGCAGGGTAACTACACCAGTGACAGTAGCTACATGGGAAACCTGAATCTCGTCCTCTCCATCCTCTCCAACAACACTGAAATTGAGTTCGGGTTCTATTTTTCGTATTATGGGAAAAACCATGACAAAGTCTATGCAATTGGACTTTGTAGAGGAGATTTTAAGCCTGATGTTTGCCCTAATTGCCTCGATGTCGCCAAAGATTATCTCACGCTACAGTGTTGTCTCAGTCAGAAGGAAGCAATAGTATGGTATGACGAGTGCATGTTATGCTACTCAAGCCGCAACATATTTAGGACCATGGAAGATATTCCTGAATTTCCTTTGTGGAACGACGTACGATAGCGTATCAGTCGACGTGAAGGTTGAGTTTAATAATCTCCTCTGGAATTTGTAGGGAAGGCTAAGAGGTCGAGCTGCAGCAGGTGGTTCTCGCTGTAAGTTTGCAATAGGAAATGCACCAGGACAAAACTTCCAAGCAATAAATGCACTTGTGCAGTGCACACCTGAATTGTCCGAGCAAGATTGCAATTATTGCTTGAGTTTGGCTTTTGAAAATTACTGGAATTGTTGTGCTGGGAGAATAGGTGGGAGAACTCTTAGACCCAGCCGTAATTTTAGGTATGAGATCTACGGCTTCTACCACCCTGCTGCTGATGCGCCATCACCATCACCATCACCATCGCCACCGCCTCTGCCTCCGCCTCCGCCTCCGCCATCGCCACCGCCTCCACCAGGTACCAGCTGTGTCGTTATGCTTAAAACATAGCAAATTTGTCCAAGTGAAGTATTTCTAAGTGGTCTTTGATCATGAATTTGTTTGCTATTAATATTTTTCATGAATACTTTTTTCTTTTAACATTTCCATTTCCTTTCTTTTTTTACTTTTTTATCTTAAGAAGAAGGATTTTTTTTAATTTGGCGGGGTTGTTCCTTTTAACTTTAACTGCATAATTTGTTAAGAGTTTCGAAACAACTACCAACTATGGTAGCTCTTTCTATGTATCTGACTGCTTGAATTTAAATTCAGCCCCTTATTGTCTTAATGTGAACATATTTCTGGTTTTTGCAGGTGAGAAGAGTGTGGAAAATCTCCAACTGCGATCATTATAGTTGTGCCCTTTGTTGCTCTTGTGGTACTAGTCATCTCCATCTGCATCTATTTAAGAGTTGGGAGGCCATGGGAGAAACAAGGAAGTAAGTAAAGAAATTGATTCACTGCTCTTTGTTATGAAAAGAGTAAGAATTTGAATTATATATCTCAAAGAAAATGACAGAGTTAGAAAATATATGCTCATCATATAGATGCAAGTCTAGGTGATACTTACGGGAATAAAATTCGGTCGAAATATATTATGAGCACAAGAATTCTCAATCAATAATTTACAAATAAAGTGATATAATTTGGAGAATATTTTCATTTTATCAAACAATACTTAGCTATCATCAAGGACCATTAAATCAGAGTCTTCTGTCAAGAAATGACAATTCCTCTAAAGCAAACAGAAATTTTTTTTTTTTTTTTTGATAAGTAATAATGCATTAAGAGCGCAGAGGGGCGCAACCCTAGTACACAGGAAGTATACAAGAGAGCGACTAAGTATGAGAGAAAGAAGAAGAGAACAAAAAGAGAAAATCAGAAAAATCAATCACTAAAGGAGCAAGCCATCCTGCTGTCCATGTGAATAAAGTGTACAAAAAGAAGTGAATAAGGTCCTCTAGGTTCCTCGACAAATCCTCGAAGCATCTTGCATTCCTTTCCTTCCAAAGACACCATAGAAGACACAAGGGAGCCATCTTCCAAACCACCGCACTACTAGTTCTACCTCCCGCCCACCAACTGGCAAACATCTCCATGACGCTTCTAGGCATAACCCAACTCAAGTTAAAGCGAGAGAAGATGACCTCCCACAACTTGCGCGCGACCCCACAATGAAGGAAGAGATGATCCACAGACTCCCCATCCGCCTCACACATGCAACAACGATTAATCACAACAATACCTCTCTTCCGAACATTATCCAGTGTGAGAGATTTCCCGAGAGCGGCCGACCAAGCAAAAAACGCCACTCGCAAAGGAGCCTTAGTACGCCAAATCCTTCTCCAAGGGAACTGGTTAGGCTCCTTAAGGGCAAGCCTTCTGTAGAAAGTGCGGACCTCAAACTTCCCTTTCCTTGAAGGAATCCACCACATACGGTCAACCCTTTCCCCCCGGATCGGAGACGAGTACAAGAGCGAGAAGAAAGAGGCTAAGGCCATCTCCTCCCAATCATGGATACTACGGGTAAAAGTAACGTTCCAGTGCACCATCCCATTTACACACTCCCGAATATCCGCAATGGAGGCATCCTTGTTGCGGGCTATAATAAAAAGGCCCGGAAAAGCATCTTTGAGGGGCGTCTCGCCACACCAACAATCCTCCCAAAATTTGACCTTCCCCCCCAAACCGGGAACTAATCTGAAGTGGCACCGAAACGACCTCCAAACCCCACAAATGTATTTCCATAGCCCCACCCCATGCGTTCCACGAGGAACATTTGAACGCCAACCACCCCAAACCACCCCATACTTAGCCACCAAGATACTTCTCCACCAAGCTTCTTCTTCATTTGCAAATCTCCATAACCATTTCCCCAAGAGGGCTTGGTTGAAGAGGCGCAAGCTCCGAATCCCTAGACCTCCCTCAGAAATCGGAGAGCAAACCTCGTGCCAACTGACCAAATGGAATTTGGGTTCATCCTTGAAACCTCCCCATAAAAAATCCCGTTGAATCTTCTCAATACGGTTCGCCACGGAGATAGGAATGGGAAACAGGGACAAAAGATAGGTGGGCAAGTTGGATAAGGTGCTCTTGATGAGAGTGAGCCTCGCCCCCTTGGACAAATAAGAACGCTTCCACGAGGCCAACCTTCTAGCAATTTTCTCCACCATATCATCCCAAACAGCCAACTGCTTGAATGAAGCCCCTAACGGAAGACCCAAATACTTCAAGGGAAGCGAGCTAGTGCCACAACCCAAGACGCCGGCCAGCTCATCCGTCTCAACTGAATCTCCGACTGGGACCAAAACAGCCTTGGCCCGATTAATCTTTAGCCCGGAAACCGCCTCAAAGCCTATACTGAGAGCTTTAATAAATCTAACATGTTCCGGTTCTGCCCCACAAAACACCAAAGTATCATCAGCAAAAAGAAGATGGGAGATCGACACCCGCTCATGCTCCCTGGCACCCACATAGAACCCATTGATGAAACCCCTACTGATGGAGGCATTAATCATCCTACTGAAAGCCTCCATGACCAAGATGAACAAAAACGGCGATAGAGGGTCACCTTGTCTAACCCCACGCGAGCTCACAAAGAAACCGGAGGGCGAACCATTGATCAACACCGAGAACCGCACGGACGAGATGCAATGCTCAATCCAAGAGCACCATTTGTCGCCGAATCCACACCTTCTTAATAGATAGAGTAGAAACTTCCAGTTCATATGATCGTAAGCCTTCTCCATATCCAACTTACACAAGAGGCCGGGATCCCCGGATCTGAGACGGCTGTCCAGGCATTCATTGGCAATAAGCACCGAATCCAAAATATGTCTACCTTTGACAAAAGCGTTTTGCGGATTGGATATGACCCGGTTCATGACTCCCCGCATTCTGTTGGCTAAGACCTTCGCAATGATCTTATAAATTCCTCCCACAAGACTAATAGGACGGAAGTCCTTCAAATCGGAAGTCCCATGCGACTTCGGAATGAGAGCAATGAAAGTAGCATTGAGACTTTTTTCGAACTTACCTCGATCATAGAACTCCCCAAAAACAGCCATGACGTCCTTTGTGATCACCTCCCAACAATCCTGAAAGAACGCCATAGAAAAACCATCCGGGCCTGGAGCCTTGTCCCTATCCATATTTTTGACCACCTCCCACACCTCCCTCTCCTCAAAAGAAACTTCTAGGCTAGAAGACTCTTCCTCCTCCAACCTATCAAATTGAAGATTGTCCAACCTTGGTCTCCAACTTAGGGTCTCAGTGAAAAGAGACTCATAAAAGCGAGTAATATGATTACTAATAGCCTCTTGATTAGAGGTAGTAGTTCCATGAATGTTCAAGGACTCAATATAGTTCTGTCTACGGTTGGCATTAGCGATCCGGTGGAAGAATTTGGTACACTTGTCACCCTCTTTCAACCAACGGATTCTTGATTTTTGTCTCCAACTAATTTCTTCTTGAAGGAGAGAGATTTCTAACTCCCTAGCGAGCACCTTTTTCTTCTCAATCTCTTCCGCGGATAACCCTCTTTCTTCCTCCACCCTATCTATAGCTTTGAGATCTTCCATACGATCCTT
Organism: Corylus avellana; assembly: GCF_901000735.1. Taxonomy (NCBI): domain Eukaryota; kingdom Viridiplantae; phylum Streptophyta; class Magnoliopsida; order Fagales; family Betulaceae; genus Corylus; species Corylus avellana. The sequence continues at coordinate 8,054,366 of NC_081541.1, forward strand.
AATCCGAACCCCCACATTGCCAAAATTTTGTGCATTCCATCTCCTTAAATCCCACTTTAGAGCTTGCAACTTCTTTGAAAGGATGAAACTCGGAGTACCCTGAAAATGATACGAGTCCCACCAACTGCGCACTTTGTCCACAAAACCCTCCACTTTAAGCCACATATTCTCAAACTTGAAAGGCCTTTTACCACCCTCATGAGAGCTACAATCCAAAATAATAGGAGCATGATCGGAACAAACCCGAAGCAACCTCTTTTGGCGCAAGTCCGGATGGCGGACTTCCCAATCCGGGGTCACAAGAAAGCGATCAAGCCTAGACCAAGAATTATTGTTTGACCAAGTAGAAATACCCCCCACTAAGGGAAGGTCCATGAGACCCTGATCCGAGATGAACTCGCCAAAATTCCTCATAGCCGACCGAGAATGAGCTCCCCTAGACCTTTCACTAGAATAAAGAGTGACATTGAAGTCCCCACCAATACACCACGGGACGTCCCAGCAACTCATAATCCCTGCCAATTCCTCCCAAAGTAAACGCCTAGCAATAGCTCTGTTAGGACCATATACCCCCGCAAACGCCCACTCGAAACCATCCTCAATATTCTTGAAAGAGCAAGCCGCCACATGCCTTCCCAACGCTATATCTACCTTCTCCACAGCTCTCTTATCCCACATGAGCAATATACCCCCCGAAGCCCCAATGGAAGGAACAAAACACCACTCCACATACGGGCATCCCCATAAGCTCCTCACTAAATTATACGAAAAGAACTCCAACTTAGTCTCTTGGAAACAAACAACATCAGCCTTCCAACTTCTAAGCAAATTTCTAACCCTCAACCTTTTATCCCTCTCATTCAAACCT
>NC_081541.1:8055333-8061607 GCF_901000735.1 Corylus avellana
TATATATATATATATATATATATATATATATTTTAATAGAAAATAAGGGTAAGATTGAAATTTCACACCCTTCCGTTAGGATTTCACAAAAAATCCTAACGGAAGGGGCAAAGTAGAAGGAAACGAAAGTTGGATACATCAAAGTGAGAGTTTTTGAACAATAAGGAAATGTCTGCAAAAAGCGCGAAAGTATAGGAGAATAAGTGAAATTTCCCTAAAAAAAAATTTACACGTCTGTTTATGGACTTTTTATACAACCTTGGGGTTGCCAAGGCCACCCACCCATCTACTTTGGTCCGTCCCTGTCTCACTCCTTCCGGTCTAAACTGAATTAGAAAACAAAATATCGTGGATGGATGCTCCAAACTCTCTTAAATTTTACTAGAAATATATGGTCCATTCTCGCAAAACACCCTAACCTCAAACCAAACAGTAGAGACTAATATATCTGATGTCTAAATATCCATCATATTTTTTTATTCTATCTTTATTATTATGAATATGAATTAATAAACTACTAAACATCATGAGACGTGATAATTCCTTGTATCATTGATAAACTCAACATTGTGCACTAAGCTTAATTAAATACAAAAAACTCTATGAAGAATAGTAGTATTACATTTCAAGATCATCAACCTTGCAAGAATAGCGCTGCTTTTAGATTGGTCTGACTCATATCATCCCTAGATTATGCTCCTGTTGCAAGGACATCTAGTTTAATGTCGTTGTGCTCAAAATTTGTAGCTTGTGAGGGCTCTGGCAAAGTGATAGAGTAGGTATTAAGCATAAGAAAGACCGAGGCCATAGCTGGTCTATCAGTTACATTTTCTTGAACACACAGTAATCCAATGTGGATGCATCTCATTATTTCAGTGTGGGATTTACAAGATTTGAAGTTGTCCCCTCCCAGTTTTTCCATACCTGCAAAATAATTTAAGTAAATGAACACACACAAAATCAAGGAGAATATTCTTTTATTTGTCAATTTTCTTTTCGGTTCAACAGATGTGTTGCACAATAAGGGAAGTACTCTTCTATCCCTAAGTCCCTCCATACCTAGTGTAAGGGGTTCGATTTGGATCCAAATCCCGTGCAATCTCAATGCACCCGATCCCCATCCATTCGATCCAAAATCTAAGTACAACTCTAAGAGACTTTTTAACGACTAGGCTAACTGACACCCATTCATTTTGTCAATTGATTCATACCGATTAAACTAATAGCTACAAAGGAAAATGTAACAAGGAACCCCAGGGAGTAGCATATATTCCACTTCAAGAAGCTAATTATAAGATACTCCACCTCATGGAGTTGAGGCACTCTTCAAATCTAGCCTTCCCCTCTCTTTGGGTCTATTTACTCATTGAAAAGAAAATAGAAAGTATTGAAAGATAATAATATACATTTTTGGATAATAAACTCATTCACATAACGATAATTAATATACTTACATAACTCAGAAGGTCCTCTATATTCTCTCTATTCTAAAAGCATTTTTTTTTTTTTGCCCAGTCACTATCTCTAAAGTTTAACATACCAAAATTAAAGACATCAGACTTCACCGAGAATTGTCCATATGTCCCATATTCTGAAGCCATATACCCACTGCACATCCACAATTAGTTCAAAAATAGTTGTTATGACTTTCTTGTAGTTTCTATGGCACAGAGTAAACATTAGCTCTACCTTGCTGCGATACTTACAAGGTTCCCACAATTCTACTTGTATTGGCTTCAATTTGATCAAATTCAAACAATCTTGCCATACCAAAATCTGAAATTTTAGCATTTCTGCATCTAATAGAATGTTATTAGCTTTGAAATCACGCTAAATAATACGAAGTCAAGAATCTTCATGAAGATAAACAAGCCCTCGAGCAATGCCTCTTATAATTTTGTACCGCTCCTCTCAATCCAGATTTGCACATTTGATTGGATCTATGCATTTAACCAAGTTAATGACTATTGAAGTAAAATGTGCCGAAGTCTTATCCTCACTAGGCCTGAAACCCAAAATAAATTACTACCAATGCAATATATAGATATAAAATTAAGATAAAAGTGTAGCCATACCAAATATGAAGTAATCAAGGCTTGTATTGGGCACAAATTCATAAATCCTTTCATTTCCTTCCAAGCAAAAGCCTAAAAGCTTAACTAAATTTCGGTGTTGAAGCTTGGATAGCAACAAGGCTTCATTTTTAAATTCTATATCTCCTTGTTTAGAGTTCATTGATAACCTTTTAGCAGCAATAACTTGTCCATTTGAGAGTTTACATTGAAAAAATATTTTAAAACAAAGCATAATTAACACTCAAATTTTATATATATATACAAGTCATCACAAATACTTGATATATTTCCAAAAATAAAATCACATCACCTTATAAACAGTACCAAATCCACCTTGTCCAAGCTTATTCGCATCAGAAAAGTTTTCTGTTGCAACTCTAATAGTGCCGAAGTCAAATTGCAAGGATTCCGCATTTCTAATCTCATCCACAACTTCATCTAGGAAGAAGTCAACACTTTTCCAAATTATAAGTGCATTGTTAAACGAGGATCAACACAACTTAAATTACTTGCATAGAACAACAAATGAGCTTTCCAAAACGAATTATTGATATTAAATTTCTCTAAAAACCTATAGCACGGTAATAATTTTCTGTTTGCTTTAGAGGAATTGTCATTTCTTGACAGAAGACTCTGATTTAATGGTCCTTGATGATAGCTAAGTATTGTTTGATAAAATGAAAATATTCTCCAAATTATATCACTTTATTTGTAAATTATTGATTGAGAATTCTTGTGCTCATAATATATTTCGACCGAATTTTATTCCCGTAAGTATCACCTAGACTTGCATCTATATGATGAGCATATATTTTCTAACTCTGTCATTTTCTTTGAGATATATAATTCAAATTCTTACTCTTTTCATAACAAAGAGCAGTGAATCAATTTCTTTACTTACTTCCTTGTTTCTCCCATGGCCTCCCAACTCTTAAATAGATGCAGATGGAGATGACTAGTACCACAAGAGCAACAAAGGGCACAACTATAATGATCGCAGTTGGAGATTTTCCACACTCTTCTCACCTGCAAAAACCAGAAATATGTTCACATTAAGACAATAAGGGGCTGAATTTAAATTCAAGCAGTCAGATACATAGAAAGAGCTACCATAGTTGGTAGTTGTTTCGAAACTCTTAACAAATTATGCAGTTAAAGTTAAAAGGAACAACCCCGCCAAATTAAAAAAAATCCTTCTTCTTAAGATAAAAAAGTAAAAAAAGAAAGGAAATGGAAATGTTAAAAGAAAAAAGTATTCATGAAAAATATTAATAGCAAACAAATTCATGATCAAAGACCACTTAGAAATACTTCACTTGGACAAATTTGCTATGTTTTAAGCATAACGACACAGCTGGTACCTGGTGGAGGCGGTGGCGATGGCGGAGGCGGAGGCGGAGGCAGAGGCGGTGGCGATGGTGATGGTGATGGTGATGGCGCATCAGCAGCAGGGTGGTAGAAGCCGTAGATCTCATACCTAAAATTACGGCTGGGTCTAAGAGTTCTCCCACCTATTCTCCCAGCACAACAATTCCAGTAATTTTCAAAAGCCAAACTCAAGCAATAATTGCAATCTTGCTCGGACAATTCAGGTGTGCACTGCACAAGTGCATTTATTGCTTGGAAGTTTTGTCCTGGTGCATTTCCTATTGCAAACTTACAGCGAGAACCACCTGCTGCAGCTCGACCTCTTAGCCTTCCCTACAAATTCCAGAGGAGATTATTAAACTCAACCTTCACGTCGACTGATACGCTATCGTACGTCGTTCCACAAAGGAAATTCAGGAATATCTTCCATGGTCCTAAATATGTTGCGGCTTGAGTAGCATAACATGCACTCGTCATACCATACTATTGCTTCCTTCTGACTGAGACAACACTGTAGCGTGAGATAATCTTTGGCGACATCGAGGCAATTAGGGCAAACATCAGGCTTAAAATCTCCTCTACAAAGTCCAATTGCATAGACTTTGTCATGGTTTTTCCCATAATACGAAAAATAGAACCCGAACTCAATTTCAGTGTTGTTGGAGAGGATGGAGAGGACGAGATTCAGGTTTCCCATGTAGCTACTGTCACTGGTGTAGTTACCCTGCTTATCAGAACAGTTTTGGCGAAGGAACGTTGGCCGGTTGGCAATGGCTGGAGCAATGAGAGTGCATATGGCAGACAGGAAGACTAGTCTTGAAGAAACCACAGCTGCCATGTGTTCCACAAAATGGTACCCAAGTAACTCATCATATATATAGCTGCGCTCCTTTGAAAGGGTGGACGCGCGGGCCAACTAAAAACCCTTGAATTCATAGTACTCCATGATTTCTGAAACTCTAATGGCAGACTAAGACCAGTCTTTCTGGTCACAGAAGGGCATAGACTACTAGTCGATCGATCGCCCAATTTGGCCAACCACGCATGTAAGCCTGAATCCAATGAGAATTCATTATCTGCGGATTTTTATTTTTTTTTTCCTCTCCCTGTGAATTCAAGAATTGCAAGAAAGAAAAAGGCTTGTTTTTCTCTTCTCCCATGCACCTTCCGCTACGTTACGTACCTTACTTTCCTTGTTATTTCTCGACAAACGCTGAGACAATCGCAACTTAAAGGAAGCTTCGATGGAAGCACAAACAAAGCTCCATTTCTGCACTCCATGACAGCGGTGAAGTCAGGATATTATATATTCCAGAATGCCAAGAAAAAAAGAAACAATCTAGGCGATATTCCATAAAATAGAATGAAAAAAGTAATTATTAAATATACCTACAAAGATTTGAATTACGATAACAAGCTACAAAAATGCACTTTTAATCAACCTTGACATAGATAGGTGACCCAGATTTTAAAAAAAAATAAATAAATAAATAAATGCTTTTATTCAAATTGTTTTTACTTTTTATGTTTTATTTTTTTTGGTAGTACTACTACTGAAGAAAAATCAATTTTCACTGTGGCATTATCTTTCCAATCAATTTCTTTCTTAGTTTACAAAACCAAATAACTTGCAAATATAGAGGAGCCAAGGATTTTTTGAAATTAGGATAGAAGTTAACTCAGAAAAAATTAGGCGGATAGGCCTCTCCCTTTGCCGTGGTCCATACAAGTGTCTTATATTTTAATCAATCGTGCGCTTTGAACAATGAGTATAGAATTAATGGGTCAGTGGTATTTTAATCTAAATTGTTGGAGTACAGGAAATCAATGACCGTCTTAGCCTCCCCTTTTATCTTCTTACTGGAGGGGACTTCTTATTTTGCTTTTCCTTCTTTCTGATGAGAAAAAAGGCACCCTTTTTTCGCGATCACTAATGCTAATCACGTTAACTCACGGGGTCAACATTTTTACTTCCAAATAAACAAGTAATTCTAAAAGTCCCTCTTTGTTATTCATATGTCCCTCTAAAAGTAAGGTGACTTTTAAAATCAGCATTTGATCAAAATCCAATAGTGATAAATCACAAGCTCAATGATGTTTTTAAGAACTATATCATTCTTAAAATGACACAAGAATGACTTCTAGCATTACTCCAAATATACTCTTCGCCCATCCTATTTTTCCATATATATATATATATATATATATATATGTTTCACTCACTTTGCAAATGGAATGGGAATAAATAGCCTGAAAAGGTTTGTAACACTGTAATTAAAGTAGAAACTGCCTTACCTTACTGTGGTGAAGGCTTGTGTATTAATGGATAATTCTGTTACAAATATATGAAGTTGATGAACTAATAAATTCAAACATACAGATGGTCGAGGATTTAAAACTAAAAGATTTTGGTAGCATTTTTTAGTGTAAATTATTTGATACAATTTTCAATAACACAGTGATTTTGAGTTATTGTACATAGCACAAATATTAACCTTACCCAATGGTCCTGGTATTATGGGAAGAAGTACCATGTACAAGCATGATGCGGCAACCTCTGCACCAAATGTATGAGAATGGAGGCTGTGTGATGCACGTAAGAAAATTTGGTGAAAAGACCATTTCTTCAATGAACAATTATAAATAAAGTTTTGGGTAAGATGAATGAGAAGTACCTGATTCGAGCAAAAACAAGCCCCAGAAGTAGTTTCCAGCATCAAATATCCTGCTTAGCTGGGTACGAATTCTTGGCGTGACAAAAACAAAAACTCCTACTCGAGGCACAGCGAAACCGAACAACTTTGTTGAGCTTCTTACCACAATATGATATG
>NC_081541.1:8061707-8081235 GCF_901000735.1 Corylus avellana
TATTTCTCTCTCTTTATTTAATTTTCTTTTTATCTTCTCTTGCTTTATGTTTATATCTCAATATGAGACAATTAAAATGTATGAGTTTTATTTGTAATATATTTAATTGTCTTAATGAAGAAAACAAAAGGTTATCAAATTCTCTCTTTCTCTCTCTGTTTATTTTTCTTTTTCTCTTCTCTTGCTTTCTATTTATATCTCAATGTTCCTCTATCAATTTCACACTCAAATCAGAAAAAAGACAAGACTACAAGAGAGAGCTATAGAGAGTTTCTAATCATTGTTTCTCAATGATTTCTTTTCTTTATTTTATTTTTTTGCAATAACAGTTCTTTTCAATTTTCCAATCGTTATTTCTCAATGAAAAATTATACTATTCTCAATAAAGAATATAATAGTTATTTTCAATTATATTAGTATTTTCATTTTATTCATTTTTTTTATCTTTATTTTCGGTGCTTATGTTCTTCCATTTTTGTTTTTGTCCCTTATATCTTTTTCTAATTTTTTTTTCTTCTCTTACTTTCTATTTATATCTCAATGTTCCTTTGTAAATTTCACAATCAATTCAGAAAAAGACGAGAGAGAGAGAGAGAGAGAGAGAGAGAGATTTGCATTGCTGTTTCTCAATGAAAAATTATACTATAGTTCTTTTTTTTATATATATTTTTTTTCTAGAACAGTTTTTTTCAATTTTCCAATCGTTGTTTCTCAATGAAAAATTATACTACAGTTTTTTTTTTTATTATTATTATTTTTTATCTAGAATAGTTATTTTCAATTAGTATTTTCATTTTTTTTCCTTTTTTTTTATCTTTATTTCCGGTGCTTATGTTCTTCCATTTTTTTTTTTGTCCCTTATTTTTTTTTTCTAATTTATATATTATTTTTTATTCAAATGATTACTTTTCTTTGGTAAATTTTACATTGAACTCAAGAAATAATAATGAGAGAGAGAGTTTCTTATCGTTATTTTTGGTTGATAATTTTTTAGTTTGTACATGTTGTTGTTCATTGAGTAATTTAATTTTTTTTTATCTGTTTACATGCTTAATTAATGGATGACATTGGTTTTTAAGGTTTCATTGGAATCGGAAAACGTATACAGTAGAAAAAAGACAATTCTTTCAATTATATTAAAATTTTATTTTTAGTTTTTTATTTTATCTTTATTTAATGTATTTATGTTCTTCCATTGTTATCCTTTAAAGTTTCTACTAATTTATATATTATTTATTCAAATTGAATATTTTTCTTTTGTAAATTTCACATTGAATTAGGAAATGATAGTGAAAGAGTTTCCTATCATTATTTTTATTTGTTTACATGCTTAATTAATGGATGACATTGGTTTTTAAGGTTTCAATGGAATCGGGAAACGTATACAGTAGAAAAAGACAATTCTTTCAATTATATTAAAATTTTATTTTTAGTTTTTTATTTTATCTTTATTTAATGTATTTATGTTCTTCCATTGTTATCCCTTAAATTTTCTACTAATTTATATATTATTTATTCAAATTGAATATTTTTCTTTTGTAAATTTCACATTGAATTAGGAAATGATAGTGAGAGTTTCCTATCATTATATTTGGTACGGTGTATGATGCTTTTTTAGATTATGTCAATGTTCATTGTGTAGATTTTTTCGTCTTTGTTTTCCTGTATGTCTTAAAATTAGTTTCATTTACTTTATATATGTGAAGGATGGTTGTTAAAAAAAAAAAAAAAGTGGTTATGTTCTTCCATTTTTTTCCCTTAAATTTTATACTAATTTATATATTATTTATTCAAATTGATTAGTTTTCTTTTGTAAATTTCACGTTGATTTAAGGGAAATGATAGTGAAAAAGTTTCCTATCATTATTTTTGGTACGATGTATAATTAGATTATGTCAATATTCCTGCCAGTGTTTTTTATCTCTTTCATTTTTAAAAAGAAAAATTAAACTACCAACATTCTTTTGTTTACAAAATTAGTAAACATAACTGTAATAAAATATCAATATGCTCATATATTTTAGAACACTTCTTTATTTTTGTTCGTGTAATAGAAAAATTTCTCAAAAAAATTGTTTATGAGGAGAAAGTTCAACTCCTAAAGACAAAAGTTTACCATAATGGATTGTGTAATGGATGAGAAGTGGTGTCATTGTTGGAATATAATGATTAATTAATCATTTTGTATAATTGATTAATCTATGTTTTTATTTTGAATTTTTTTCGTTTATGTTTCATTTTAAACTACATATATGGGAACAAATATTTAATATGTTTCAGTTTATAAGAACTAAAATTTATGAATTTTTAAATTTATTAGATATGTATTGAGTAAAACTATGGTTTAAAAGGATCTTATGAACATTTGTCATTTTTGGTAGCTAATTAGTTTATTAAGAGAAGAAAATAAAAATTGTTGTTGATAATCTTTTAAAGACTTTTTGAGTAAATTACAAAATAAAAAAAAAAACCGGCGCGTAGCGCGGGCTCTAAGCTAGTATAATATAATATTTGAGGTTCGTTTAATGGATGCACGTTTTACTGAGTCAAAAGATTTGAAGAGATAAGTCGACGTCAGGTTTAATTAATTAATGTTTCCGTTCAATAATCAACATTAGAGTTTATAATTAGAAACCAAGGACTTCTATTAATACGTGGTTCTTTTAGTCATATGATGAGTTACTTAGCGGTGGAACTCATGGCAGCCCTAGTGTTCCTGTCTGCCATATGCATTCTCATTGCTCCAGCCATTGCTGGGCCAGCGTTCATTCACCATTCCTGTTCAGATGAGCAGGATAACTACACGAGTGGGAGTGCCTACAAGGCAAACTTGAATCACCTCCTCTCCTCCCTCTCCTCCAACATCACTGAGGGGTTCTATAATTTGTCTGATGGGGAAAACCCTGATAAAGTTTATGCAATTCTACTTTGTCGAGGAGATTTGAAGCCAGATGATTGCCGTAATTGCCTCAATGTCGCCATAGATAATCTCACACTGGAGCTTTGTCCCAAGCAGAAGGAAGCCATAGCATGGTATGAAGAGTGCATGTTACGCTACTCAAGCCGCAACATATTTAGCACCATGGAAGATACTCCTGACTTTTCATGGAGGAACGCCTATACCTTTTCAGACCAAGAAAAGCCTCAATACAGTAGACAATTCTTGAGCTTGTCGCAAAGCCTAACAGATCGAGCTGCAGCAGGTGGTTCTCTCCGTAAGTTTGCAGTAGGACATGCAGCAGGACCAGACGTCAATACAATTTATGCACTTGTGCAGTGCACGCCCGATTTGTCTGAGGAAGACTGCAAACTTTGCTTGACTGGGGCTTTTGCAAGTTACTGGAAATATTTTGCTGGGATAAAAGGTGGGAGAGTTCTTAGGCCTAGCTGTAATTTTAGGCATGAGATCAACGCCTTCTACAACCTCACAGCTGAAGCACCACCACCATCGCCGCCTTCTTCAGCTGAAGCACCACCACCATCGCCGCCGCCTTCAGGTACCGCCTCCAGCTAGCACGTCAATTTGTCCGAGTGAGCTATTTCTTTTTTCTTTTTCTTTTTTTTGTAACAAACATTCATTCATAAAACCAGAGAGAGATTACAGGACAGTCAAGCTTTTTATAAAGCTAAAAAGCATAGGCAGATAAACCCGACTCAAATGGTCAACAAACACTTTAAAGCATGTGAAAGTAGAAATCATGGAATGCAATTCGAGAAAACCCATGCAGCGGCGCAATCTGATAAAAACAACCATCAGGAGTACGAATACTCCGAACATCTAAATAAACTTCCTAAGAAGTTATGAAGATTTAGATGAAAACCAACCGTGAAAAAAACAGTTTCCAGAAAGAAACCAAAAATAAAAGCAAAAAAATTCCAAATCACATACGAAGAGTTTGAAGCCCAACCAAAATGGGTTAAACAGAAAACAAAATAACAACATAACGAAAAATAAAAACAGGACAGAAAAACAGGGAACAAATTTTAAGTCCAAAAAACAGCCACACACGTGACGGAAGCGGAGGCGCGGAGGATGCCAGGAACGCCAGCAAATGCCGACACCAGGGAGGTGGAGCGGATGAAGCAAGCACGTGCAGCGAAAAGCTCTCCACGGGACGGCGCGTGCGATACACGCGCTGGAGAGTAAGATCTACTCTCGGGGGCGTGTGGGCCACGCGCCGGCTTGTGGAGGTCCGCTGGTGGCACGGCTGATGGCAGCAGAAAGGTGAAAGACCCAGGATCCCGGTGGATTGGAGCGTCGTTGAGTATGGCTTCCTGAAATTTACAGATCTGATTTTGAAGAAAATCAAATCCAAAAATTCAAAAGGAAGAGAGAGAACAGAGCTTTTAGTTTCAATTCGAATTCGAGTGAGCTATTTCTAAGTGGTTTTTGATCATGAATTTGTTTGTTATTTTCCTGATCATACTTTTTTTTTTATAAAAAAACTTTATATGTTTCGTTTAATTTCCTTTTACTTTTCATCTTTAAGAATTAAGAGGGAATTATTTCTTGGGTGTCGGAGTCGGACTGGGTTATTTCTAAGTGTTAATTTGTTAGAGTTTCAAATCAAATGTTAATTATAGTAGCTCTTTCTATGTATTCCACTGCTGCTTGATTTAAATAATATATATTTCTAATCTTCGCAGGTAAAGGGAGTCACAAATCTACAACTACAGTCATTATAGTTGTGCTCGTTTTTGCTTTTGTGGTAATAGCCATCTTCATTTCCATCTATTTTATAGTGAAGAAGCGAAGGGAGAAACCAACAAGTAAGTATAGAATTTGGTTCACTTTTATTTGTTATGAGAGGAGTTAGAAGTTGAATTATCGCAAAGAAAATATATAACAGAGTTCGAAAACATTTGCTCTTGCCTCTTCGTATACATCAAATACGTGTCCTTAAGAACTAGAGTCTAGCTAGGTGATACTCCCGTCCCCCCATTTGAATAGAACAAAAAAAAAAAAAAAAAAAAAAACGGAGTCTATCACCAGAGGATCGAAAAAGAATTGAAGAAGAAAAAGAATAAATCATCATAAAAAGAATTTGGATTTAGAAATTATGCTTAGTATAAATATTCTTTCTTATTTTTCAATTGGCAAAAATATCCTGGATATAATCCTTCATTGAACTTGCTCAGTTTGTCTTCTTTTACAGTCCAATTAAACCCTAAAACTTCATCATCTTCTGAACGTCATTGGGATGTCTTCCTCAATTTTAGAGGTGAAGACACCCGCAATCATTTCATCGATCACCTTTATGCTGCCTTGGCGCGAGCCAAAATTTGCACCTATAAAGATGATGAGACGCTTCCAAGAGGGGAGACCATCTCTACTGAACTTCTCAATGCAATTCGAAAATCAAGGATTGCTATTGCGGTTTTCTCCAGAGGCTATGCTTCTTCCACATGGTGCCTTGATGAGCTTGCGGAGATCATGGACAATAGGAAAATTAGAGGGCAAACTCTTCTTCCAATATTTTATGACATAGAACCCTCGGATGTCCGAGAACATACCAATACTTTTGCAGAAGCATTTGCTCAGCATGAAGAGCAGTTTCAGAACAATATGTGGAAGGTGCAAAGGTGGAAAGAAGCTCTTACTGAAGCTGCAAATTGTTCCGGCTTCGAGCCCAAACGCATTGCAAATGGGTATGATGCTACGGACTCTTGTGCTTTTTCATTCATTTTTATTTGTTATTTTATTTTATTTTCTTTTAAATTTTGGAAAAGAATTTAATAAATTAAAGTTTGAGCCATAAAAAAAAGAGGGAAAAATAACCCTATGTATTGCATACTATTCTACGCCCTCTTAAGTCATCAATTTCTTTCTGTTCCGGGGGTTAGAGTGCTTTCATGTTCAATCAAAACCCAAAGATAGGCTTGTCATTCCCTGCTAGAAATTCATGGGGATGAGATCCGTACATGTACCGTATGGTGGCTAAAATCGGTTTTCCCATATATAATAGGGAGTAAACAATGACAACTCTACGAGTATAGAAAGATGATACTTCTTAGAGAGGGATTTTGGTTCTAGAATTATTGAATGTTGCCTTTTAGATGAAATGTCATGCACTTGAAAGGAATAGTATTTTTGCCATAATTTCCATAAAATAGTTAATGCCTTTGTCTATGGGAAAAAAAAAAATTGAATTATTTTATGGAATGTCACTGGATAAGACAAGAAATTATGTACAAATGTACTTCGATGATATTCTTTGACAAATTTGATATGAGTTAGATGCTTGTCATGACATCTTAGTCTCAAATGACAGGTATGATAACATATTTTTGGTACCTGAAGACTCATAAGTTACTCTGTTTTTTTTTTTTTTTTTTTTTTAATATATTTTCTTCCATCTTCTTTCCTTGTACTTAATTTGTTGTTGTATTTTTCATTTGAATCATAATAACCAGGCGTGAGTCAGAATCCATCAAGAAGATTGTTGAAGACGTTAGGCGTAGATTAAAAGCCGGTGCTAACCGGAATGTTGCCAGGCGGGTAAAAATAAAGTTCCTAAACCTCATGGGGTATTAGGTATTTAACCCTCTTTTAAATCTTGTAACAAGTGCTATTCACTTTGTGGGCATTTATATAGGATTGATGGGTGAAATTGGTAAAACAACTCTCGTAAATGTTGTTTATAGCAAAGTATGTGTTGAATTTGAAGGAAGTAGTTTTCTTTCAAATCTTGAAGAAAATTTAGAAAAGCCCAATGGCTTAGTTCATTTGCAAGAACAACTTTTGTATTCATGATTACATGAACATCAATTATGTGCAATGAATCTTATGAACATTTGATGTTATTTTAAATATATGAAATGAATGTCATTCATAATATATTTTAGAGACATGTTACACATTATTTTCCATCTCATTCTCCAACTATTCGCTTTGCAAATCTATCATTGAATTTGTGAGACCCACATGTGGGCTCCACAACTGTATGGAGAGAATAAAATATAGGATGGAAAATGTGTGTTTTTTTTCTTTTCTTTTTCATTCTGTATGGAGATAGGTAAAGTATGGTGAATTCACCCATCCCCTAACACCACATTCTCACAACTGCCACTATATATCACTAATAACCTTGCAAACTTGTACACAATCATGAATGAGGTGGTATGAAAAATATTACTTCTCAACCAATCCTTTTATGAGTCATCTTTTAGAATGAGCAAGCTTTTTCTAATAATAAGAATCTCCTCGTCATCGCCTTTATCAAAAACAGGATCTCCAATCAAGAGATTCTTACATGTTTTGCTAGCATTTTACTAATCAGTCGATCACTAGGCTCCCCACACCTAAACAACGGATGTTGGAATTTGAACTTTAGCCTTGCGTAAATAAAGTTTTGTATTTGACAACTCAACTACTGATTCCTGCATCATTTCCTCGCTCTTAAATATATGTAAATGGAAATGATGGCTAGTAGCACAAGAGCAACAACAAGAAGGGCAGTCGCAAGTAAACTATTGATCGCAATTGGAGGTTTGTCACTCCCCATACCTGCGAAAACCAAAAATATTTTCACATTAAAAAACATCTTGGGGGATGAATTTAAATTTAAGCAGTGAGATACATACATATATAGAAAGAGCTACCATAATTAGCAGTTGTTTTTAAACTCAGCAAATTAATTATATGCACGTAAAGTTACCACGAAAAAGCTCCGCCGGCCAGATGAAAAAAAGGAGAAAAAAAAAATCCCTCTTAAGATAAAAAGTAAAAAGTACTCATGAAAATCAAGCATTATCAGGACACTACTGGTACGTATCTGGATCGAGCAAGTGTGGGATATCGTAGGAGACGGAGATATCGTAACTAAAATTACAGCTGGGACCAACAATTCTGGCACTTATTCAATTGTCCAACGATTATAGATATAATTTTTATAATTTCATGAATTCTAATACACAAAATGACAAAATTGTGTTGTAGCCCAAAGTTTACAGAAATATTTAATTCAAACGTATGTATATTTGTTGGAGAAGGGAAATTCATTGACCAAACTATGTATATATATATATATATATATGTAGACTAATTATTAGGCCACAATCATCTTCTGATCGAATTACTGGAAGGGACTTGTCATTTTGCTTTTGCTTCTTTCCGATAACAAAAAGGCATGCATATATATATATATATATATATATATATATATACTTTTTCTTAATAGCACTACCATTGACCCATTAATTCTTTTACTCATTTTGCCAAATGCATATATATGCTGCAATTAATAATATGATTGTGGCCTTAGTATACATAGTTTCGCCACTGATTTTCTCAAATTTTAAACCAATATCCCTTCTCTCCTATAAATATACATACACTGTTGTTTCAATTAAATATTTCTGTAAACTTTGAGATATCTCAAAGTCCAATAATATAATTTAGTATATTAATTAGAATTCATTGTTCAAAGCGTATAAAAGCCACGTCAATATATATGGTTCTAGTATTACTCATCATAAATTAGTATAGTTTTGAATTCACACTGCCCAATTTGGTTGATAGCCTTTTCACTGCTCTTGTTGAGAAATATCAAGGCCAGACAAGGACAAGTAAGGTGACGTAGCGGAATTGAAGGTGCATGGAAAAAGAGGAGAAGAAGTAGGCCTTTATTTATTTATTTTTTCTTAATTTCTTGAAATCCTTGAATTCACATGAGCGCAGCAGGGAGAGAAACAATTAATTAAATGATAAGATTCCACAGATCGATAATGCTTCTCTTAGACTAAAGCTTTAGCCTTTAGACTTACGTGCATGGTTGACCAAATCCGTCGATCGATCGACTTGTATATTAATTAGGTTAATTTGTATCCCTTGCAGTAACCAGAAAGGCAATGTTTGCATAGAAATGGATGGTTTTCCTTAGCCCCCTCCTTCACCCGTTCAAAGGAGCTAGCCTCGCCTAGTTATATATGGAAGAAAATTCACTAATTTATCTCCTCTAAAATTACAGGAGTTTTTCAATTCAAACTCTAATGTTTAAAAATTGGCAATATACTCCCCTAATGTTTTAAAAATTTTCAATTCAGACCACCCGTTACTAATTTCCGTCTAATTGGACGGAAATTAAAAAAAAAAGCATTGAGGATAATTACGTAATTTCATAGATTTCCGTCCAATTTGATGGAAATTAGTAATAGAAGGTCTGAATTAAAAATTTTTGAAAAATTAGAGGGGTACATTGTCAATTTTTAAACATTGGGGTTCGAATTGAAAAACCTCTGAAACTATATATATATATAGAGAGAGAGAGAGAGAGAAATGTTATAGTGTAATAAAAAAATTATTTTTAGCCTATAAAAGTCTTAGGTGGCAAGAGGTCACGGACCTATCAATGGGTGGGGCCACAACAACTACGGATCGATGGGGCCTATGGCCTCTTACCACTTAGGACTTTTATGGGCAAAAAGTAGCATTTTTATTGCACTATAACATTCCTATATCTATATGAGAAATGCTTGGCTTCATTAAAAAGTTCATCTTTTGGCCATTTTAATTCAAAGTGGTATAGTCCACTTTTCATAAATCTATTAATTTATTGTTTAAAATCTATTAATTTTAAAATGGATCATGCCACTTAGGATTAAAATGGCCAAAAAATAAATTTTTTAATGAAGCCAAGCATTTCTCTATATATAATGATGAGTTACTTGGCGGAAATCTTACTTAATTAGCTACGTACACATGGCAGTAGTGGTTTGTTCAAGACTAGTGTTCCAGCTGTCAGCCATATGCATTCTCATAGCTCCAGCCATTGTTCGGCCAGAGTTCCTTGGCTATTCCTGTTCAGATAAGCAAGGTAACTACACGATTGGCAGTAGGTACTACAAGGCAAACCTGGATCAGCTCCGCTTCTCCCTCTCTTCCAATAGCACTGGAATTGACAACTCTTTCTATAATTTGTCTTATGGGGAAACCCCTGACAAAGTATATGCAATTGCACTTTATAGAGGAGATATTCAGCCAAATGTATGCAATTTTTGCTTCAATATCTCTATATATGACCTTCGTGTACAGCTTTGTCCCAATCAGAAGGAAGCAATAGCATGGTTAGACGAGTGCATGTTACGCTACTCAAGCCGCAACATATTAAGCTCCATGGAAGCTACTCCTGAATTTTCTATTGGAAACGTGTATAACGTATCAGGCATTGTGAAGACTGAATTCAATAACACCCTCTTGAGCTTGTTGCAAAACCTAACTGATGGAGCTGCAGCAGGTGGTTCTCTTCGTAAGTTTGCACTAGGACATGCAGCAGCACCAAACTTCTTAACAATAAATGCACTTGTGCAGTGCACACCTGATTTGTCTCAGCAAGATTGCATTAATTGCTTGAGTGGGGCTTTTGGAAACTTCTGGAAGTCTTATGGTGCGGCAACAGGTCGGAGAATTCTTAGACCTAGCTGTAATTTTAGGTACGATACCTCCGACTTCTACAACCGCACACCGGATGCACCACCACCACCGTCGTCCCTGTCCCTGTCCCAGCCCCCGCCCTACAGCAGCACAGCTGATGCATCACCACTATTGCCACTGCCACCGCCACCGTCAACACCAACTCCTGCGGGTACCAGCTATGTCGCTATGCTTGAAACATAGCAAATTTGTGTATATTTCCATATTACAAATTTTCATGAATACTTGTTTATTTTTTAATTTTTCCTTTTCCTTTTTTAACTTTTTTTATCTTAGAGGGCCGGTGATTTTTCTTTTTAACTGCATAAGTTGTTGACTTTGAAAACAACTTCTAATTAATTACCATATATAGCTCTTTCTATATATGTATCCCATTGTTTAATTTAATGTGAACATATTTCTGGTTTTCGCAGGTAATAAGAGTGACGACAAATCGATCATTATAGTTGTGCCTGTTGTTTCTCTTGTGTTACTAGTCATCTCCATTTGCATCTATTTACGAGTGAGGAATCCAAGGGAGAAACCAGGGAGTAAGTAAACAAATTGATTATCGATCGCAAATAAAAAATAAGAGAGTTAGAAAATTTACATGTGCTCCTCATATATATATATATATATATATATATATATATATATATATATATATATATATGCGAGTTTGGGTGATACTTGTGGGAGTATCCGCTGATATATATTAATTATGAGTACAACAAGTCCCAATTAAGCAATAATTTACATAATAATTTGGACGAATATTTTATTTTTATCAAACAATACTTAGCTATATATCATTAAGGACATTAAATCAGAGTTTTCTGTCAAGAAATGAAAATTCCCCTAAAGCAAACAGAAAATTATTACTTTTTGGAAAAGTTAATATCAATAATTGGTTTTGGAAAGTTCATTGGGTTCACTTATAATTCAGAAAAAAAGTGTTGACTTCTTGCTAGGTGAAGCTGTGGTCCGTGGATGAGATACTCAACCAAAAAAAAGGAGCTGTGGATGAGATTAGAAATGTGGAATCCTTGCAATTTGACTTTGGCATTATTAGAGATGGAACAAAAAACTTTTCTGATGCAAATAAGCTTGGAAAAGGTGGATTTGGTACTGTTTATAAGATGATGTGAATTTTTTTTTTGGGTAATATATCAAGTCTTTGTGAAACATGTTAAATAAAAAATTTTGAAGTTTATGAGTGTTAAGTATGCATTATTCTAAAATATTTTTTTTAGGGTAAACTCTCAAATGGACAAGTTATAGCGGTGAAAAGATTATCAAAGAATTATGAACAAGGAGATATAGAATTTAAAAATGAAGTCTTGTTGGTGGCCAAGCTTCAACACCGAAATTTAGTTAAGCTCTTAGGCTTTTGCTTGGAAGGAGATGAAAGGATTTTAATTTATGAGTTTATGCCAAATACAAGCCTTGATAACTTCATATTTGGCATGGCTGAACTTTTAAACTAATTTTATATATATTGCATTGGTAGTAGTTTATATTGGGTTTCATGTCTAGTGATGATAGACTTGGCACATTTCACATCAATATAATTATACACTTGGATAAATGCATATATAGATCCAATCAAATGTGCAAATCTGGACCGGAAGGAACGCTACAAAATTATAAGAGGCATTGCTCGAGGGATTCTTTATCTTCATGAAGAGTCTTGACTTCGTATTATTCATTGTGACCTTAAAGCTAACAACATTCTCTTAGATGCAGAAATGAATCCAAAAATTTCAGATTTTGATATGGCAAGATTGTTTGAATTTGATCAAACTCAAGCCAATACAAATAGAATTGTTGGAACCTTGTAATTAAGTATCGTTGCAAGGTAGAGTTAATGCTTACTTTGAATGATAGAAACAACAAGAAAGTCATAACAACTATTTTTGAAACTAATTGAGGGGGGAAATAAAAAAAGGGAAAGAAGTTCAAAATCCCGCCTAAAGGGGGCCAATCGAGGTAATTTCCTGACGTGCCAGGTGTCGCACGTCAAATTCTCACGCGGCGACAATTCCGGCATCCGCCGTATAAATAAATATAATTAAAATATATATATATATATATATATATATATATATATCTGATAATTTTAATATATATATATATCTGATAATTTTAATATAATTTTATTTATAAAATTATAATTATATATAAATATCTGATATATATAATAATTTTAGATATTATGATTTAAAATATCTGATAAAAGCAATTATAATGATATAAAACCAATTATAATTATCTATACAATATATATGAGTATTCTGACGTGGCGTTGTGCCACGTCAGAATTTTCTGACGTGGTAAGTCCTCACACGTCAGCAATTTTCTCAATTTTTATTTTTAAGAAAATGAATGAACCTCCCGACGTTGGTGTGTTTGCCACGTGAAATTTTTCCTGACGTGTGAATAGTAACACGTCAGAATTTTCTGACGTGTTACTGTTCACACGTCAGGAAAAATTTCCCTGACGTTTTATATATAAAACGACAGAAAATTGCTGAGGTGGCAAAAATTTTACACTGTAGCACACGTCAGAAAATGCCCTTTTTTTTGTAATGAAAACAAACCAAAACTTTTGCAGAAGCATTTGCTAGGCATGAAGAGAAGTTTCAAACCGATATGGAGAGAGTGCAGAGGTGGAGAGAAGCTCTTAGTAAAGCAGCAAAATGCTCCGGCTTAGATCTCAAAAGCATTGAAAATGGGTATTATGTTGTGAACTCTTGTGCTTTTTCATTATTTTTTGTTTGTTTTTTCCTTTTTCTTTTCTTTGAATTTTGGACGAGAATTGATCAAATTAAAGTTGAGCTATAGAAAAGAAAAAATAACCTTATCTTTTTTATCTTTTTTTTTTTTTTTGGTTTGCGCATAGGAGTAAACAATATTGACAAGCCTCTTGGGAGAGGTCAGATCTTAGTTTTAGAATTATTGAGTGTTGCCTTTAATTTAGATAGAATGTCATACGCTTGAAAGAATGTTATTTTTACCATAATTTCCATAAAACAATTACTAGCTTTCTCCATGAAAAATTATTTATGGCATGTCATTGCGTAGGGGACAAAAAATTATGTAAAAATATACTCCAACGATATTCTTGATTAATTTGATATAAGTTAGCTGATTGTTATGACATCTTAGCTAGTCTCGAATGATTGGGATGATGGTACCCTATAAGGACTCATTATTGATTTATTTTTTCCTTTTTTCTTTTCATGTACTGACTTTATTATTCTATTTTTCATTTGAATCATAATAATCAGGTGTGAATCAAGATTCATCGAGAAGATTGTTGAAAAAGTTTTGTGTATGGTGATTGTCCCTACTGACCTAAATGTTGCCAACATCCGATAGGAATAGATTCTTGTGTTGAAGAGATCGATCAAAGTCTTTCTAAATCTTAAAACAAGTGACGTTTGCATTGTAGGCATCTATGAGATGGGTGGAAGCAATACATACAACTACTCTAGCTCACAAATGCTTTCTATAACAAATATGTGTTGTATTTGAAGGAAGAACCTTAAAAAGAAATTCAGAAAAGCCCAATGGCTTAGTTCATTTACAAGAATAACTTCTGTATTAATGAGCATCAATTATGTGCAGTAAATCTTACAAACATACGCTATTAATTATTTCAAATATTATATTAATATGAACACCTTCTTTAGAAGTTTTTTGTGCCATGTATTATATACATTGATGATGCTCAAATCATAGGCAGAGCAAGAAAGATTCCAGGAAGTGTATTTAAACTTGTGAAAGAAAGAATCAAACTCAAAAGACAAGCCAGATTGGGAGGCCGGGGGATGTAAATGCTAAAAACCCGATCTTCACATCCAGCCCAAAACAAAAAAGGCTCACTAAAAAATTAGCCTTACCGGCATTTCTGGTGAGAGTAATCAGACCCTGTTTTTGGTTCAGACCAACGATTCTACAGGGTCGGCTCAAGCTGGTCCCCGGCCGCAACCTAAATATATAAGACTCTAATTAATAATTTTTTGCAATAAATTTTCTTTAAAAAAAAAAAAAAAAATTGTTTACGTCCTAATATGATAAAAATTTAGTAAATACTAGTTTTTAATTATGACACATATATGGGTAAAACAAATACTAATTGGAAGTCATTTGTTTACATTCATGAAAAGTCTCAACGATCATAAATTCTTGGAAAGTCATAGTCGTCTACTTTTTTTAAACGTCTCAGTTGACATTCATGAACGCCTCCAAGGTGGATAATTTTTTCTCCAACCTCAGTTTGTTTGCATAAAGTCATCCAAGATGACACTAAGCTCTAATATCAATTGATTGACGCCGGCAGAACTAAGATTGTTGTGACATAATATAATACATAGCAGCAGAAGTTAGGAATTGAAGTCTGAAAAAATGAACTCTGGGAAAGAGAAAATGGAAAATAGGGAAGAGAAGTTAGAGGTTGACTTTTTCTTATTGCAAAGTAGCAAAACCAAAATGAGAAGTCCCCTCCAGTGAGAAGATAAAAGGGGAGGTTAAGAAAGCCATTAATTTTCCCTACGTACTCCGACTCTTTAGACTGAAATACCATTGACCCATAATTCTTTTACTCATTTTGCCAAATTATATTCTGCATGCAATAAGATGATTGTGGCCTTGGTATACATACTTTGGCCACTGATTTTCTCAAATTTTAAACCTTCCCTTCTCCAACAAATATATATATATACACTGCCGTTTCAATTAAATATTTTCGTAAGCTTTGGGTTATCTCAAAGTGCACGATTGATTTTTCTTAGCCCTTGCAGTGGTCAGACAGGCAATATTTACATAGAAATTGATGGTTTTTCTCCATAAAAATTTCAATGGAGCTGCCTCGATCGCCTAGCTATATATATATGACCACTTAATTAATTACTTGGCAGAAATTAAGCATAATAATTGGTTTTGGAAAGTTCGTTGGGTTCACTTATGTTGGGTCAAATTTCGGCTCACTTGGGCCCAGTTCTGGAATAAACCAGCCCATTCCCCATACTCGGTCATTTATTTACTGTTCAAAACAAACTCATGCTCGGCAGGGCAACTTTATATGTGGTTATGTTATTAACACTCGGCCATCACGCTCGGCTAACCAAGCATGAGGCATGTGCCGAGTATTATTCTCGTTTGATTAGAATGTTAGAAATGAATATCTGGTTTTAGTATATTATTAACACGTGGGCACTCGATGAGTCCACAGTGTTAGATGAACAGGAACAATTCGATGCCTATAAAAGGGGGGTCCCCTCTCATCATTTCGGTAACTTCTTTTCACCCTCTGAAATGATATACTTTGCTTATCTTTTCTCTGATCCAATAATCTTCAAGTTTATTTCTTCCTTAAACACTGTGACTAACTTAGGCATCGGAGCTTCCACCGGCCGGACAACGCCGGCAGCTTTGATCCCCTTTTATCATCTCTTGTTTTCAGATCAACGTTTGGTTCGTGGTGTTCATTGTAGACTATTTCACTAAATGGGCAGAAGCCGAAGCTCTGGTAAATATTACGGCTAAGAACATCGAGAAATTTCTTTGGAGAAGTGTCATTTGTCGATATGGGATTCCTCACGCATTTGTCACAGACAATGGTAAACAGTTTGACTGTGAGTCCTTTCAGAGTTGGTGTACCGAACTTCATGTTCGGCAATATTTCTCATCTCCGGGACATCCTCAAGCAAATGGCCAGGTAGAAGCAACGAACAAAACCATATTCAAGATTCTAAAGAAAAAGCTCGGCCAGCATAAGGGTGAATGGTCAGAAAATCTTCCCGAAGTTCTATGGGCATACCGCACAACCAGAAGGACTCCAACCGAGGAGACTCCTTTCGCTTTAGCCTACGGAACCGAGGCTGTCATTCCTGCCGAGGTCGGATCAGGAAGTTTTCGAGTAGACACATTCAACCCTAATTTCAACGACAAAGGTCTAAAGTTACATTTAGACTTGCTGCAAGAAAAACAAGATCAGGCCCAGGTTACAATGGCGGCATATCAACAAAGGGTAGCTCGGTATTTCAACCGACGAGTGAAGCATCGAAGTTTCAAAGTCGGAGATTTGGTTTTGAAAAAGGTCACATTGGCAACTGAGGGAAAGCTCGCACCAAATTGGGAAGGACCATATCAGGTGATCAAGTGTGGTAAAGCAGGAGCTTACCACCTTGCAAACTCCGAAGGAAAACAACTCCAACGACCATGGAATGCCGAACATCTTAAGAAGTATTTTGTGTAAAATTATAATTCTCAGGGCATCATTTTTGTTATATTCCTTTTATAGTCAAACTAGATATATCAATGAAGGGTCCTCTGAGATTATAATCATTCAAAAATCTTAAGTATGTGGTAGACCATGCATTTGATGAAAAACTGCCCTAGAATTATCGAGCATCACTCGATTTTTCTTTCCAAGGCGTTTTCATTAAAATCAAAATCTTTTATCAAAAAAGATTCAAGCTCGGTAAAACATAGGTGGAGAAATCACCGACTTTCGCTCAGTCTAAATTTCAGGCTTTCCTGAGGAAGAAGAATGTCTTAAGTATGCCGATCTCAAAAACTAACAAACTTGCGATTCCACGCTTCGAAAGATATAGCTGCACTAAGCGCTCTTTCGAGGATCATCCTTTGGAAAGTATTTATAACACTTTCCAACCCTTTGGCAAGATATAGCCTGAGACTTTCCCGAGCGTAACTCGGCGATACGTCGCTAAGGCGCTTTCCCAAGGAAGAGTTCGGAAATATAGCTGAACAAAGCACTTTCCGAACTTGACCTTTATTCAAAGGTTCCTCAACGGAGAAATATAGCCAGAGAAGTTCCCGAACGTATTTCGGTAAACTTCACTAAGGCGCTTTCCCGATGATGAAGTGCATATGTCCTTACAAATACAAAATCCGCCGAGCATTAAGACTTCATACCGAGCATACACCTACCGAACATGCCGAGCATTTTCTTTAAGCAAACGTACGCTTATCATGGTTTAACATAACTTGCTCACAAACAGCGCATCCTCGGTTAAATACACGGCGTATTGTGATATTAATTCAAGTTTTACATTCGGTTCAAATTCTTTTACGCCTCGTTAAGATTCCCATCGGTATAAATTACATTTATAAACTATGGGAATCAGGGGGGTATACGTAGTATGTTTGCAAATACTAATGTGCAAGTTTGAATATAAACTGAATAGAACAAACCAAGCATGAGATTTTCTCATTATAATTGTGAAAAATTTCTTTTATTTACAAAGTTTGTATAAATTAGATACAAGAAGAGAGATGTTCTCTCGGTATTTACAGTTAGGAGACTTAAGGAGAGGCGCAATCCCATTCATCGTCAGATGCAGCCACTGACTTCGTCGAGTCATCCTGAGCATCGGCACGCTCGGCCGCAGTAGAAGACTCTCCAACTTGACGCCGAGCAAACGGGTGAAAACCAAAAATTGAGATGCCTCTGCAGTCAGGCATTTGCTCTTTGCCAAGTATGGAGATTTTTGAAATGTCTTCTTTGGTGGGAGGAACATCTTCAGACTTTATTGTATTAAGGTCGACACCTTCGGGAGGATTTCTCGACCATCTTCGGAAAGTTTAAAAACCTGAGATGAAGCCATTCCCCAGCCGTAATCTCGGGCCCAAGAAGCAAAGGAGAGCTGCTTGTAGAAATCCCGAGCTTTGTTCTTGTATTTGAACACTTGATCCTTCGCTCGCAGGAATTTCTCTTTAAAGCCCTCAGCCCTCTTGGCAGCAGCCTTGGCCTTCTTCTTGTCTAACCTTCGTTTTTTCTCCAAGGCCAGAAGCTGCCCCTCGATGGCCACCACTCTCTCTTCGGCCACCTCGACCCTGGAGCTTTGAAAGGCCGTTTCTTTCTGAGCTGCTTCTAACTCTTCAAAAAGTCGTCTAACTCGACCCTCGGCAGCACGGTGCTCAAGCGCGGCCTCAGTGTGTTTCTTCTTGTAAGAATTGACCTTATTCCCCAAGGCCACAATATCAAGAAGCAACTACCTGACTCGGGATCTCTCGGCAATCCCTTGGACTTCCTGCTTCCGAATCCTGGAAAGGTTGTGAGAGCACTGAGCCTCCAGGTCGGCAATTTTTCGCTCAGCCTCCTCAAGCTTCCTTTGGGTGCCCTCAGGCTCCAAAGCCAAGAGTTCATCAAGGTTTTTCTTCAGCAGGGCTGTTCCCTCCTCAAGGGTCGAGAAATCAGCTTTTAGGCTGGCGTGCATTGTTCGTTCTGCAGCAAGCTCGGATTCCAATTGACTTGACCGAACAACAGCTTCCGCGCCTTGAGCTTTTAACCGAATTATGTCAACTTCGGCCTCCTCAAGCCTTTTCTTCATCTCCTCGGTTTCCCGAGCTTGGTTCTCAGCAAATTTTCTGTAGTGAAGATAATAGTTCATGCTGTTCATCGAACCCTACAAAATGGAAAGAAATTCATTAGAACAAAAATACTACCATTAGAAATCAAGTGTATGGGAATATGATTACCTCAAGCTGATGGTATAGCATGTGCTCCATCACCTCCTTCGGGAGCTGGGTATCGACTTCCAACGGGCTATTTCCCGGGATTGCACCAGCCAGGAGAACGAAAGGGTTGGCCAGCCATTTCTCACCTAGCCGAGTGAGGGGCTCCCCGAACGTCCAGAGAAGTGATTCTGGTGTACGCCCAGCCAAGAATTCACCTCCCCTCAAAGACTTGGCCAGGTTCTCCATGAAGGTATTTTTTGGAGACTCGAAGGGACTCTCCATATCCGTGTTCGGCAGTGCATTATCCACGGGCTGAGATGATTCCCTGAGTTGTGGTGATACTCCGCCAGCTAGGAGTTTGAAACCCATTTCTTCTTCAGCAACTCCACCCATAGTTGCTGTAAGGTCTGCACCCAATTGCCTTTTATCTTCAGGCACTTCAAAAGCTTCTTCAATAAAAGCTTACTCGGTGTACATAGGTTCAACAAAAACCGGAATTTTGTCTGTAGTCTCCATGACCGAGTGACCAGGTGCTACTGGCTCTTCAACTCCGACCCCACTGATGTTAGCTTCCCCAACCAAAGGCTCGGCTTTGTCAAAATCGGTGTGGGGAAACAAAGGTTCACCTTC
>NC_081541.1:8081335-8174454 GCF_901000735.1 Corylus avellana
CACATCCAGCCCAAAACAAAAAAGGCTCACTAAAAAATTAGCCTTACCGGCATTTCTGGTGAGAGTAATCAGACCCTGTTTTTGGTTCAGACCAACGATTCTACAGGGTCGGCTCAAGCTGGTCCCCGGCCGCAACCTAAATATATAAGACTCTAATTAATAATTTTTTGCAATAAATTTTCTTTAAAAAAAAAAAAAAAAATTGTTTACGTCCTAATATGATAAAAATTTAGTAAATACTAGTTTTTAATTATGACACATATATGGGTAAAACAAATACTAATTGGAAGTCATTTGTTTACATTCATGAAAAGTCTCAACGATCATAAATTCTTGGAAAGTCATAGTCGTCTACTTTTTTTAAACGTCTCAGTTGACATTCATGAACGCCTCCAAGGTGGATAATTTTTTCTCCAACCTCAGTTTGTTTGCATAAAGTCATCCAAGATGACACTAAGCTCTAATATCAATTGATTGACGCCGGCAGAACTAAGATTGTTGTGACATAATATAATACATAGCAGCAGAAGTTAGGAATTGAAGTCTGAAAAAATGAACTCTGGGAAAGAGAAAATGGAAAATAGGGAAGAGAAGTTAGAGGTTGACTTTTTCTTATTGCAAAGTAGCAAAACCAAAATGAGAAGTCCCCTCCAGTGAGAAGATAAAAGGGGAGGTTAAGAAAGCCATTAATTTTCCCTACGTACTCCGACTCTTTAGACTGAAATACCATTGACCCATAATTCTTTTACTCATTTTGCCAAATTATATTCTGCATGCAATAAGATGATTGTGGCCTTGGTATACATACTTTGGCCACTGATTTTCTCAAATTTTAAACCTTCCCTTCTCCAACAAATATATATATATACACTGCCGTTTCAATTAAATATTTTCGTAAGCTTTGGGTTATCTCAAAGTGCACGATTGATTTTTCTTAGCCCTTGCAGTGGTCAGACAGGCAATATTTACATAGAAATTGATGGTTTTTCTCCATAAAAATTTCAATGGAGCTGCCTCGATCGCCTAGCTATATATATATGACCACTTAATTAATTACTTGGCAGAAATTAAGCATAATAATTGGTTTTGGAAAGTTCGTTGGGTTCACTTATAATTTAGAAAAATTGTTGACTTCTTGCTGGGTGAAGCTGTGGATGAGATACTCAACCAAAAAAAAGGAGCTGTGGATGAGATTAGTTAGAAATGTGGAATCTTGCAATTTGGCTTTGGCATTATTAGAGATGCAATAAAAAACTTTTCTGATGCAAATAAGCTTGGAAAAGGTGGATTTGGTATTGTTTATAAGGTGATGTGAATTTTTTTTTGGTAATATATCAAGTCTTTGTGAAACATGTTAAATAAAAAAATTTGAAGTTGTTGAGTGTTAATTATGCATTATTCTAAAAATATTTTTTCAGGTTAAACTTGTGGATCGACAAGTTATAGCAGTGAAAAGGTTATAAAAGAATTCTGAACAAGGAGATATAGAATTTTAAAATGAAGTCTTATTGGTGGCCAAGCTTCAATACCAAAATTTAGTTAAGCTCTTAGGCTTTTGCTATGAAAGGATTTTAATTTATGAGTTTATGCCAAATACAAGCCTTGATAACTTCATATTTGATATGGCTGCACTTTTAAATTAATTTTATATATATTGCATTAATAGTTTATATTGGGTTTCATGTCTAGTGAGAATAGACTTGGCACATTTGACATCAATATAATTAATAATTATACACTTGGATAAATGCATAAATCCAATCAAATGTGCAGATTTGGCTACAAAATTATAAGACGCATTGCTTGAGGGCTTCTTTATCTTCATGAAGATTCTCGACTTCGTATTATTCATCGTGATCTTAAAGCTAACAACATTCTCTTAGATGCATAAATGAATTCAAAAATTTCAGATTTTGGTGTGGCAAAAATTGTTTGAATTTGATCAAACTTAAGCCAGTACAAATAGAATTGTACATAGGAACCTTGTAAGTATCGTTACAAGGTAGAGTTAATGCTTACTTTGAATCATAGAAACAACATGAAAGTGACAATAACTATTTGTGGATGTGCAGTGGATATATAGCTCTAGAATATGGGAGATATAGACAGTTCTCCGTGAAGTCTGATATCTTTAGTTTTGATGTGTTAACTCTAGAGATGGTAACTGGGCAAAAAAATAGATGCTTTCAAATGGAGAGAATATTGTAGAGGATCTTCTAAGCTATGTAAGTATAGTTACCTTTGGGTTTAATACACTTTTACTCCCCCAAGATCGGTTAATTAGCCTAGTCATTAAAGTCTCCTAGAGTTGCACAACAGATTTTGGATCGAACCCTTACATATTGACAAAATAAAAGAGTCTTGATATTAATGTGTGTGCACATTTAAATTATCTTGCAGGTATGGAAAAATTGGAAGAAGAGGACAACTTCAAATCTCTTAGATCCCCCACTGAAGACCGGTCCAGCAACTGAAATAATGAGATGCATCCACGTAGGATTACTTCGTGTTCAAGAAAATGTAGCTGATAGACCAACCATGACCTCAGTCATTCTTATGCTTAATAGCTACGATATCACTTTGCTAGAACCCTCACAAGTTGCAGATTTTAATCACAACATTAAACCAGACGTCATTGCAACAAGAGCATAATCTAGGGATGATAAGAGTCGCATGAATCTAAGAGCAGCTCTATATTCTCGCTATGCATGTTTGATGATCTTGAAATGTAATACTATTGTTTAAAGTTTTATGTTTTATGTTTTCCGTTTTTTAATTAAGAGTATCACACTATGTTGAGCGGCCGTCAATTATAAATTTGCACCCCCGCAATGTTGGGAATATAACATAAAATTACAATATGAAACATCCCAAGAAAAACATTATGAAAGCATAGGAAAACAAAAATTAGTAAGGGAAGATCTCACAATGCAAAATCGGCTACTATAAAGTGACATGCTAAACGAAATTAAGTGAACCAAACTTGAACATTTTATATTTAGCTCGATTACAGTCTTCAAGGCAACTATCAGCATCGATCAAAATGATAAGCAAAAATCTGTAGGAAATTCTTCATCAATCGCATTGAGTGCTACAAATGTTTTAATAAGAAATAATAATAATAATAATAATAAATAAAAAAAAAAAAAAAAAAACCCAAAAGAACCCAAAAGAACATGCATTTCAAGCCAAATGATTCATATTAGAAATTTTGGTTAAAGATGCCAGCCAGTCGCCATATCTTTCATAACATTTACTGATTATGAAATAATAATAATAAATAAATAAACAGAACTTTAGCATTATGATCCTAATTAATTAATGTAGTTTAACATTCAGACTTTCAAGGAGGGGCAGACCTATGTGTGTAGGTGGGGGAACGAATGTCCCCCCAAAACTTTCTAAAATTTTGCTACAGTATGTACTTTATATATATATATATATTTCAAAATCTAGAAATTTGACCCCTCAAATCACTGAAAAATGTCCCCCCAAATTGTTTTTTTATTATTTTATCTTCAGCCCACTCTCTCTCACCAAATATTCTCCAGTTGTCCGGTACTTGTCCCCACTAAATTTATTTATTTTTATTCATTTAATCTTCAACTCTTTCTCTCTCTCACCAAAAAAACTTCAGCATTGTAACATTTTATTCCTTTTACCATTTATCTTTGAGGAGAAGTTACCCTCCCCTGTGTCTTTCCCTCTCATTTCAGTTTCTCTTCGTCCAAACACCTCCTCCACAACTCTCAACCCTTCCCTCGTTCACAGGCCAGGCGAAACCCAAACCTCAGGACCCCACCGTACAACTACAAAATGACATTCACATATTTGGTGGCTTTAATTTGATCGTTCGGCTCGGCTCCCCATAGAAACACCACCGCAGATCCAAGAGAATCCCTTATATTAGCTCCCTAAGTCTAACGAGAAATTTGTTCCTCTACACTCAAAATCCTGGTTCCACCCCTGATCATAGGCCACTTGGAAATAGCAAGCTGGACAAATTGATGTGCTAGCTAGTCACAACTTATATATATGACTTAATTATAGCATTATTGGAAGATTTAGCACCCACTACGCAGACAACTTATTTCCACAATATAGGAACGACGATTTTGGACGGCCCTATCATATTCAAATAAAAAAAGGGAAGAGATTACGAAGTAAAGGCACACAAATTAAAGTGAGGTAAAATCTAGAAATTCCATGTGATTGTTTTTTTTAGGGCACTTTTCTACACTTACAAACACCCTCTACTCCCCTAACCAAATCCACAGGTGGAATTATATTCCTTTCCAAATTATAGTCACCACATGCTTCTTCTTTTTTTCTTTTCTTTTTTCCCTTTTCTCTGTTTTTGTTGCACAGGTCATATCCCGTTTTATATTATATATATACGAGTAATAATATATAAGGAGGCCAGGACCAGAGTTCTCCCAAACATAATGTGACTTTTAAAATTATTAATAAATCAAAATTCAATAATGATCATCTTAAATTCAATTGTAATTTTAAAAGTCACATCACATTTGAAGAACTAAAACAAAAAAAACTCTAGTCCTTCTTACTATTGACACCAATAATTTATCTTATATATATCATTACTCTTTATATACACTACATATGTATATATATGTCAAGGAATGCTATATACTATCATTTTATCTTTTTTTTTTTTATCCTCATAAAATTAATGTGACTTTTAAAATAATTATTAAATTTTGGATAGATCACCATTGAATTTTGATTAAATGGTAATTTTAAAAGTCACCAAATGCTAGTATATACTATTACTCATAGTTTTAGTATCCAAAAGGCAAAAATAATCCCCCAAGTAATGGGCGCCCATGCTCAGGGTTGACCTAATAAGGCCCATCTCTCAAGCAAGACTACAAGTCTACAAGCAAGCCAGTCCAATTAGACCCTAGACAACAGGCATACCAATCCCAGTAAAACAATGTCTACATAAGGTCATAACCTGGCCACGTGTACCCGAACGCCCTGATATGTATTCTCAGATCATGAGGGAGCAATTGCCTAACGGAGTAGCGCATAGGAAATCAAATCGATTATCACTGGATCCTCTCCTCTGAAACAACAATCACGCGAGAAACACTCTATAAAAGGAAGGGAACGGTTCATTCACAAGGTACACATCATTCTCTACCTAATCAGCTTTTTGAAATATATATCATCCTCTCTCTCAATAAGCAAATCCCAACTTAAACATCAGAGTGTTCTCCTCTTGGCACACCCGACAAGGTCACCTTGCTTGTCTTCCTCCCCATCCCAAGTTTTGTCAGTCTAAATTACGGTGTCCAATCAACTGATTCCTCGACTTCCAATCTCAAAGTGTCCTGGTTCTAAGTGGCTGTATCATTGAATGGTGTCATGGCCCAATGGGTATCTTAATACTCCAGAGCTTCAATTAGTTCTTAGAGCATCTTCAGTAGCTTAGCTAAAAGACTAATATTAGCTATATTTAGCTATTATTGTTCATTTTTTAGCTCCAACAAAGTAGCTTACCATTAGCTAGAATAGTTACATTGCTACAGTGAACAGCAATTTGAAGTTATTCACTGTAGCACACTAGATGAATAAAATATTGTTTATTTTTATTTTGTTTATTGTTTCTTTATTTCACATCTTTTCACCCAACATCTTTTATTTCTTTTAAACACATCTTCACATCTGCTACGTCTCTCTCTCAAACACAAAATTTCTTCACACAAAATTTATCTCTCTCGCTCGCAAAATTTCTTCACATAGTTGGATGAAAAAATTTAATGCAAAAAAAAAATTATTGCATAGAAACGCATGAATGAAAACAAATCAATTGTAGTTGGATGAAAAAATTTATTTATGTTATTAATTTTAAGAATTAGTACCTGCATGTGAGATGAATGTTCCTCATATGTGTTTATTTTTGTTTTTATGAATGATTTATATATATGTGTGTTTGTTTTTCCCTTTAATTAAGTGTTGACAATAATATAATAAAACAAGATCGAATGAGAAATAATATTTTAAAGCAAGTAGAGAATGAAATAGATAATCTATTAGAGTGTGTAGTAAAAAACTATAAGTAAAGAATTGTACTTTTTCACTAGGTAAAATACCTAATACTGCTAGAGATTGAAACCCACTTCAAAAACCTAATAGTCAGAGAATATTTTAGCCCGTAGAATGTAATTCACCCTTCAGATTCCTGGCTTGTCCTCATCTGCTTCTGCTTCTGATTCAACCAACCATTTATTTAATTTCGTAGATTAGTTTATATTTCACCATTCAAAGCACGTGAAACGGCTTCATTAATGAAGCAAGTAATTAACACTTGCATGGACCACTCAAAGTATCATAGTTCAAGAGGGGTGCCAAGGGGAGCAGGCCAGGCAGGTCCCCTAAAATTTAATTTGATAACTAGTTGTATTTTGTATGTATCCCTATTTAATTAAATTAGTATTGCTCCCCCAAATATTTCAGCAGTTACTTTTTATATATCCTTAATTAGTTAAAAAAAAAATAAAAAAATAAAAAAGAAGAAGAAGAAGAAGAAAGGCATTGGACCCCTTATATATATTTGCAAGTTATCTGATCTTGTAAATTGAGTATAAGAAATTGATATAAGAATTTCAGTGAGACATAATGATAAATTATTTAATTTTGGGAAAAATACATTTTACCCCTTAAACTATCCACTCATTTGCACTTTGACCTCCAATGTTTAAAAAGTGACACTTGACCCCTCCCCAAACTTTCAAATTGTTGCAATTTGACCATTCTGACTTTTTTTTTTCCCAAAATGCCCCTCATCCCAAGTTAAAAAATAATAATAATAATTTAAAATTAAAAAATTAAAAAAAAATTAAGGGGTGGCCGGCCACCCCAGTTGGGCCTAGGGGTGGCTTCGGCCACCCCCGACCGGACACCCCTTAATTTTTAATTTTTTAATTTTTTAATTTTTTTTAAACTTGGGATGTGGGCATTTTGAAAAAAAAAAAAGAAAGTCAAAATGGTGGAATTGTAACAATTTGGAAGTTTGGGGGGTCAAGTGTCACTTTTTAAACATTGGAGGTTAAAGTGTAAATTGGTAAATAGTTCAATGGGGGAAAAATGTATTTTTTCCTTTATTTTTTCTGGCCTGAACAAGAGAATGTACATATAGTATACGTACATTAATTTAAATAAAAAGTTTGATTTCTTTTTAATTATTCTAAAAAAATCAAAATCTCTCTCTTTCTCTCTCTCGATCTCTCTCTCCAACACAAAGAAAAAGAAAGAAAGAAGGGCATCACTAATCTATTACTATCTTCATTTTAATAAGACCCCTATTTTCCCCCATTTTCCACTAGATAATACAAGGTGACCATTAAGTAATTTGGACCACGCACGTCATTTTGGAGACAATAAAGTTAATTTAGATTTTAGGAATTTCTTGCTCCACGTACAGTAGTGTCATATCATATAAACCCTTCTTAATTAATAGGGACGCGAAGGGGTCGTTTATAAAATTGAATGGCTTTTCTTAACCAAGAAAATGCATGTAAGCAACAATGGTTGAATTTTTTTAATTAGCTCAACAGTAGAGTTCCACCAACACAAAGTTTTTCAGTCACCCTTCTCCCTTAAAGCTTTCTTGGCCTAAATCTTACCGTTTTTATGAAAACACATCGCAATGGTTTCTTCAAGAGCACTCCAACTTCTGTCTGCAATTTGCTTGCTGAATATTGCTCAAGCCATTGCCTCGTCAGTCCTCCTACACCATTTATGTGTAGATAAGGGAGATACCTACAGCAGTGACGTCAACAGTACCTACAAGGCAAACCTCAATAACCTTCTCTCCTCTCTCTCCAACGCTGAAAATGCCTACAATTTCTACAATTCCTCTTATGGGGATAACCCCGACAAAGTATATGCAATTTCACTTTGTAGAGGAGATGTCAAGCCAGATGTTTGCCGTAGCTGTCTCAATGACTCCACAGTTCTTCTTACACGGCTTTGTCCCGACAAGAAGGAAGCAATAGCATGGTACGATGATTGCATGTTACGCTACTCAAACCACGACATATTTGGCGCCATGGAAAGTGGTCCTGTGTTCCATTTGAAGGGCGAAAACGTATCAGCCGATGCGGGTTGATTCAACCAGGATCTTAAGACCTTGTTGGATAGCCTCAGAGGTCGAGTGGCAGCAGGCGGCTCTCTCCGGAAGTTTGCGGTCGGAAACACAGCGGTGGTGCGGAACTTCCAAACGATATATTCACTTGTGCAGTGCACGCCCGATTTGTCTGAGCAAGATTGCAGCACTTGCTTGCGTGGGGCTATTGGAAATATTGCTTATTGTTGTGAAGGGAGGCTTGGTGGGATAGTTTATGGACCCAGCTGCAATCTTAGGTTTGATGTCTACCGCTTCTATGACTCCTCAGCTGATGAGCCACCACCGTTGCCACCAACAGCACAACCAGCATCTGCTCCGCCATCGACCAATACCAAAGGTATCTGAGTCCGTATAATTAAAAAGTAAAGCTATTTAATAAGCTGTTATATGATTACTATATAACTCAGATAACGTGACAATTAAAATCAACAATTAAATAAAGTTATAATCAGTTTTATAACTTTACTTGCATAATTCGTTAAGTTCAAAATGTTTTAAGGTGAATAAATTACTGGGTTTTGCAGGAAAGAAGAGTAACAAATCTCGAACATCCATCATTATAGTTCTGGTTCTGGTGGTACTAATCATCTCCATTTGCATCTATTTGAGACTGAGGAAGCCAAGGGAGAAACTAGAAAGTAAGAAAAGAAATTCGTTTATTGTACTAGTTGTTACCAAAAAGTTAGAACTTGAATTGTTGCTTATTGCAAAGGAAGTAACAAAATTAGAAAATATTTGCCATAGTGATATGGATGTGCTTCCTCAAGTACTAGGGTCTAGGTGATACTTCTAGGAATAAGATTTCACCGATATCATGAGGGTAATTTGTTTGTGGTTGATGTGGTAGTATATATCATGTGAACTGCTATGTTAATTTGTAAGGAATTTTGTAGAAAAAGTTGTAATTCTCCAAGCTAATTAGCATGTATTCTATATTGTGTTGATCCTCTTTTAATAATTAATACACTTATAATTTGGACAACCTTTGACTTCTTCCTAGACAAAGCTGTGGATGAGGATGAGATTAGAGGTGCAGAATCCTTGCAATTTGACTTTGACACCATTATAGCTGCAACCGAAAACTTTTCTGATGCAAATAAGCTTGGACAAGGTGAATTTGGTGTTGTTTACAAGGTAATGTCCGTGACATTCTATTTTTTTTTTTTTAAGTATATCAAGTATCCCAAAAACATGTTAAATACAAAACTTAGAATTGCCCAAGGCTTAAATAAGTTTTATTCTAATACATATATTTTCAGGGAATACTTTCTAATGGAGAAGTTATAGCTGTGAAAAGATTGTCGAGAGATTCTAGACAAGGAGATCTAAAATTTAAGAATGAAGTCCTCTTAATAGCCAAGCTTCAACACCGGAATTTAGTGAGGCTCCTAGGCTTCTGCTTGGAAGGAAACGAAAGACTTTTAATTTATGAGTATGTGACAAATACAAGCCTTGATCACTTCATTTTTGGTAGGTTTGCCCTTTTACTTTTGTTTAGTTTTATGTTTGTCAGCAAATTTAGTGTCCAAACTTGTTGTGTTGTAAGTCTAGGTTTAAGGTCTAAGTTGGCTCTTAAATTGAAGTCCAAAACTTGGTTAAAAGTGAAGATCATAAGAGGCCGTTTGCAACCTCGATTAAATGGCATTCGAATGAGGCAATTTTACAAGGTTTAGAAAATTCAAGGCATGCGCAGAATGCCTTTATCGCAAGCCCATTCGAAAGGCGTTTGAATGAGATCATCATGGCACTTTAAGAATCGAGTTCCAAGTTTGAACAATGCTGAATTTACAATGTCTCAAAAACGGTCATTGAATGCTTCAATCACACTCATGTAGGAAGTAGGTTCGAATACAATGATGTTAAGTCAAATCCTAGGCATTTGATCACAATGATGTTCGAACCGTTTTGAACACTGCATGCGATAAGTTGTTCGAATGTGACTTACTCCCATTCGAATGCAATAGCCTCATGATCTACGACTTTCACAAGACCTAGAGCCTATTTTTCATTGCTCTTGAAGAAGTTCCTAAACATCTTTAGGTCTTATACAATTTTTTTTCTTGTCTTTGATTTTCATCAATCAAAACACAGAAAAACCTTCAATCACTAGAGTTTTAGGTTGTAGCAAACAATGTTAATTTGTTCGTAAATGTGATTCCTGTAGAAGAAGGCTATAATTTATGGAACTACTGTGGTGGGATGTGAGTGGATCGTTTGTCGTGTTTACAAATTGAGTCTTGGGAATTATAAATGTTTTGCAAGTAAAATCATTCGGTAACATAAATCTTATATAGTGGATGCATTTGGAGTTGACTAGCCCGCATAGTGGTTTTACTTTTGAAAGGTTCTTCAAATGTTTCCACTTCGTTACAAAATATGTGTGTAAATTTTCTTTTATGCTTGTTTTGATTTTGGTTTTGACATCTATGGTATTTGACTTTAAAGTTAAATCAGTTTTGTCAATGTGATTAATAATAACTTGGGGTCTAAATTAAAAAAATTTAAGTTTAATTTTCATGTTGCTTCCATAGTTATTAATTTTAAGGTTCCATGTTGTTAAAAGGATAGATCTTCGACATTTTTTATTTCAATATGATCACAAATTTGGTTGAATGCATAGATCCAATCAAACGCGTACTTTTGGATTGAGAGAGGCGCTACAAAATCATAAAAGGCATTGCTCAAGGGCTTCTTTACCTTTATGAAGATTCTCAACTCCGTATTATTCATCGTGATCTTAGAGCTAATAACATCTTGCTAGATGCAGAAATGAACTCCAAAATTTCAAATTTTGGCATGACAAGATTGTTTACACTTGATCAAACTCAAGGCAATGCAAGTAGAATTATGGGGACCTAGTAAGTATCCTTGTAGCTAGAGCTAAATTTTATTTATTTTGTACCATAAAAACAATAATAGAATCCTAACAATTGTTCTTTAATATGATTGTGAATATGTAGTGGATATATGGCTCAGAATATGCAATGCATGGGAAACTCTCAATTAAGTCCGATGTCTTTAGTTTTGGTGTGTTAATCCTAGAGATGGTGACTAGGCAAAAAAAATAGTCGCTGCCGGACTGGAAAAAATAAAGAGGA
This sequence comes from Corylus avellana, assembly GCF_901000735.1. Classification (NCBI taxonomy): domain Eukaryota; kingdom Viridiplantae; phylum Streptophyta; class Magnoliopsida; order Fagales; family Betulaceae; genus Corylus; species Corylus avellana. The sequence goes on from NC_081541.1 coordinate 8,092,589, forward strand.
CCATCTAACCTATGTAAGTACGTGTTAGAGTGTGTTTAATACTGTGATTTCGCATATCAAAGTTACAATTTGAAACCAAATTATAAATGTATCGTTTAAGAATGCGTTTTTAAAAAATTGTGATTTGAAAGGGTAGAAAAATTTGCATTTTCAAATCAAGGCAATGGGGTGTATTTTTTAAAATGCATTATTTTAAATGCTAAACTATGATTTTACTAAATACTTAACTATATTTTTAAAAATTGCATTTTAAATTCACTATTCTTAAATCGCAAATTTTAAAATCGCAAATCCAAACAAACGCTTGCATTAACTAGTATAGTGTTCTCCATAATATTGTGTGTGCCCATTTAAACTATCTTGTAGACGTTAAAAAACTGGAGGGAAGGGACAACTTCAAATCTCGTTGATCCCACATTGAAGACCGGTCCGAAAACTGAAATAATGAGATGCTTCCACATAGGATTATTGTGTGTTCAAGAAAGTGAAGTTGACAGACCAACCATGGCTTCAGTCATTCGTATGCTTAATAGCTACTCCACCACCCTGCCGGTACCCTCACCACCGGCAATTTTCATGAACAACAGCATTGAATCAGACGTGTCCTTCCAATGGGAGCATTATTTTGGGATAGCAGAGGCAGATTCAGGTCAATTATCCCAAAACTCAGCAAGCTTCAAGTACTGGCGGACTAATGTTTGATGATTTTGAGATGTAATACTATTATTGTTCGTAGTTCTTTTTCTTTAAGCTTTTTAATTAATTAAACACGGTATGTTTGAGTTACCACTAATGATATATTATATTAGTGAGCCAAGAAAGTTATCTCAATCAGATCGACTCGTTAATCGGATCCATCCATAGCGTTTAGGCATTTAGTAATTAATTAATTTAATTTAAAATAACAAATATGGAATAAATAAATCAATATTGCATAGTTAAACAAAGAGAAATGCTAGGTTGCCAAAAAAAAAAATCAAAATTAGTTTTCAAATGATGTGTTATCATCTCATGTGATATATTATTTTAGTAAATAGAGGCATAGGGTGATAAGATTAATACATTATTTGGGAACGATTTTAGCATTTCTTTAAAACGATGATCAAAAGGCGGTTGTTGCTATTTCTACAAGTGTAATAAGCAAATAGTCTCTAAAAATAGTTCGTATGCGAGCAAGATTAATATGGAAATTCTTATAAAAAAATAAGAGTAATGCTATAAAAGCTCACACTTCTTACTCTCTTAAGAGGTTTTTCAAACTACCATTGGATTTGGGATGGAAGTTTATTAGAAATTGTAAATTCTTTTATTGTTAGGAATGAAATTATATAATCCATATGAAATGCTTAAACTTTTTGAGGCGTGTGCATTGTGAGTCGCTTGCAATTAGTGAGTCGGTGTCCAACAAATCTATTAGCCTTGCAACTCATTTGATCGTTAAAGCAAAGGCTAAAATATTTTAAGTCAAAAACACAAAGAAAGGATAACCGATTTGCTAAATAAGAATTCCAGTATTCTCATAATTAGTCTCTATTTTCTTTGGATTGGTAGAGTTTTCTCTTCTCTATATATGAATTACCTTTCTCCTTCAATATTGAGTTTTTCCTTACCTGATCGTTGTCAGAATAATCATAGTTACCATGCTTCCTATGAGACTGTCTAAAAGTCTAAAACAACTTATGGAGGTAGGTTAGTCACCTAGAAGAGCTAATGATCAGAGTGTTTGATCACCCACATTAAGAGCTAAAGGGTGGTGGTCGATTATCCCAACGCAACTTGGGTATGGGTATGCTAAGGATGTATGGAAGTTTCAATGTATCATGTTAGGGCCCTATGGGCATAGCAACATATTTGATATTACCAACATGAAAACATTAATAAAAGGTCAAATTTATATACCACCAAGGGTGTAGTCTAGTGGCATCTGGATTCTGGGTTGTATTAGTGGCGACTAGATCTCAAGGTCGAATTTCACAATAGAAAGTGTTTGGGGTTATTGCCTTGTCTATTTCTTGGGTGTTGTTGCTAGAATACTCTTTGAGGGATTGGTATTAAGTTATGACTCGATTGATTTTGAGGGAGTACTTACTGTTTTCACTGTTTAAACCCTTTATGAGTGATGCCCAACAAACATGTGCTACTATGATCACGCTCAGATAGAGTAGTCACTCTGATTGTCCCCTTCTGCCTTTTTTAATAAAAAAAAAAATGTCAACTTTATTTGTTGCTATGGATGCAACTTATGATATATGCATAGCAACAGCGCGAATTTTTATTCTTTCATAATAGAAATGTTATGTAATTCATTCCACATAGGTTAATGGTGTGTATTTAATTATTTTTTTAAATAACTAAAATAAAAATTCACTGAAAACACGTCAGATTAACCAATACAAAATAAATATAAAAATCTAGTTCCGGATCTTCCTCCCATTTACTCAAAAAAAAAAAAATAATAATAATAATAATAATAATAAGTGCCATTTTTGAACTAAAGACGTGGCACGATCATAGCGGTTCAGGTTACTTTCTTTGGTCGATTACATCTCTCTCTCTCGCTTGCTCACTCGTTTTAACCCATTTGGTAACGCGTAATTGCAGAGAGTCTTCTCCGAGCGGCCTACACTCAACTCTCAAGGTACAAAGTGCTTTATTCGTTTTCTTTTTACCTATTCAATGTTTGGCTCTTGAGAAAGCTAAGGAAAGAAAAAGAGAATGGAAACGAAACTTCGAAGCGAGTATTGAAAAGCCTACTTCAATTCAGCCTAATATATACATATATGGCTCGGAAGTTTTAAATTGGAGTTTTTTTCCTTCTCCTGTATTTTCTCTGCGGCCAAACACAGTTTGGGGTTTATACTTTATAGTTTAGGGGTTATTGTTTCCAATACTTCCGTTTGTATAGGTACGTCTTGTCGTTTTCTATTTTTCGTTATTTCTAATTTTTCTTTGCCATTAGTTGCAAGTTGATTATATGTGATTTAAAATTGGATTTGCATAGAGACGCATATTTTTTTTGGAATCTTTGGATTAAATTCGATTCATTGGTGAGAGTTGCATTATCCTCCCCAATTGGTGGGCAATATTTTTTAATTAAGTCACTGAAAGTTTTGGAAAAATGATGGAAAATCCGGCGGAAGTTGAAGGAAAATTAAACTTTTGCCCTGGCTGAAAAATGAGTACGAATCATAGACAAGAAAGGAAAAATGATCATGTACTTTGAATTTTATGATATGAGGGGTTATATGTGCTTTACTTTAGGCACCTATATATATTGAGTTGAAGTTTGTGATGGTTGAATTTTTACGAATCTGAAATATCTTTTGTGCTCCATTCAAGGCCCGTATTGTAGCAGCATCGCTTGTCTGTTTTAATAATTTTATTTTCCTTCCATCTTTACGTAAAAGTTAGTTACGCACAACCTTGCAAGCATTGGTTAATTTTATTTTCCAATTTGTTACCAAAAGTTGTAATGTTTTTAATTTAAGCACTTAATTTATTTAGTGCATTTACTTATCAAAAGTTTATTTAGTGCATTCAATAATGCATGATAGTTGGACACTTAGTTGATACAAATTTCAAAATCCATTCAATCACCTACAATTTGTTGTGAATGCTAAATGCTGAACATGCACATAGAGTTTTAATCATTTTATTAAATCTTTTAGGTGAGACTCTTCCTCAGAAGTAAATTGTGTTCCTTTTGTCACATATGCAATGAGCAATACTATAGTAAATGTCGCTTACACTATCAATGTTATTGCTACTACCACTACCTTAAATGATGTCAATGTTGACTCCACGGCCAGAATGATAATGACTCAATGTCACCACCATGATAGACAGTTATACTAATCCTATTGTTGTCGCCAACAGCACTGCTGCTATTGCTCCCATGAAATTGTTGCTGCTTGCAGTTCCACTAATACCATGATTGGTACCAACTCATGTTGTCATAACTTTTAAGACAGTCACATCACTATCATCAATAATCCCTGAATTATTCATAAACAACACCCCTACAGTCACTAAAGTTGGAACTAGCTGCTACCGATGCCATCAATCAAAAAAATAAGAAATGAAAGATGGATTTTCATATTTTCAGACATATCAGTATCACCCTGGTAGGGAGTGTTTATAATATCTTGGCGAAAGTTCTTGCTAATAGATTGAAGCAAGTGTTGGGAGTGCTTATTTCAAACAGCCAGAATGCATTTATTGAGGGGAGACAAATTGTAGACTCAGTACTTATAGCCAACGATGCTTGGACAGCAGGATGAGATCGGGTATTCCTGGTTTTTTGTGCAAACTAGACTTGAAGAAGGCTTATGACCACGTCATCTGGGACTTCCTCTCTTATCTATTGAGGCGTAGTGGGTTTGGCTCTAAATGAAGGAGGTGGATTTCTACATGTATTTCAACGGCCTGCTTTTCTATCCTGATCAACAGTGGCCCATATGGCTTCTTCGGAAGTACTCGGGGCCTTCGCCAAAAGGACCCTCTCTCACCCCTTCTCTTTGTGATAGTCATGGATGCTCTTAGTAGGATGCTATCTAGAGTGATGGTTGGGGTTTTGTTATTAGGTTTGTTTGCCAAGCTAGAGCTGGCTCGCAAGTTTGACAAGCACCTTCCAAGTTGCGCTCAAGCTGGAAATTTGAGGGTTAGTTCGAGCTTGAGCTCTGCACAATTTCATTCCAAGTGAGCCTGAACAGTGCAAAGCTTGGGTCGGCTTTATTTGTTTGTACCCATACCTAATTCTATAACTAACATGCAAGTTATATACTAAATGGGAGCACAAAATTAAATTTATGTGTTCAGCCATGTCAGAAACCAAAAAGAAAAAAAGAACAGTAAATATTTCTTTTGGTTGATTTATATGGGTGGACATTTGAGCCACTTTAACTTAAAGCTAGGTTCAATCTTGTTTGGGATATGCCTTACAGAGGACATTTCAGTGGTTCAGTACTAATCTTACTAAGTTGGAAAATATAGATGTTCTTGATTGAGCATGGTGGAAAATGAGCATGTTTGAATTTGTCGTGGTGTCTCTATCTAGTGAGCTGTTTTGTTAATTTTTACTGTGGTTCATTGACTTGATGGTTCCCTTTTAGATGAGTTGGGTAGCTGTCAATGTTTCTCTTCCTAGGTTAGTTACAAGTCTCCTTTGTCCTATAACCTTTTCTCTAGTCTGTAGTCATAAGCATTGAGTTTCCCAACCTATAGCTTTGCGTCTCTCTCTCTCTTCAAATGTTGCATTTGATACAGGTTTGGTTTCTTTTCTCATTTTACAACTACCTAACGATTTTAATGTTAAATAACTTTGGGAATTTAGCATTGATTTAAACTCCATCCTTGTAATGTGCCCTTTGAACTGGTTGCTACTTCTATCTGTGCGTTATGTGAAGCTAGCAAGAGCCTATGGACATTTTTGGTATCTTTAATATTTTTCCTTTATGCGAACAGATGGAACAGTCTCTCTCCTTGCTTTCATTTAAGGGTTCTATTACTGAAGCAATTATAGAAGCCAAAAGGCAGAAGAAACTCTTTGTCGTCTATATTTCGGGTAAACACTTCTTTCATATGATTTCTATAGTTTTGCTTTTACGGAGTTTCCTATCAGCGGGCGTAAGGTGGGTATAGGTGGTACTCAATTTATTTGAAGTGTTGTGCTCTGGTGATACATTGAATAGTCTTCATTGCAAGAGCTTTTTGTTTTATGTACAGGAGCTTTTCGTTGTATGTACATTTGAAGTGTCGTGCTCTGGTGATACTTAACTCTTTTTCTCTTTATTGAGGTTAAGTTGATTTGGTGGGTTAATGTTTTCAGGTGAAGATGCAGAGTCTTGTCGTTTGGAAGAATCCACATGGACTAATTCAAATGTTCGCTTTCTTCCCTTTTCTTATTGATTTTTAGTTGGTCAGGGTTTTCCTTTAATTCATTTCATATGCACTCCATCTATGTTTCTTACTTTCAAAAGCTGCATTCAGGTGGCAGAGTCTCTATCAAAGTATTGTATTCTACTGCATATTCCTGGAGGGAGCACCGATGCTGCATACTTTTCTGCATTATGTATCCTGCTTGATGATGGCAAATCTTACTTTCCTTGAAAGCTACGCTTTTGAGCTTATTTCCATTCTTCAAAAAAGACATTAAACATGATAATCTGACATTGAGCTACCAGAATAATATATATTTAGAACCCAAGTTTTTAAGAATGTTATCATGGTTTTTTGGTTGAATTTTAGGTGCAATTTCATTTTTAAGACAACCGGGTACTCACAATCCGTTGCTACGACGTGCATCTTGACTGATTTTCAGTTCAATTTGCTGTTAAATAAGATTCACTTAGAGATGTGGAGCATCCAGTCTTTCAAATTTTCATGACTATTGGCACATCGCGTGGAGTAGGTGGGAACCATGTCCAAAGTATTTCAAGTATATGAATGATATCTTTGATGAAACACCATACATCATACAATTCTATTCTAAGTGTTGTTATGAACAAGAAATGGCACCTCTACACATTATCTATCTTGGAAATTAGATTATTTATTTATTATTATTATTATTATTTTGTGTACTTTGGTCCATCTTTACCTGCAGGCAGTATTTAAAATATTTGCTCTTTCAGGTAAGATGGTCACCAAATACTAGTATTGCAAAAGTACTAGCTGAGCTCAAATTTTAAAATTGGTATGGTTTGCATGAATTCACTTGCTTTCTTTTATCTGTTAAACAAACTGTTCTTGGTTTTGACTCTTAAGTCTCCAGAAAGTTTTATTTTATCTTTTGTGGCAGATGAGCATTTCCAAAATTTCAAAATCATTTCTATTACTTGCAAAGAAAAGAGAAAGAAAAAAGCATTTCATTAATATGTTCTAATTACAACAATCATTTCATTGTGTTAAGTTATATGACGTTTAAGTAGCTTCATGGTTCTCATCTTTTTGGGGCAAAAGTAGGAATTTAGTCTAGGGGAATTGGATTGAACTAGAATTTTTTTTTTCCCCTTGAAATATTCCACCTTTTGTTCACAGATGATACACTTATAATGTGTGATGCAGGTTGTGATCAAATCCATAGTTTGGGTCACATTCTCCTATGTTTCGAGGCCATTTCAGGCTTGAAGGTCAACCTTCGAAAATTTGAGTTAGTCGCAGTAGGGGAGGTACCGCATAAGGAAGAGCTGGCCAATATTCTTAGTTGTAGCATTTCTTCTCTTCCCTCGAAATATTTGGGTCTCCCTCCGGGTGCTTCTTTTAAATCAAAGACTATTTGGGATGGGATAGTCGAGAAAATGGAAAAAAAAGGTTGGCTAGTTGGTACTTGGAAGAAGATCTACTTGTCTAAGGGAGGGTGCCTTTTGCTCATCAAGACTATGTTACCCAGTCTACCTATGTACTTCTTATCCCTCTTCCCATTACCAACGGGCGTTGCTAGGAGATTGGAGCATCGTCAAAGAGATTTTCTTTGGGATGGACCAAGCACGGAGTCCAAGTTTCACCTGGTGAATTGGAAGACTATTTGCTCCCCAATCCCTACAGGTTGGGAGTAAAAACTCTCATGTTGTTCCTTAAAGCTCTTCTCTTAGTAAATGGTTATGGAAATTCGTGGAAGAGGATAAATCTTTGTGGACAGAGATGATTGTTGAGAAGTATGGGGTCCAAAGAGGGAATTGGTGTTCAAAGGAAGCTTGAGGGCCTTACGGTATCTTTGGAGGAATATTAGAAACGGCTGGGGTTTTTCTTTAATCTTGTCTCCTTCAAGGTTGGGGACGGATGCCGCGTTTGCTTTGGGCATGACGCATGGTGTGTATAAGTGGCTCAAAATTACTCTTTCCTATAACTTTTATTCAATAGCCAGTAACAAAGAGGCCTTGGTGTCAGACTATTTGGATCCCTCCAACTCTTCTATCCATTGGAATTTGAGTTTCATTAAGGTAGTCCAGGATTGGGAGTTGGAATCTCTTGACTCCTTTCTCAATCTATTATACTTCTCAAAAACCCATTTGGGGGAGGTGGATATAATGTTGTGGACCCCAGCTCACAGTCATGGTTTCGAAGAGAGGAGCTATTACAAAATGTTACAGACTGGAGAGCAGTGTTCGGTCCAAGGTTGAGGCCCCTCCCTGCATTGCTTTCTTCTTATAGACGACCACAAAGGGTAGAATCCTCACCGTTGATAATCTTAGAAGGCAAGTTTTCTCTATTGTAAACAGGTGTTGCCTATGAAAAAAGAATAAGGAGACTGTAAATCACCTTCTTATTTACTGCGAGTACACCAGAGCACTTGGTTCTCAACTTATTTGGGGTTTCGTGGGCTATGCCTAGCAACATCGTAGAGATGCTTCATTGTTGGAAGATTCAAGTGTAGGAGCATCCCAAAGAGGCCATCTAGGAAGTTAGTCTTGCTTTCTTAATGTGGAGTATTTGGAGAGAAAACAAATAGGCATTTCTTTGAGGAATCTGAGTCCAACGTGCTTTCTTTAAAATCCTCTTTTTTGAGATCTCTTTTTGATTGGGTTGTTGTATATGTTCCTAACTTCTCCTCATCGAATCTAGTGGATCTAGTTAATTTTTTAGATTTTAGAGCCTTTAGGGTGATTGGCTCTCTTCTATACTTTTTGTGTATGAGGGCTTTGCCCTTTTTTTTATAGGTAATATCAAGAAAGCTTTATAGAAAGCGTACGCGCCCCAAGCATACAGGAAGTATACAAAAGGACACAAAAAGCAAAAAGAACAAAAACACAAAAAACAGGAAAGAACAAGGAGAAGTTGAGGGTTTTGCCCTTTTCTTTCAATAAAATTATTATTCTTACTCTTTTTTGGGCCGGGGGGGGCTCCTTTTCAGTGGTTGGTTTGTTCCATCAAAGAGTTAGTAGTTCTCTTTTGTGTGCATTGCAATATGTGTCATCTTAATGCCAGTGCTGTCATTGTTTTATTTTACCTGGTAAAATATCTTTTTAAGCTTTGTCTAACATTTTTTTTTTTTTTTTTTTTGATAAGTCTTAACATTTTTTTATAAAACCAAGCACATATCCTTGACTCAAGCTGTTACAGACCCACAGAAATCTGTTCCTTCTATTACAGCTATAGGATTTCATGGTGTACAAGTTTGGCAAAATGGTATGTTGTTCATATTTAAATTGGAAACTCTGTTTCAGGCTAGCATCTAGGACAACACATAACCATGTAGTTAATTTTTGGTTATTCCCTTTGTGAATAACTTTACAGACGGATTTGTCAGTGCTGAAGATCTAGCATCCAGTTTAGAGAAGGCATGGTTGAGTCTGCATATCCAGGTATATAGTTGTTCATTTTAATCATCATTAGTCAGCACTTGCAAATGCCTATTTTCTTCTGTTATGGTCCCACTGCTCCCAATCCTTGGGCTACCATGTTGATGAGTGGCCATGTTTGAGGAGCAGATCTCCATTTGACTGGGTTCTAAGTTGTGGAAAAAGCAATGGAAAAGATTTAAACCCCTTAGTTGTCTACAATGCAGTCGCGTCTGCTTTAGTTTATGAGGAGATTGACTTTCCATCTAATGATGTGCCTTGTCATGCAATGCCCTCTCCTTGAATCACTGCCTTTTATAAGAAGATTGCTATACCCCTTTCAGGACCAACTAAAATATAACATATACTTTTACTTCACACTAATGACAAATCAACTAGAATATATGCTATCCATTTTACATGTCATGGAGCAGACCAAGGCTATGTTTGGCAAAGGAGTGGACTTAGGAAGTGGGCCGAAACTATAGCAGATTTAATTGATGTGAGAGAAAAAAGTAAGAATATTTTGTATAAAAAAGTGAAAAATTTTGTTTTGTAGTATTTTTTTATTTGAATAGTAATAAAAAGTGATTGATGTAATGTAAAAAATAAGAATGTTGGGGTTGATTTTTAGAAATAATTTTTTGGAATTTTGGGTCCAGTCCGGCCCACTCCTTTGCCAAACACAGCCCAAGTCATATGAAACCAATCTCATTCTTTTTTGTCTTAGTGCCAAATATGATACTCTAGCAATAATCACCCGTGAGAGGCCAGATGCCATTATTGGGCAGTTACAAGCCTAGGAACTTCCTTAGTTTCTTTTTATTAGAAACATGACAAGGTCATATATATTGTGGAGTGCAGGAAACAACTGCAACTTTCCTGACTGCGGCACTTGCTTCAAGGAATTCTGGAGCATCTACTTCTAGTTCTAATGCTGCCTCATCTAATGAACAAATTTCTTCAAGTATAGTTGTTCCATCACCTTCAACTGACGAGCATGTCCAATATGAAGAGGCTAAGCCAGCAGTAACCTCTGACGTAACCGAGGAAAAGAAAGGCCATGAATCCAAAGTTGAGGTAACTATAATAGGTAGTCATTGCCTCGTTGATCTTTTATATTCATTAACTGTTGCATGATATGCTTGTACTGTTTCATTCCATTTACATGGACAGGAGAAAGATACTGAAATGAATGAGAAGGCATCTTCAAGATCATATAACACCGGCAAGTTAAAGGGTGTTGTGGATGAACAGCCCACCTCATCCACTAAGGTACATAAAGGATCAGTTGATCCTTTAGTGGCCGGCATAGAAAAATCTAGAGCTGATCATAACTCTTCCAGTGTTGAAGATGGTTGTCCTGCTCCAGAAAAAATCAGTGGTCATCATTCAGGTGCTACTGGAGGAGGTGAGCAATTGGCTGGTACTGAAGTAAATGAAGCTGAGCAAGATGAAAAGGCTGAAGCTGTAAACCATATGCAGGCTTATGCATCTGATGGTTCTAAAAGAGATAATATGTCTAGTGATGTCCATTTAAATATACGATTGCCCACTGGTTTTAGCCTACAAGAGAAGTTTTCTGTGACAAGCACTTTGAGAATGGTGAAAGACTATGTTGATGAAAACCTACCAAGTGGCTTTGGCACTTACGATCTAGCCATTCCTTATCCCCGCAAATTATTCAGTCACCAAGGTATGAACATTGTTTGTTTTCTTTTTTCTTTTTCTTTGAAAAGAAGGCTAAAATGCATATTGGTCCTTTCAAGTTTAGAGTTTCTGCCAATTTGGGTCCTAGTATCTTTGATTTGGTCATTTTAATTCTTGAACCTGCACATCATGGTCAATGTGGCCCTTCTATCCGTTCTGTTAACTTTGTCCCTGTCAAATTTCGTCTAATGTCACGTGATGCTGCATAAAATTAAATGACATAGTTATGATGAAAATGATCATGAGGGAAAAAAAAAATAGAGAGAGGGAATGAGTGATCATCTGAGACCCCAGATCTGGTAATGGAGTGGGGCTGCCCCCTCCTCCTCCCTTGCAGGGGCAGGCGCCCACGGCCCAGGCCTGATCTTACCTGCCTCTACCAAAAGAAATGTGGGCTCCCATATCAATGGACACTTGATCATGATTTTATCATCTTCAATACTATTTTACTTGTTATTTATTAGATACTATGTTTTCAATAATTACAGTTAGCATGATCCGCATATTTTTCCTTTTGTGTTATCTACAATCTAGGACCCATGTGGGGAAATCTTCAGCTAGGATATGTTTCTGTGTGTGTTTATACATGATAGCATTTCAAAATGAAATTACTTCTATTTATGCTTAATCCACATTCCTTGTGGGAGTATGAGATGTCGCCTTGGTTATTGATGCTGTTTACTCACAAGACAGCATCAGGAATGATCTTTCTGTTCTATTGTTTTTAACATGTATGTTGACAGAAACACACCACAATTTGTATGTAAATGATTGATATATTCCATTTGCTACAGATTTGAGCAAATCATTGTCAGAGTTGGGCCTGCTTAATAGACAAGCACTGATAGTGGTTCCACATCAGAGAGGTGCAGGTAATTACAGAGGAGCATCTTCCTCCTCTGATCAAACAGATACTAACGTTGATTCTTCAGATGGAACTAATGGGGGATATTTTGCATACGTGAGGAGGATTTTATCTTACATGAATCCTTTCTCTTATCTGGGTGGTGGTGCCAGCTCATCAAGCTCTGAACAGGAATCTCAAAATGGCATATGGCAATATGGTGAGTTTCCTTACCTAACTGTACCAATTTTATGCGATTAGGTCTAGGATCTGGGTCGAGGAAGTTATTTATTGTATGTTAGTTTAAGCCACAAACAAGTAACTGCTATTTCCACAATTGCTTGTTTAATTTTGATTAAAAATATATTCCTGACAAACAATGGCCCACCGTTTAACAAAAAAATTTGAGTGAAATGTTGATGAGGAGGTGATGGAATGAACTATAGCAGCCAGTATGAACTAATTAGTTATTTATCAAACATACTGGTACAAATCCCCATTTTATATGGAGACCACTATTTAACAAAAATTTATGAATGAAATATAGATGAGGTGTGTGTGTGCACATACAGCCTATATTCCTAACAGTTTGTATAAAAATCTCTGAAAATGACATATTTCCTTTATGCCTAATGTGTGAGATATGTTTGTTTTGCTGCTATGACGGCTGTAGTTGCCTAGGGGTTGGATACTCTTCTCTTCTGTTGTTTCTTTTTCTTTTTGTTGGTTGAGAGATTTTTTTTTTTTGGTTGGAGAAGGGGGACAGTGAATGGTCTCAGGTTGGATGACTTGTAATAATTTGGTGCCCTTCCTATTGGTTGGTAGGTATTTGACTACATGGAATGAACTAGCTTCCTGCATCTACTAGTTATGTATTATCTTCTTCATTCTGCTGCTGGATGAGCAGAACGAAGAAGAAACCTTCTGCATTCTGATGTCTGGGGCCATTTCCCGTCCTTTCTCTCTCTGCTTACCCCCTTCTTTTCTCATAGGGAGTTAATTTAATTTAAAGCTTGTTTATGAATGATGATGTATTTCGTCAGTGAGAAGAGTTTGTTTGCTATATGGCTGGTTGGTGTTGCATTTTTGCAGTAATTAATAAATTGTGTTTCTTTATTGTTTGGAACCTTTTAAATTCCTTGTATTGAAGTGTGTTCCCTGAGTCCTTCGAAGTCTTTATTGGAATAGAAACTTTCTTGAGCATTGTTTATAGTAGTTGTCACTTCTCAGAGGATTTCTTTCCAGTAAAAATAGCAGTTTTTGCTTTTCGACAGAGGTGTAAAATCTTTTTTGTTCGTGGTTTTTTTTTTTCCTTGGTTTGTGTGTGGGGAAATACTTTCTATCTGTTTAGTCAAGACATTGGAGGAAAATTGTTGTGCAATATGCATTGGTGGCATTTGCATCCACCTGTTCTGTTCTCCTACCATATGCCTTAACCTACTATCAGAATAGCGTACTCTACTTACTTGATTGGCTTTTTGCTATTTTAGGTCCAAATCCTACACTTCAGAATAACATGACTGGAAGAGAGAGGCCCCAGTCCCACCACTCTTCAAACCAAAGCACCTCTGCAACTGGAAGAGATGATGGCAAGAAGAGGCAACCAACGACATCCCGTTTTGGGAGCAATATTCATACTCTAAAACATGATGAAGATGATGGCCGGTTCAATGACAGAAATTCCTTCTGGAATGGTAATTCTACACAATATGGTGGCGGCAACAATGACAAATAAGGTCTTAAGGTATACCCCCTCCTGCAACAGTTTGAGTTTTTTTTTTCCCTTTGCATTTGAGTTGCCAGCTTCATTGCCTGTTCTCCTAAACTATTAACTTAAAAACTTGAGTTTACTTTCAACACAGAAGATTGTAGATATTACCTACTAAAAAGGGGGCTAAATTTTTAGCATCTTATGTTGGATTTAATCTTGTGACTTTGCCGTGTAATATGTAGTAGCTCTTTTCTGCCCATATAGGAAGAATAAGCCCAATAATGTAATTGAAATGCTTCTTTCTAGCGCCACATTTGTATATAATTGTATTATTAAGAGGAGTAATGCTAAAAACCAGACCGCACTCTTGAAGCCAAATATATATTTTTCTGGATTTGTTTACTATGGAAGTTGTTTTTGTTGAGGATGACACAGATATTTTCATATGTCCTCCGTCCTTGCTTGGTTTGCTCATGAGCATGGAGTTCACTAAAAACATGAGCAAATTAGTTTCTTTAGTTTGCAATTTCAATTCAAATGGCTGTGAGCCGTGAGGAGGCCCCGGTATTTTGTGATGGAATAATGTAAGGCACACTTGAATGGGCTAGTCTAATATATAACCGATCTAATGGTGATTCATGTTTAACCCACATATGAAAGATGAAGGTTTGGGTTGTAATGAGCTTCACTGCATTGATAATTGCATATTTTCTACATTTTCTGTTGTTTGAAACAACACAACATAAGAGTATATTGATTGGAGATATTATTCCAAAGAGAATCCCCAGCACATTCATCGTGGCGTTTGGATCCTGAAATCTAATATTCTTTCTGGCATATACATTTCAGGAGTGTGATGTTTAGGAATCTAGATTTTCAGGAATGTGAATATCCCCATGTTTGGGAATGATTATCGGATTCCTAAGAATATGGGATTTTTTATGTTTGGTTTATTCTTAGTCATCCTATAAGAATTATGTATTCTTTTCAAAATATTCTTATGTACGTTTTGTCCAAATCTTCCTTACAATTTGCTATAGGATGCCTAAGAGTAAACCAAACATAAAAATCTCATATTCCTAGGAATCCGATAATCAAAATGTATTGTCCCATTGTCTTTTTGTTTTTTTGTTTTTTTTGTTTTTTTTTTTTTTTATCTATTACATTCTTTCAATATTTGTAAGAGTTTTTCAATAATCAAATTGAAAGTCGGGATGTGCATTCTCGTTTTTTTTATTAAAAAAAAAAAAATCACATTTCCAAGTCAAGGGAATGTGGATTTCCTCCTCTCTAGAAGGGAGTCCACATTTATTTTGGAATGTGAATTACCTCCAGTTAAGTCCCAACAAATAAGGTAATCTTTTAGGAATCCTAAAAAATTACTTTTATCCAAATGCCACATGAGTTTTCGTGCTATTTAAAATTAAATTAATTATTACCTGACATTTAAATATGGCTTTTAACCCCTTAAGTCGCTCATTCCATTTAAAACTATTTATGTGATATCAACGCCAATATTAATAGAGGAGTATGCTATAAGTCTTTTTAGAGTCATTTTAAATACAATGTGACTTTTAAAATAATTGTTGAATTTAAGATGTGATTTATTGACTTTTGATTTATTGATGATTTTAAAAGCTACATCACATTTGGGAGGACTCTAAGAGGATTCTAGGAAGACTTATAATATTACTCTTAATAGAGTTAATGCAGCATAAGCAATTTTACCATATTACATGTTAAAATTTTATTTTATTTTTGATAATAATAATAATAAAAGGAGGGAGAGGGGCCTGGGAGGGATAAGCAACTTCCATAGAAAAGGAAAATGATCATCTCCATTTCAAATCTCCTCTATTTCTTAGGAGTGTCAAGGCGGTTACGGTTAGCGGTTATTGGCAATAACCGCTAACTGTAACCGCCTTAGCGATTAGTAGATTTCATTAACCGCAACTGCTAACCACCTAACGGTTAGCGGTTAACCGCCGGTTAACGGTTAGTGAAATAGATAACCACCCGCTAACCGTTTTTTCAAAATTGGGCTTCTTTTTTGGCGGTTTTGGGCTTTCTTTAGGGCTTTTTGGGCTTCTTTTTTTTACCCTCTTTTTTTAATATTTTTTATTTTTAGTGTCTTCTTGGGCCCAATAGCTATAAAAAAGCCCATATTGAAAAATCAAAAATATTTGACCAAAAATTTACATTTACTTGTACTTTAAAAAAAATTTCTTAAATATTAAATCATAACCGGTTAACTTCTTTTTTCTTAAAAGAAAAGAAAAAAAAAAAAAAAAAAAATTCAACACAAGATATAAAAAAAAGTTCAGAATTCAGACAACTGTCACAACAAATAATTATAATACATTAATACTTAAATTTTGTTTATAAGTAACACATTGGTCATTGTTTAATCTAATGTCAATTACTTAATTTGATATTATACAAATCATATCATCATTGTACATTAATAATATGATTCACTTGAAGTCTTGAACAAAGTATTTGAATTGTCATTTAATCATATGATTAAGTATTGATATTGTACATTTATATTATTCATATGCATATGTAGACTTATATAGACTTATAAGTTTATAACATATAAATTATAGTATTAGTATGAATTGGTATACTTATGAGTTATGTCATATTATATATGTATAATTTGTTATTATATAATCAAATGATTTAATGATCAATTGATCATGTGATATAATCATATAAATTATAGTGATAATATATTAATACTCAAATTGTGATTTAATTATTTTTTAAAAAAAATTGTGATTTAATGATCAAGTGATTATATGATATAATCATATAAATTATAGTAATAATATATTAATACTCAATTTGTGATTTAATTATTTTTAAAAAAAAATTGTGATTTAATGATCAAGTGATTATGTTATATGTATAAATATTTTTATAATTATAATTATAAAAATATATTATATAAAAATGCGGTTAATGGTTACGGTTAGTAAACTCAATAACCGCTAACCGCTTATAGCGGTTAGGCGGTTAGCAGTTAATACGGTTAAGCGGTTAGCAGTTATAGCGGTTAGCGGTTAGTGGACAGTTTTTAAGCACTCACATTGACACCCCTACTATTTCCTCTATTTAGTGTATTTTGAAGGATAGTGTACCATCATTAAAATTTTTGGACAACACTACTTTTTAAAATGCACTAAATAAAGTTCCCAAGAGGTAGCTCAATCGGATTGGACTACGCTTAATGAAGCGGAGGTCACTAGTTCATCCTCCTCCCTCCTCTTGTGCTGACATGCCAAAAAATAAAAAAAAATTAAAAAAATGCACTAAATAAAAAAAATTGAGAAGATCATTTTCTCATAGAAGGGTTGTAAAGTCACTTCCCTGTCTTCACTCTTTAATGAGGACAATAACTCCCATGTTGTTCGTACAAGACCCCCCAACAAAAAACGGAAGGCCACCCTTATTTGTGCAAAGTCATTCATTGCAATGAGTACCCCGTTGAGGGGTGGCCGGCTGCCTCTTCCCTCTCCCTCTCTTTTTGTTTTCACAAAGTTTAGTTCTTTTTATAAGGGGAGTTCTTGGATGATGTATATATACAACTACCTCTCTTCACAAACCGTAAAGTTTGTTTTCTTTTTACCGAAAAGACAGGCATTGTTATTTCAACAGTTAACACTTTTTTCCTAATGGATTGAGATCATAATCCTTTGATGACAATGGAAAATGTCCGAATATTCTTTATTTCCTCCAATCATATATATAATTCTACTCCTTTTTCTTTCCCATTCCTATCTGAATCTACACAATCTTCCACTCGCATACGTGGAATTGAGAGATTCTAACACAAAAAAAAAGGACAAAATCCAGCTGCCTCCAAAATCCACCTATCCCTTGACTAATACAGCGCCGCCATAAATACCCGAACACATGCAGTCTCTCTTTTTTAGGGCTTAAAACATATTTTTTCCCCGCCCCTCCTCCGCCATGGCTGCCATTTTCACAGCTCCCAAATTCTCCTCCACACCCACAGCCTCCATTTCCGCAGCCAATACCAACATCTACACCAGAATTCCTCACCACGTCTCCCCAAGACCCTCACTCCCACGTCTCCCCCACGCCTGCCCCAGAAAAACCGCCGTCTCCTGTTCCCACCAACATGCCCCACCGCCGTCGTCAACAACAACAAAGTCGACGACCAGGAACCGCCCAGATTACGTCCCCAATCGCATCTCGGACCCCAACTACGTCCGCATTTTCGACACCACTCTCCGCGACGGCGAGCAGTCCCCGGGCGCCTCCCTGACGTCCAAGGAGAAGGTCGACATTGCTCGGCAGCTCGCCAAGCTCGGTGTCGACATTATTGAAGCCGGCTTCCCCGCCTCCTCCAAGGACGACTTCGAGGCCGTCAAAACCATCGCCAAGGAAGTCGGTAACGCCGTCGATAAGGACGGGTACGTCCCCGTCATCTGCGGCCTCTCCCGGTGCAATGAGAAGGATATTCGGACGGCGTGGGATGCCGTGAAGTACGCCAAGCGGCCCAGGATCCATACCTTCATTGCCACCAGTCCCATTCACATGGAATACAAGTTGAGGAAGACCAAGGAGGAGGTGATTGATATTGCCAGTCGTATGGTTAGGTTCGCCCGGAGTTTGGGCTGCGACGATGTCGAGTTTAGCCCCGAGGATGCTGGGAGGTTCGCCTGTTTTTATTCTTCACTAATTCTATGAAAAAGCTTTAACACTTCTGTTTTTCTTTTAATCACTAAAACCGCTAAGAAGTTAGAAGAATTTTTGGTTTGGTGTTTGAATTGGTCTTCATTGTTGTGCCATTGGCTAAGTTCTTTTTCTGGAGTTGTGAAATAAACATTCGTGTTCAAATGTTAATCTTTATTTTAACTTGTAATTGATCACCCTTTGGTCAGTTCTTAATGTGCTCTGTACTCATTGTCATACAATTCAAGGGCAAAGGTAGTTCATTATTAGATTGTGGAACCAAATTGTTCAAGTGCATATGATTTTCAATTAGGAATTTGGGTTGTCATGTAAAAGGATCATGCTGCTGAATCATTTTCCTTGAGATGATCCTCAGCGATTTTAACTCATTCAGTAACTCTGAGAAAGCTTAGCTCGTTTTTGTTTGGGACTCCTTCTCCTTATGTAAGTTTATTGTTAATGCTTTTCATTCATACATGGGAGCCTCTTTATTTTATTGAGAATGCTTATGCAGTTATTGCCATGTTTCCATTACTGTGCTGATATGACTGTTTCACATAGTACGGAAAAGAATGACTGGTCTTTCCAATCTTGCTAAAATTATGAACTTCTTGCCTACCAAAAAAAGTGGGAAAAAAAACTAATGAAAAATCCTGTTGTAGATGATGATGCGTCTCTATTGTTGGTCACTTGCCATTTTTCATTTTAGAATAAAGTGTAATGAAATAAAGTGTAATGGTTATTTGTTTCTTTGAATCTACCAGATCTGACAGGGAGTTTCTGTATGAAATATTGGGAGAAGTTATCAGGGCTGGAGCCACAACTCTAAACATTCCCGATACTGTGGGTATTACTGTTCCCTATGAATTTGGGAAATTGATTGCTGACATAAAATCCAATACCCACGGAATTGAAAATGTTATTATATCAACTCACTGCCAAAATGATCTTGGACTTTCTACTGCTAACACTGTAGCGGTAAGCCCATTGCTTTCTTTTGCTCTATTTATTCAGGGCAAGATGATCAAATTGCACTCATGTCTCATTTCATCAAGTTCAGGGTGCATGTGCAGGTGCGAGGCAGCTGGAAGTGACAATCAATGGCATTGGTGAAAGAGCTGGAAATGCTTCACTAGAGGAGGTGAGTGTTTACTTCTTACAACAGTATAAGGCCTCAGTAGTCAGAACACTTGTTAGGCCTCCAAGTATATATTCACTTACATTAAATCATTGTCATCAAATGAAATCAAAATTCAAATGCATCTCGTTCTGATCTCAATTTCCACACATCCTTGCTTCTCTCTCTCTCTCTCTCTCTCTTGCTCTTCAAGGACTTCTCTGACTCTTTGTTTCAGCAACTCTGAGCATTTCGTTTACTTTTGATTTCTTCATGTGATACATAACCAAATCAATTTCTTTTAGTTTTGCTCTTCAAGTACTTCTCACTCACTCTTTGTTTCAGTAACTCTGGGGATTTCTTTTACTTTTGATTTCTTCACCTGATTCCTAACCAAATCATATTCTTTCAGTTTTACCCTATCTACCTAAACGTTATAAATCCTTTTCTCAATCCCTTTGAGTTGGTTCTTACCACCTTCCTTGCAAGACATTCCATTAGTCTCAAAAACTGCATGGCTGACCTGCACTAGGAATTCTAGAAAAAGAGTAAGAAATCCTAGACTCAGTGAGCTCTAGTTGCTAACTTGGGCAGTTAGTGTAACATCCTAGTTCTATATTGAGAAAATGAGTAGCCTACATAGAATAAGTGGTTTATAAAGATACTCATGGGTGCTAAGTCCTACATTGTTTACTTACTAGGTAAACCTAAGATTCATAAGTGATTATAGGAAAGCTCCAAATTGACTATCTTTCGCTTTGGAATGATGGCACTCCCTTTCCTTGAAAGAATATTTGGCGGATTAAGGTTCCTTTGAGAGCGGCTTACTTTGCTTGGTGAACCCCCTAAAGAAGATCCTTACCATGGATAACCTTAGAAAGCGGCATATTATTGTGGTCGATTGGTGCTATATGTGTAAGAGAAGCATGTAGTCTGTTGATCATCTTTTTTCTTTATTGTAAGGTTGCTTGTGCCTTATGGAATGCTATATTCGGTCGTGTTGAGTTGTCTTGGTCTAGTAGTAGACTTGTTTGCTTGTTGGAGGGGGACTTTTGGTAGCACTCAGAGTACAACTGTGTGGAAGATAGTGCCTTCATGCCTTTTGTGATGCCTTTGGACTCCTAGCTAGGTGTTTTTCTTGTATGCTTTAAGTGTGTTTGGGTTGCGCTTTTTGCCTTTTAATTACATTTTGAATACTTATAGAGAACATATGGAAAATTCCTTCGGTTAACACAATTTATCATGTGTGCCGCTTATGGAGTAGGATTGGAGTAATAAGTATGTGAAGTGCTCAAGCTCTTAAATATCCCTTTTAAACTAATCAAAATATTTGATATTTGGAGACTTGGTAGTCAGAAGTAGCCTTGGACAAGATAATTCGATGAAATTAAAATAACAGATAACAGTGCAGGAGATAGAAAATGTGAATTTATTGGTTGACAACCAAGGCAAGTAATGGGGGCAGGAAGGATTTGACTCTTGCATATACTTTAGAATCTGCAAATTGTTACTTGTAGGTGAGGGATCTGCCATCTGATCCTGCAAAATTCTCTACCAGCCCAAGGTAGAGTCTCAATTTTAGAATCCATTCAGGTTTTTGGCACTCACTTTTAAGATCTTTGTAGATTGTGTAGAATGATCCTTCAAAATTCTCAACCAGCCCAAGGCAGAGTCTCAATTTTTGAATCCTTTAGGTTTTTGGCGCTCACTTTTAAGATTTTTGTCAATTGTGTGGAATGGACTTTGGTTTGGTTTGCCATTTATGCCATCTTGCATTCTTCATTAGCAAACAGAACTGGGTTATTTAAGACTATGCAAAGTGAGATGGTCTCCTCTCTTTTTTTTGCATCATTCATCCTTTTAAATTGTAATGCCTAAATTTAAAGCCTATGAGCTCTAACTAAAATGGCACTTCTTCCCCCCTTAGTCTGGAAGGTAAGAGCTTGGGTTCAAAATCCATTGGGTGCATCTGTAACTTAGCAATAAAACCAAAAAAACTACTTAGTTTTTAAGTTATTTATCATTTGTAAAGGATTTGTTCCTAGCTAATTATCTTCATATCCTTTTATATTGTGTAATTGTTCTATGATTACTTATCCAAAAAAAAAAAAAAAATTGTGTAATTGTTCTCTTTGCCATTGATCTGTTTTGTTGTTTAAGTTGCTTTAGCATGCTTACAAAATTTGTAGGTTGTAATGACCTTAAAATGCCATGGGGAGAACTTTGGAGGTCTTTATACTGGGATTAATCCACGACACATCTATATGACAAGCAAGATGGTAATTTCTCAATCACATAATGCATAATTACACCTATTTTTCCTAGTTGGTTGAATGCTCTTCTGATACTTGACAACATAACTTTTTAGGTAGAAGAGTACACTGGGATGCATGTTCAGCCACACAAAGCTATTGTTGGTGCTAATGCATTTGCTCATGAAAGTGGTATCCATCAGGTAGTTATAAGCTTATTATCTCTATCGCTGTTCCTTACCTTTTTTACCTCATTTTGAACAGCAGTAGGATGTGGCTTGCAAGCAATCTGTCATGGCTTGCTCTTGATAGGAAAAGGGTGTTTCTTCAAGAACATCTGAAGTAACGAAATCTTATAATATGTATATATATATGTATATATGTTAGCTGCCTTCCTATCTTGCTTTCTCCCTCCTAAAAAGAGTGTTTCAAGTTTTCTTGGGTTTTGCATTTTATATCATTGTCTCCATCCTTGCCAGTTACATTTCTTCACTTTTATATTCTTGACAGTGTATTTATTTCCTAAAGGTGCATGCTTTATTTTATATAAGATATAATCAGCTGCTATTAGAAGTTGACAGTTTGCTTCTCCTGGACAAGCACCTTTGCTATCGACTCCTGCGTGGCCCTGCTGACGAGAGAGCTTTCGAGAATTAGTATATCATTTATGGAACAAGCTTGGCACTAGTGACATGAGTAATGCGACACATGTTCCCACTTCCTCACACCCATTTCACACTCCGGGCTTTTATTGGATTAAAATCCAATAAAGATTCATTCTAATGAACTGGGAGTGTGGAAATGGGTGTAAGGAACTGGGAGTGTGTCTAGCATTACTCTAATGACCTATGTGTTTGAGTTTGGGGGGGAGTGTTTTGTACAGTGGTTTATTATTTTGGGGCGTTATGGTTGTATTGATACTTTTTTTCTTCCGCTTGCCCATATTTCTTCTAGTTTATTCTTTGTTTGACAATTGCTAGACTAATAAAAGGAAAAACTGTTGACTATGGTAGCTTCTATAATTATTTAGAGGACTTTTTGATTACGAAAGGTAAGATCTCCAATTAGGAAAATAAAGCATCATAGGTTCACATAGAACCCACCAGCCTTCCAAGCGAATATTATTTCCTATGTCTTATTTAGTGTCTTTCTAAGGCTATTGAAGTTAAAAACTTATCATGCAAAGTACAACATGGTTTTTATTTTTCCATAAGTTAAAGCAGCTTATTGAAGTTATGGTATGAGGACTTATGTCAACAAAGCTTTTTGTTTTGTAGGATGGAATGCTTAAACACAAAGGCACATATGAAATAATAGCTCCTGAAGATATTGGTTTCGAACGATCCAACGAAGCTGGTATTGTCCTTGGAAAACTTAGGTATGGTGCATTTCATTATGCAAAACTCCTTTTCTCGTGTTGGCGCCTTTCAAGTTTTTTTAGTTCCCACTAAGAAAAAGTGAAGAAAACTATGTTCTACCCACCAATTATCATTATCATCCCAAGACTATGAGGGACATCTCCTCACAAGTTTAATAAAATTGTTGATTTTTTTATAAGTAATTCAATTTTATTAGAAAATGCAGAAGGGCGCAACCCAAATACACTAGGAGTATACATAAGTGATGCCCAACTAGGGAGAAGAAGAAGAACACAAATCCAGAAACTCTAGAAAATTAGAAAATAGAGGACTATTGTGAGCAGCCATCCAAACATAAATGGATTTGAACATAATAGTCGCCTCACGGGTTTAATAAAATTGCTTTCCCGCCAAATACGTCTTGTCCTAACAAGGGAACCTTACCCCAGACTTCTATATTATGGTGGCTTACAAATTGGCCTCTCTTACTAGCCAATGGCTTCGCCTGTTAAAATTATCTGACTTTGAACCTTCACCTTTTGGAAGGGATTCAACACATTCTATCCTCGTCAACCTTGGCTCAACCCAAGAGAGTACAAAAGAATTTTTTTTTTTTTTTTTTGATAAGTAAAGAGAGTACAAAAGATGAAGGAGACATTCCACTGTAACAAGTCGTTGGAAAACTGCACATGATTTTCCATTGAGGCCTCCTTATGGCGAGCAGTAGAAAACAACACTAGGAAAGCTTCATTCGAGGTTTGATCTCCACACCACACGCCATTCCCACCTCAATCCTCACAAATCTAGAGAACTCCCCTCATCCCCTCCTAATGTATTTTCACATCCTGACCCCATAGGACCAATATGCTGCATTGGAGCACCATCCGCTCCACAATCTGTCAAGTTTAACTTCCACCACCAATCTCTACAAAGGCTTCATCTCCTTGGCATATCACCATAACCACTTTCTCAAAAATGCTTGGTTAAACAAGAGCAAATTTTGAATCCCCAAATTGCCCGAGGAAATCGGGGTACAAATCTTAGACCAACAGACTAGGTGGAATTTTAACTCCTCATCGACTCTGCCCCACAAGAATCTAGCCTTTGTTCTTCCTCCCTCCTCCAGCCTACGTTGAAGCTCGACAAATGGACCAACAAGGGTGCTAGAAGGGACATACTCGCCAGGAATGGTAGCCGTAGTGGCTAACTGGAGATGTGAAGCGGTGGCGGGGCCACCAGATGAGGTGGACACCCTCGGGTCACAGGTATGACCCAAACCCATGGCCTTCTTCGGCCCAAACCCGATCCCTTCTTTAGGTGCGAACCTAGCAAATGTAGTTTGGGTTTAAAGGTAAATTTGGGCCGAGAACCCTCTAAGTCCATCGACGCCTTACCTTTTTGTGTTAGGAGCCTTCAACCTCGCAATTGGGCCTTGAGCTGGACTTTGCATGCATGGGCCTTGAGCTGACCTTGGCTTAGGCGTTGGCCCCAGCTTAGGCATTGGCTTAGAAGTTTCCATAAAGGAGAGTTGATAATATCTTGGAATTTTCCCTATCCCGAAACTATAGGGAATTTTCAGTGTGTACCTATTTCTTGGTTGTTTGTTTCTTTGTTTATCAGCTTTCTATATATTAGTTTGGCCCCTTAAGGTATAAACCCTAGCTCCACCAGTGCATAGGGTTGATGTTTAGGTTTGCCTTTGTTTTCCTTATGAAATTCTTAATAATTTTCTAGTGAACTCTAGAAATTTAGACCTATTCTTTCCTGAAATCTGAATCTTCAAAACCCTAAACCATTTAACCCTAATAAGATTAACAAACAGAAAATACTGATTATGGTTACTGTCCACAAATGCTATTCACACTGTGACTGTTGCATCATCATCTTTTAGCTGACAAATTTGTTTCAAAGCTAGCTATTCTGCTTTTGGGCTAATTGATCCACCCTTTCTAAACTATAAACAAATAATTCCTAGGATCAACCACTTATCTCAGAAATAGACATCAAGTCTTAATATGTCATTCTTCTTTTCTCTGTTCTTTCATAATGTAGGATGCTACAGTTGTACTTATGGCTGTTTACATGAGAGCAAATGTTGTTGAGAAATTCTTTTTCTCATAATCTGAACTCTTTTCATTTCACTTCTTTCTTTTTTTTCCCTCTTTTTCATTCAATGTAATGACACAGTGGACGCCACGCGTTGAAAAAGCGACTTGAAGAGGTACTCTGCTGTTTGGACCATTGTACTTAGTTTATTATATTACCTTTTTCTTTGCTATTAAGCATTGACACTTCGTTTGCATGTTGTTTCAGCTTGGGTATGAGATTGGCAATGAGCAGGTTGAGAATATATTTTGGCGTTTCAAAGCAGTAGCTGATCAGAAAAAGGTGAGTAGGAGCAAATCCTTGTTTTTTTGTAATATGCATGTTTAGATATGTTGACATGTATTCCTGCGTGCATGCTTGCAAATCCTTGTTTTTTGTTTCTTATGAAGTGGCTATATCTCATTATTATATATATGATTTGTGACCTGTTTAGACATGTTAGTAAGCATTCCTGTTGTTCATGCACGCATCCTTGTTTTTTATTCCTTATAAGTTGTCTTTACCTCGTTCTTATGTATAGTTTGCCAATGTCCCAGAGAGTTACTGATGCTGACCTAAGAGCACTGGTATCTGATGAAGTTTTTCAGCCAGAAATTGTGTGGAAACTTCATGATCTGCAGGTAAATTTGGAATTTGCTTTCAAGTTTTCTGTTCATTGTCCAATTTAGTTTGTTTCAATGGAGTTGTCTCCAATTGATGTGAACCTAATACGCAGGTTACTTGTGGAACTCTTGGTCTTTCTACGGCTACTGTTAAACTCCTTGATGCTGATGGAAGAGAGCATGTTGCTTGTTCAGTTGGATCAGGACCAGTAGATTCAGCTTATAAGGCCGTTGATCTCATTGTGAAGGTTTGAGATCAAAGTCAATAGTGTTGTACTTCACCAAAAGTTTATTTTAGACATTGAAAGTTGTGTGCGAGTATTCCTGGACAAATCATTATGATCTGTTTAGCCTGTATTGTGGAGGTGGGAAATCATTATGATCTAAGATTACAAAGATGCTCTTTTTCCTGAAGAAGCTGAAATATATCATGGTCATGGTATTCAACTTGTTGATTGTTAAATCTTGTGGCATTCATGGGATTGGCCAGTGAAGATAACTTCAAATAGAAATCATTTTGAGAAAAATATTCTCAAATCTTGATTTGTTTTCCATATTGTAAACGTTATCTTAGCTTAAGCTTGTTCTACAATTATCTAGCATGATTTATGTATTTAAGGATTCTTCTTTACCTTTGTATGCAGGAACCGGCAACCCTTCTTGAATACTCCATGAATGCAGTCACAGAAGGCATTGATGCAATTGCTACCACTCGTGTTTTAATTCGTGGGGAAAACAATCACACAGCTACCAATGCCTATACCGGAGAAACGGTACAACGGACATTTAGGTATGGCACTTAAATAATGTTTTTTCTCTTTAGATTGCATATAGTGTTCTTTAAACCCCAGATTCACAGCACATAAATCTGTCTATTTTTTTTTTTTTATGGTGCCAGTGGAAATGGGGCTGGAATGGATATTGTTGTTTCCAGTGTCAAGGCCTACATTGGTGCATTAAATAAGATGTTAGGTTTCAAGGAAAGGCCCCCAGTTAAGAATCCGGCCGAAAAAACAGCTGTGTCTGCTTGAGGAGCTATTTTGTATGGTGCCTACACAATCAAACGATCAGAATCATGGCCATGTGATTTCTTGTGGATTGTACAAAAGTGCAAAGAATTTTTGGTATTCTGTTACGGTTTTTGTCTGGTTTATTGGTATGTACAAGCTTCAGCGACAGACCCTAGGCAGACTTTTGTTTTATTGTCGTTTTACTTCATTGTGAATTTGTACTATTTGCAAAACTAGGCAGCGTGTTATTTGATTTTCGTTTTATTCCAAACAATTTGATGATTGATTGTTAGGAATGGAGGTTCGACTGCATTTGGGAACTATTCTTCAGAAAGTACCACTTTGTTTAGCTTACTAAAATTTGCTTTCATTTAATTTTTTGAACAAATAGTGATTTTTATTTTTATTTTTTTTTTTTATTTTTTTTTTTTTTTTCGCTTGCCTTTATGTAATATGAAAAAGGAAATGTTATGTATTACATTTTTATCTCACTTTGTTGATATGACACTATTTATCAGCTCTTGATCAATCTTTGTTTAAAAGAAAGGGGGAAAAATACAAAATTAGTGGTTTATCTTATTTGCAATTAGCTTCCTATGCTTTCAAAATAAACTCAGAGATCCTTTAAATATGTCAAAAACACAATTGTCTTCACAACCAAATAAAGCATTGGAACCAATACAATTTTTGATCGTGAAATGTTAGAACCAATAAAATTGTAACACGTGTCTCATTTCAGTAAATGTTATTAACAAAATTTGTTAAATTAGTTGGTGGAATTTGACTGTGGAAGTTTCTGAATTTATTTTGATATCACGTGGAGTTACTTGTGAGTAATTGATTTTATATTTTTTTCAAAAAAAAAAAATAAAAAAAAATCTAGAGTTGATTAGCACTGCATCATTAATAAGGTGAGCTAAAAATAAAAAATAAAAATAAAAATAAAAATAAAAAAAGTGGGATAAAATTGTGGGATAAAAGTTGCTGTGATGTTAATTATAATTTGGGAAAATGTTAGATTTATAATTTTTTTGACAACTTCTTATTAACACGTTATCTTGTAGGGTGTTAAAAAAACTTTTTAATAGTTTTTTTTTAAATTTTTTAGGGTAAAATACACTTTACCGTTTAAACTATCAACTCATTTGCACTTTTAATTTTAATTTTTAAAAAGTGACTCGTTATCCCTCAAGTATCTGATATTGACACTTGATCCCCATAAACTACACTTTACCCCTTGAGTTGACACTTTATCCCCTCAAAACTTAATTACTTCGGGAGTAAAGTATTAACTCAAAATATTTCATGAGGTAAAGTGTACTTCATGAGGGTCAAGTGTCAATGTCAAACATGTTGGGAAGTAAAATATCACTTTTTAAACATTAAGTTTAAAAGTACTGTAAATACAAATGGACGGATCGTTCAAAAGGTAAATTGTATTTTCTCTTATTTTTTTATTTTTTAAGTACAACAAATAGAAACAAAGCAAACCAAGTAGTTGATATGCTTCTGATTCTCCCAAGAGAAAAAACAGTTAGTTTTAGAATTTAATGGATTTGAGGAGCTGAAAGTGATTATTTTATGTACGGATAATAAAGGAGGGAGAGAATTTAAAATATGAATTAGAAAGAATGAAATGATAAATATCTCCAACCACTACCAAAAAGAACTAACATAGATGCCTTAACCAACCAAAACTAATGAGTATATTTTTTAAAAATAATAATAATAACAACGGAAAAAGAAAAAGGCCAGCAGTGCAAACGATCCCAAATAGGAAAAAGCACCGTCAAATCATTTACTTTATTCCAAATCAGCATATTCCAGACACATAACACCACTTCCTTCACCTTCTTCAGGCCCACCATTCTTTTCTGCCAACAAAAACATTTACAATAGGTCAAAACAAATTAAAAAGTACATACATATGAAATGACTAAATTATTTACATCTGTTTAGATTAAAAAAAAATTTGTATAATAAGTCTTTTGAGTCAACTTTTTAAAATTTAAAATTATCTAATTTTTTTTTTGTTAAATTTATTGTCTGGATCAATTGAAATGATAATAAGCTTGAGCCATCCCATGGTTGGTTTGGGGTGGCCTGCGACCCGTAAGCCACCCTGTCACCCCTGGCCACCTTTTTCATTTTTTTTTTTAATTTTTTTTAATTTTTAGATTTAATTTTTTAAAATTAAATTAATATTTTAATCAGATAAAACAGTGTATTTTGAATGGCCCTAACTGCTGTTAAAAAATATTGACAGTGAAAATTTTATTGTCATTTTAATTGACTCATGGAGTAAATTTTCGAATATATATATATATATATATATATTTTTTTTTTTCTTTTATGTTAAAAGCTAATATGAGGAATATTGGAGTATGCCTGCCTACGTGCTTGGTGCGTTTTATATATATTTTTACGTTTAAGAATTTTTTGACATAAAACGGTAATTAATGAGTCATTTCTATTTATTTATTTTTCATTCAACTTAAAGGCCGAATTGGGTAAGAAAAATTGACTGATTTTGGATGAGAAAACAGATAAATGCTATACTTCATGTTGAAGAAATGATAAAATTCATTCATTTTTAATCATATTTTAACCATTCCTATATTGAATTGATGAATCTACTATTAAATTTGTGTAGAGTCTATAAATCTAATGATTGATCTATTGAATTTGTACGATGAGATAAAAATAAAATATGGACGTAAATCATTTCTATAAATAAAAATATGAATGATTTTTTTTTTTCTTTTGCTTTTTAAAAAAATAATATTCTCATAAGATAAAGAAAACACTAAGAAAAGTAGAAAACATCAGGAAGAACAGTAGCATTCTTCCTCGAGAAAATATATACAAAAAGAAAGAAATGATAATTTAAAAGAGGGAATGTTAACACGCTCTCCTAATGTCCTCGTAATTCTACGTGGATATTATTATTATTTTTTTTTGAAAAAAACCAAAAAGGAAAGTGATATTTATTTTTTTACTGAGTTTTTAAAAAATAATATTCACAGCAAGAAAATAAGATAAGAGCAATAAGCATTTCCCTTCACCCTATATATATATATATATATATATATATATAATAAAAAAATGAGAGAGAGGGAGAGAGAGAGAGCTATTCTATTTGTATTGTGCAATTTCTTGTAAATCACTTTGCAGGCAGGGAGAAAAAGGGATAAAGGTCTCTCCCCGCGTTGCCTCTCTGTCTCAACCTCCCCACAAAAGCAAAAGCAAAACGAAACCTCTACCGTATATAGAGAAGACCACAAGACTCAGCACCTGGCTGGTTGTGGAGAGATAAAGCGAGAGAGAAGAGAAGAGGAGAGAAGGACAAATAGAGAGTGAGAGAGAGAGAAAGCCAAAGAGGTATTATATTTTTCTTTTTCTTTTTCTTTTTTCCTTTCTTCAATTTTCAGTTTTCTCCGCGATCCAATTTCTTTTCTGTTATGCCTAATCCTGTAATTTCGGTTCCGATCTAAAGGCCTGTTTTGGCCTAATCTCGGTCTCTTCCCATCTGTCATTGCCTCTGCCTTATTTGACCCCTTCCTTTCTCTTTCCTTTCCACAATCTCACAATTCAATCAATTCCCATTTTTCTCTTTGTTTGGTTTTCCTCATCTTAGGGTTTCTTTGTTTGATTTTGCTGAATTGTTTGATTCTTTTGCTTGGGAATTGATTGAATTGTGATCCGTTTGTTTCTGGGTTGTGTTTGTTCTCTCGGTGGCATTGTTAATTTTGAAATTTGTTTGTGGATTTTCTTTATGGAAGCTGGAGATTGTCCTCGGCGTGGTTTAGTGGTAAGGATTAATGGGTCTTGCTCCATTTCTTAGATTTCTTTCCAGGATATGGAGGAACTTTGTTCTTTATTGAATCGGTATTGGTGTGTGAATTTTGGGATGCGAGAGTTTTGCAATTTCAATTGATATGGAAATTTTCTTTTCATGTTGTGTTTTGTTTTGCAATTTTTATTGTTAGTTTATATTTGCTTATGTTTGTGGTAATTTGATTATTTATTTATTGTAAATTGTGAAAGAAGCTTTGTAGAATTATTACGTAGTCTTTTGGGTTTTGGTACGTAGATTAGTGCTTTCCTTTTTTGTTATCACGGGAACAAATTTGTGATTTAATCCCTGCTAATTCAGCGCCAGGTTTTATCAAAATTTAAAATTAAAATAAATCAAAATATCATATTCATTTTCGGGTTCCAGATTAAGAAAATTGTTAGTTTGCTTTCTCGCGTTATAGGAGTTTTTAAAAATTATATCTGATACCCAAATCAGTAGTAGTTCTAATGTTTAATGTTGAAGAGCATTACTGTAGTTTTTTTAATATTGTTTTCGTCACAGTAACTGTGGCAAGTTGCATTTGGCATTTTCCTATATTAGTTGATTAATTATTTTGAGGCACTGGAAGGTGGTTCAAAATGAATGTATAAGCAACCAAGGTGGATTCATCAAATGTTTTCTATTGTAGGTTAAGAAGGTTGCTCCTAGGGTTTAAAGGCTGGAATTTCTTCTTCTTTTTTTCCCCAATATATTTAAGGCTTATTGCCATCTCAGAAAATAGCTAAGTTTCCTGTATCATCTTCCTTACTTTTTTTGCTTTTTTTTTCTTGGGTTAAATAAGTTATCAGGTGCTAGCAGAAACTGTATCCAAAGCCTTACCCATCTTTACTACTGGCCCCTCTACCACTATTGTAGGACCCCATTAGCTTTTTTTATTTTTTATTTTTTTATATTAGTTATGTTGGTTTTAGGTTTTAACTATTAAGTTGAGATGCTAAATGTTCAGTGACTATTTGATGGCAGGCACATGTGCGTCCCCCTGGTTACTTTATTCGTCTGGAGAATACTAGTGCTGAGGACAATCTATATTTGAGTAAGAGAGTCAGGATGCGTAGGTGGCTCTGTTGTACTTGTCAAGTAGATGAGTCTTACCCCTCAAATGAAAACGAGCACCTGAAAAGCCCTGCGAATCATGCAGATGGTGGTATGTTGCCTCAACTCTCGCTTTATATGCTTGTGCAAATTTGCCTCATGCAAAAAGGAAAACAAAACATTCCTACTAATTTGGTTATAGTAATAGAGGTTGGAAGTAAATTAATGGTTTGGTCCATCTGAAACATCTTGGTATTTCCCCATTGTCTGTAACATTTGTGGTTATGTTTCTGGTTCTAACTGAAAATGAGAAGTTGGAAGGCTGGAATAATGATCTGGCATTTGGGAATTCTGAAGTCATTTGGTCTTACCTAGAACCTCTAGTAGTTGATCTAGTAATGTTCTATAAATTCTGTGATCATGAACTTCATAATGCTGGGTGGGTCTTGAATTGGATGTAGAAGATTGGGTTTGGGATTTGAGCCCTCTGATGTTGAACTCTTTCTATATATTATTGAATAAGAACAGCTTAGATATGAGTTTTCAGATTTGTAGCATTTTTGGAATGCTGGTTGGAATGCATTTTACACTTGAACATTCAGCATCCAGTTTTGCCAAAATTCTTCAATCTCTACTCTTTAGGCCACCGTCACCTCAAAGCTTTTGTCACCATCATAATCGCCTGCTGCAGGAAACTTATCTGCATTATTTGAATGCCATGCTTCATTTCACTTTTGCCAAATCACTGCTCTAATTTAATCAAACCATTGAAGTGCCTGAGCAGATAAATTTTGCATTCTTTTGTTCTTTCATGCTGCTTGTATTTCAACTTTTTGTGCTTTTTAGGGCACCAAAAAGGCTCTAGGGTGGCAGCTCCTGTCAAATCTGAAGTGCAAAAGCCAGCACCACCCATTGAAGTGCCTCCACTGTCTCTGGATGAACTGAAAGAAAAGACTGATAATTTTGGATCAAAGGCCTTGATTGGTGAAGGATCATATGGGAGAGTCTATTATGCGAATCTAAGTAACGGGAAAGCTGTGGCAGTGAAAAAGCTTGATGTTTCATCAGAACCCGAGTCAAATCCTGAGTTTTTGGCACAGGTGTGTTTTGAACATAAACAATTATAGAATCACTATCTTATCTTTATAGGTAAAGCAATTCAGTTTGATATATGATTTTGCTTTTAGTTTCTGGGCAGATCTGACAGCATTGATATTTTTTATATTAGGTTTCCATGGTTTCTAGATTGAAGCACGAAAATCTTGTTGAGTTGCTTGGTTACTGTGTGGAGGGAAATATCCGTGTGCTTGCGTACGAGTTTGCAACCATGGGATCATTACATGACATATTGCATGGTAGTGCAAAGCCAGCTTGTCCTACTTTAAATATGCAATCTAAATTCACAGGAAGAAGTATTGTAGAAAATGGACATTGATGTGTTTTGTGTTTGACAATCACAGGCAGGAAGGGAGTTCAAGGGGCACAACCAGGTCCAACACTTGATTGGATTCAACGCGTTAGAATTGCAGTTGATGCAGCAAGGGGATTGGAATATCTACATGAGAAGGTTCAACCTTCTATAATACACAGAGATATCAGATCCAGCAATGTGCTTCTCTTTGAAGACTTCAAAGCCAAGATTGCGGATTTTAACCTTTCAAATCAGGCTCCGGACATGGCTGCTCGCCTCCATTCTACTAGAGTTTTGGGAACCTTTGGTTATCATGCTCCAGAGTAACGTTTCTGAAACTCTCTTTCTCTTGTGTTTATTTGGCCATCTCTTATAGTTGTATTTTTTAACAAAATACTTGTTTAGATGGTTTTATGCTGCGTTTACTTTCATGTTACAGACTGCTGCAAACCCCCTATGTAATCACTAGGGATCAGTTCAGCTTTTCATGTGACTTCAGTTATATTGTTACAGCTGTCAATTACTGCCCTTCCTCATTTTTCTTCAATTTATCTTTATTAAGGCCAATGCCTCCATCCCTAAATGCATTTCTTTTCATTTTGAGTGCTCTATATAACTTCAAACTATTAGGTTTCGAAATATTATCTAAGACCTGAATCACTACAGTAATGCTTGACCTGAATTAACATCAGTACGGTTGATACCTTGAAACATTTAATGCAAGGGGCAGCTTATAAGCCCAGAAGACTAGTCTAATAGAGGAGATTACCTTAAGAGGGATCAAATCTTGCGGGTTGGAAGCACACTTAGCTGGGGACCACCCTCATAAGGTGGATGTCACCCGTTCAATTTTCACTCTCTCCCTCTCCTTCCCCTTTGGTTCACCTCACAATCCCAAAAAACAAAAGAAAAATTAATCTACCTTGTTTTTATTTCAATAAACAAAAACAAGTAGCTATCAAATATAGCTGATATTAATCAGAGGAGCACATTATAGGAATGACATGAGGATGGGGAACAAATATTTCACTGATTGCATTTGATGCTGTCTCTATTGCCCTTCTTCTGTAGGTCTGCCTTTACTTGGTTTTATCCATTTGCATTGGTTTTTTTAGATGAAATAGAAACAGAAGAAAGAATTAGCTGTTGGAACAGGCTTTCTTTAGAGAATCAGTTAAAAGGTTTCGGAAACAGAAATATTTTTTTTGATAAGTAATATTTATATAACAAAAAGCGCAGAAGGGCGCAACCCTAGTACACATGGAGTATACAAGGGAAATGTCTAACTAGAAGAAGAGAAAAAAACAAAGAAATCAAGATAGCTAATCACTACGGGAGCAAGCCAAGCAGTTGTCCAAGAGTAAAGCGTATAGAAAAAGAAAGCCGTGAGTTCCTCCAAAGATTTTTCAGAATCCTCAAAGCATCTCTCATTCCTTTCTAACCATAAACACCACACAATGCATAAAGGAACCATTTTCCAAATAACGGCACTTCTAGAGCGACCTCCCGACCACCAACAAGCAAATAAACCCGCCACCTTGCTAGGCATAACCCAAGACAAACCAAATCTGCTAAAGATGGCATGCCATAAGGAACGAGCAATCTCACAATGAAGGAAAAGATGATCAATAGTCTCTTCATCAATTTTGCACAAGCAACATCTATTGATCACGATAAGATTCCTTTTCCTGAGATTATCAATGGTAAGGATCTTCCCTAACACCGTTGTCCAAGTGAAGAAAGCCACTCTCGAAGGTGCCTTGGTGCGCCAAATACTCTTCCAAGGAAAAGGGCTCTCCTCTTTGCATACCAGGGTATTGTAGAAGGATCTAACATCAAACTTCCCTTTTCTGGACGGAATCCACCAAATTTTGTCTTCCCCTCCCCTACTCATTCTGTGCGAATATAACAGAGTATAGAATGAAGCTAGCACTTCCAATTCCCAATCATGGACCAACCGAAAGAGACTAACATTCCATTGAGTAGTTCCACCCATAAGCTCCAAGTTGTCAGCAATGGATGCTTCTTTTTCATTGGCTATGTTGTATAGGCCTGGGAAAGCTTCCTTAAGAATCATTTCTCCGCACCAAACATCATCCCAAAATCTGATTTTAGACCCATCTCCGGGATCGAACTTAATATGTTTCAGAAAACAGAAATATAAAAGGTTTTGTTAAAAGAAATATTCATGTTATCCTTTTTAAAATTATTTTGAGAGGTCTTTCTTTGGAGCTTCTTTGGTAGCTTCATTATGGTGACACCTGCTCAAAATTAATTTGGTTGCCATTTTGAAAGAGCCTAACCTCTTATGGTTTATTGTAGCTTAAATTAATTTTAAAGATGTGTTTGAATGGCTTTTAGTAGTCCAGCTTGGGCACTTTCCCTGAAAACTTGTTACTTTATTCTAATTTCAGCATGCCAGATCAAAGTACTAGGGTAGTTTTGACTGACATTGCTTTTGATACCTGCACAAGTTGGAGTGCTATGTTAATCACGTAAATATAATTGTCTCATCATGAATGTAATTGTTAGTGAAAGTAGTTTAGGTGTAGTTTTATGATTATGGACATATCTATATCTATATCTATTTTCTCCCTAGTATTAGGCGTTTTCTTGTATATTTCTTGTGTACTAGGATTGCACCCCTCTGTCCTTTTTGATATATACAACATTACTTATAAAAACTGTTCTAAAGTGTCTGTAGCAGCTGATTTTCCAAAGACCCACCACAATGATGTTTTTGGCTTGTTAAGTAAATTTGTATGATAACCAGACAGATTGGTTCTTTGATAGCAACACATGGTGGTGTAATTGGTTCTGAAGTAAACACATAGCAGCTTTCACTTGTTCGTTATTTTATTTTTTCATCACAAGAGAAGTATGGCTATGAAGTATTTTGAGTAATTTGTCCTGTAAAACAATTTGCAGGTATGCAATGACTGGACAGTTGACTCAGAAGAGTGATGTGTACAGCTTTGGGGTTGTTCTTCTGGAGCTTCTGACTGGGAGGAAGCCTGTTGATCATACTATGCCTCGTGGCCAACAGAGTCTTGTGACTTGGGTGAGTTTGTCAGCCTAGTTTCTTTCAGTGTTATTATTTGACATATTTGTATTCCCTTTCTTTGTTATGTGCTTTTTTCTTTTCTTTTTTTTATCAGTTCTCTTTCAGATTTGGCATTGGTTTACAATGAAACTCATTTTTATAGGCCACTCCAAGGTTGAGCGAAGACAAAGTTAAACAGTGTGTGGATCCAAAACTGAAGGGAGAATTTCCTCCTAAAGGAGTTGCTAAGGTCTCTCTTCTTTCTCTCTCTCACGCACATGCATGAACTCACCCTTGTTTTCTTTAAGTAGTAGCTTACAATGTGGTTGTGGTGTCTGTGTGGCAAATGCAGCTGGCAGCTGTGGCAGCATTGTGTGTGCAGTACGAGGCTGAGTTCCGGCCAAATATGAGCATTGTTGTCAAGGCTCTCCAGCCACTTCTGAAGGCTCCCGCCCCAGCTCCAGAGACTTGAGCAAATAAACTGTGTTTTTTTGGTGTCGGATTTTCTGCCTGTGCACAGTTCTGTTTCATTTGTCTGCGGATTTCGTCAAATAGTCTATATATTATTTAATTTTTTTTTTTATATATGAGATCGAATGTTTAGTACTGGGTTGGCCCCTTTCATGCTCTTGCCTACTTCTGACTGTTACTGGTGCTAAAGTCTCTGGAATCATAAATTGACTATGGGATTGATTGGCTGTTGCGGATAATATTTGTCAACTGGATATATATTTGCTGCTTGCTCATGTTTCCGGTAAATGAGCTCTCCTTGTATGTATCGTTTTTCTCCTGTTTAGTACTCTGGTTCAGTTCTGGCTTGACTCAAAAGTTGAATTATTTGTGTTCAGTTTTGGCTCTTCTTGGTTAGGCCATTTTAGGCCATGTTTGTTTGCTTACTTTTCATTTCAGACCAGCTGGTGCAATTAGTCACCACTATCTGCTTTGTAGTGTAATTAATTTGAAGGTGTTAAATGTTCCAGGACCTTATTTTTTTACCATTGATTTTGAAAGGTTAAAAACAAATATGAAGAAATGTGAGACTATTATTTGTTATATTGTGGATTTTACATATTTAATATGTTATTACATAGTAAATATATTATTGTGTTACTTATAAAATAATTTGTACACTTTTTTATATGTAATAACAAAACAAAATGTTGACCATGAAATGGATCTCTTCATTTGTAACTGTTCGAGAAACATATACATTGTAAAAGTAGAGTAATATGACGTTGTAATTAGTTTCACTATTAACTACTAACTACCATAACTTGAGCATGGATTGAATCACAACAGTTGATATTTTCAATTGATAAAATTGATTTAGCCCATAGCCTAACCCAATAGCAGCTATGTTTGTTGATGTGTGTCTACAAGGGTTTTTTTTTTTTTTTTTTTTTTTTTAACAAAAAAAAAAGTAATTATGAAAACTATAAAAGAAAAAATTTTTAAAAATGGATGGATTTGACATGGGCCAATGGTTTTTTAAACTAGACTCAAGTGGACTATATGGTTGTTAAAGTTTGAATTAACAAATAAAGACAAATATAATCATTTAAATTGATATCATAAGGTGTATGAAGTACAATCCATGTATGTAATGAAAAAGGGTATTTTAGAAAGAAAAAAAGATTCAATTTTATATATTATTTCACAATGCTAATATAAATGTAATTTTTAGTAATTTTATTTTTTTTATATGTGCAAAATATACAAAGCCAATTGCCCTGCCCTGGGCCGATTGATGGATTGGAACGTCCACGGACCACTGCAGTCCAAAAGCTTCTGAAGCACTATCACCGGCACGTGCTACCCAAAAGTGTCACGTGCGATCCTCCGAGCCTATTAATTAATTAAACCCCCTCTCCGCTCAAGAATTCTCCGAGCCTAAGAAACCTCTCAGCGCGCTTTGTGTTGCCCTCTTTCTCTTAAAACGCCCAAAACTCTCTCTCTCTCTCTCTCTCTCTCTTTCTCTCAGCCATGGCTTTTGATATGGATTCTGATAGATGCGTTGGATTCAAACGAAGAATCACGGAGATCGGAGATACCCAAGAGACACCGCCGCCACTACCGCCACAGTTCTCCACTTCTATTTGTACAGATAACCAGGAGGTCCAGGACGATCAAGAAGAGCAAGATTTCGCTGAGAACAAGAACTTGAGTCTCCTCTTCGACTCCAAGAAGTCCAAGTCTTCTTCTCATTGTGATGAAGCATCTGAAATCATCACTAAAGGAAATCAAGAACTGGGTTTTGCTTCTGGTGCTCAACAAAGTAGGGAAGTGCTGGGCTCTTTGGCTTCTGAGCCTTCTGGAACTGGGGATTTTGTGAACAAGGTTGAGGATTTCGGTGGAGAAGAGCAAAAGACTGAGAATTGCGAGGCTGGCCATGTCTGTGATGGTGAAGCAAAGCAAGAAAAGTTTGATATAGAGAAGGGTGGGGCTGAAGAGACTGCCAAAGAAAGCTTGTTGTCTGCTTCTGCTGACAAAGAAGAGAAGCCCTTTGTGAAAAGTGAAGTGGGTGTTGAGGTAGGCTTTGCTACGGAAGAAAGTAAGGAGTTGGGAAAAGAATTTGAATCTGAAAGTCTCTTGGAAGTGAAAAAGAAGCAACTCTTGGAGAAGCTTGAAGTTGTGTTAATGGCTGAAGATAAAACCCAGGCGGAAAGATTCACTGATTTCGAGGGTTCTTTGAAGATTGAAGTAATCGATCAAACTGCATTGATTGATTTCAGTGACAAATGTGCAGAGAGGAAAGGGAACAAGAATGTGAATCAAGAAGTGGATGCAAAGAAGGCGAGGCGGTCACGTAGAAAGGCAAAAAAGGTTTTCGAGATGAATCGAAAGAATGTTCTTGTGAGGGGTGAAACTGAAAATGGGTGCAGAAATATTGGGGATGGAACCAAGAAGATATACTCGAGGAAAGAGATGGAGGCCCTGAGGTTCGCAAACATTGTAGAGCAGCGCAAAATTTGGAAAGTGATATACAACGGGCTCGGGGCTGCTGTGGCGAAGGAGTACGACGACTTGGCAAGCTCTAAGAACCAGAAGCATGTCCGCGTGAATTTTGATCCTCGGCAGCGCTCCGCGAAGCAAGAAGAGGCCCCTGCAATTCTCAGTAAGTATTATTATTTGTTCACTCTCTTTGCTGCGGATTTTTGGTTCATAGAATTTATTTGAATGGTGAAAACATGATGAATGAAGCTGTGTTTCAATTAACTCATAAAATTCCCTTCTTGTATCTTGTGAGATTGACCTTTTTTGTTTGGAAGAGTGTATGATATCCCTGTCGTTAGCATTATAATAGATGCAGTATCAGAATATGTTAACGACATTGACCATTCACTAGCTTGAAGACTTGTCCAGGACTGCGGTTTACATGCAATATCAGAAATATGTATGACGTTGATGATTCACTATCTTGAAGAGTTGTGCGGGATTGTGGTTCAGTATTGTGATTAAAAACTGTCTTAATTGCAGTAAGTAGGTGTAAAATGTGAACCTGTTCTGCTCATGTTTTCTGTACTTATTTAAACACAAGCTAACTCACATTCAAGAGATGATCTAAATGTCTAAATTCAGAATCAGGAAGAAATAAAAATATATGTCTGAGGAGTGAAGACTGATATTTAATGGAAAAGCACATGAATTGCTTTTGAAGTATCTGGAATGAACAGGTAGAATTTGTTTAGTACTCTTAGATATCGTTCTCTGAGGTGTTAATGTGAGGTATAATAATGTGATTGTGGTCATCTTCATGTTAAAGGGCTTGCCCGTGTTGGCCATATTAGGCCTTGGAAAATCCTTGTTCTATATTAAATCTGCTGAGATATGGGATTGATCTAAAGACGTATCACCTGGTTTTAGGGCCATACAGCAGCTCCAACATTTACTTATTGCTAGGGTAGTTAGTTTAGAGGTGATGCTTGGGCAAGGCATCCATGAAACCTGTAGAAGTTTTAGTTTTAGGGATCCATCTCTAAGTTGACTCGCAGTAGCTTTAGTTTCATAGAAGGATGTGATTATCTTTAGCTGTTTGGTTCAACAAGAAAGTGAACCATGTAGAACCTAAAGTTGCAACTTTTATTCAATTTGGCAAAAACACCAAATGTGACTACTATTTGTGATTTGGTGAGAGGAAGGGTGGACAGGTTGTGGACTACTGAGTAGGTTGTTGAGATGATTTTACTACTTTGTAATAACACTAACTGTAGACTAGAATTACTCATCATACTTCCTAAGGCTGGGCTACTGAATGCGATTGCTAAAATCTGGGATTTGTACAATAACTTCCAGATCAAAATTGATCTGGTGACTGAACAGCGGTTTGTATTTATGACCCAGGCTTTGAAAAACAAAACAATTCCATTTGCTTCTTGGCCTGAAGTAATCATTGTTTGAGTGCCTGAGAGATCCATAGTTGTTTCGATGGAGTTGTAAAAGTTTCTCACTCTTGCTTTTGCACCATATAAAATTTATTGGTCAAGCTGTACTGCTGCAAATATGCCAGTGTTTCTTATTTTACTTCTGAATTTTGAATTTAAACTTCAGTTATACATCATGCTTATTTAGCTGAGGTTATTGTTAATTCTAGTATTTGTGATAGTTGCCTCTCTGGGATGATGTTTGCCATGTGATAGGTAAGGTTATTGCAATTAAGGCAAATTGTTAATTCTAGTATTTTAACTAGTATGTTTGTATTGGTATTCATGATGCCTTAACAAGGATAGTCTCCTTTCACTACGTCTCAAGACCAACGAGTACCATTGCTGCTGGATCCGTTGTAGTGAACAAGTTTATTTTGCTCGCTCTTGTGGTAGCCATCTTTGTCTCCAGCAGTCACCCCGGGTTTCTCTCCGATCAGCTACTGCTTTTAAGCCTTCGGGTTCTCCTGCCCTTCTATTGGACTGGGTTTCTTTCCCATTTCCAGTTATATTGTATTATCAAAAAAAAAAAAAAAAAATCTGTATTGGCATTCAACCGCATGCATCATCATGCATGTTATGAGTCCATGTTGTGCAGCATTGGATCCACCTTGTTTTTGTCATTTTGAGACTCCAAGACAAACCCCATTGACAGTGACAGGGAGATTTCTGGCCTCTGGCACTAAGTCCAGAGGTCTTTATCAACTATTTAAGCCTTTTTGCAGTTTGGTTTCCCATGTCTACAATTACGGTCGGCTGCTGCTTAAAAGTTGTAATTTTCTCTGTACATTTTCCCAAAATAGTTCTCTCTTGGGATCTGTTTTGTTACTTTTTGTTATAAATCAGCAAGTTATTGTTTAGGATCTTTGAGATTAATTTTTTTCATTTAATCTTAGCAACAATATCATGTCAATTTTATGTTCAATCCTGTTCTGTTTCCATGCTCGTAGCCTGTTCTCATATTTATTCAATTGCTTGTGCACAGTCAAGAGTGCGTAACCAGCTTGTTTTGGCTTTCTTTTTCTAATAAACTTATTAGTATTTCTCTGACATTTTCCCCTATTACTGAAACAAAATATCAATAATTCTTTTCCTCCTAAAAGAAAATGTTGAAAATCATAGACCTTTCTAAGAGCTTTTCTTCATTCACCCTTTTTCTCTTGGTTGTTAAATCCTGATTGTGTCCATTTGATAGTTCAAATTCTCTTGTGCACAGGGGTGGTTGCTGGAAGTGGAAGGAATCACGTGAAAATCTTTGTGCATTGAAGAATGGCCTACAGGAATCTGCGGAAGACCCTATGTCCAACATACAACATATATTCCCTTGATTTGTAAACTTGTGCTGTGTATACAGTATACTACTTGTGTACAGTCTTGTACATGAACTTCTGCTATAGGCGGGTTTAGGAAACATACTTTGGTCATGTGGACATGATACGTTACATTCTTTTGTGAAGAAAAAGTAATAAAGTGGTTAAGCTCAATTGTTTGACTAGTCCTATGAATCTAATGAGATGATTTTCTCTTCACTTTTTGCTTGCATAGATGTTAAAATTGAACACTTTATTTCCCCCATCTTTCCTCTAGACAAGACTTCACTATTTTAGAACTGCATTGCTAAAATTTTATGATGACTTTCAGGGGAAGCATGTTCTGAAAATATGGACAGTGATATAAAAGACATGGAGGGTAATGAAACAGAAAGTCTGTCTCCCTTGGATCCCACTTGCAGTCAGAGTGTTAGTGGTGAATATGGCTACACAGGTCTAGAAGAAGATAGCAGAGATGATGATGACAGTGATGAAGATTATGCAAGCATTCAGAAACCTGCCTTTTTGGTTGAAGGAGAACCAAATTTTGATTCTGGTCCACCAGAAGATGGATTCGAATATCTCAGACGTGTCAGGTAGATTATTTCTCTGTTTCTTTTATTTATTCTTCTTAATGGAATATTTTTCTTTGAAAAGACTAAACCATGGCTGATAACAATGCCAGGGCATTTATTTTGAACTGTTTTGATGATGTGGAGCGCAAGTGAGCCTCCCATATTATTAGACGTGCAGATTTTCCGCACCACATGGCAAGATATGTGCCAAATTTGGCCTCATATGAGCAGACTTGCACCAAATCAAGGCCTAGGAATTCAGCCTGGCCTTTGTAAATATCTTTCCTTTTTTTA
The DNA here is from genome assembly GCF_901000735.1 of Corylus avellana. NCBI lineage: Eukaryota > Viridiplantae > Streptophyta > Magnoliopsida > Fagales > Betulaceae > Corylus > Corylus avellana. Next base: position 8,135,229 of record NC_081541.1, read on the forward strand.
ACTTCGTAATCATAGCCGTCCAAAAGCCGTAGAACAGCCCATTATTGATCTTATACTTTGATTTGGTTTCTTATGCACAATGTTAACCCTTAATGGTCGAATAATGTTAGAAGTCACTCTTGTGTTCCTCTTGTATCGATCCAAGAATGATGTGGCTTTTAAAATCACCATTGAGTTTGTGATTGATCACTATTAAATTTTGATTAAGTGGTGATTTTAAAAATCACCTCATTTTTGAAGTGACACAAAAGGGATACAAGAGAAATTTCTAGAATTACTCTTTAACCGTCACCTTTCCATGCAATTTACAAGCCGTAAGCCATCAAGATTTTCTTGTACCTTTGCCACCAATTCTCCAAATTAAACGACCTTAAAAAGAGACAAAAGAATTTGTTTTCCTTAAATGTTCTGTTTGATTACTGTTACCTTATCCGAAATGGTGCAATATATAGGAAGTCTTAAAACTCTCAGCGGTGAAAATGTTGCAATCACATGCAAAGAAATTTTGGTTAACCTAAATAAATTGCATGGGCTATCATTTGTTGCAATGATAAAGTCTCGGGCTATTTTGCAAAAGCACGAAAGTCAGGACTGTATCTAAGATCTTCTCTTTAGGCCTCTTCTATGATGGACCAAAGCTGGGAATGTGGCCTTTGATGGTCCAATAAAATAAATTGGAGTGTGCAGGATAATCTAGATCTTTAAGAAGAATAGAGAACTGATTATTGATATCAATCTAAAGTAGTCCTCTCTCTTGCTTAGGTGGGAAGCTTCTCAGATTCCAAAAGTGAAGGTGGCCAAGTTTGATAGAAGTAAATTTAACAAAGAACAGAGTGTTTATATGCCCCAGATTCCTGATATTGCCAGGTGTCCAGAACATCTACTGCCTTTGAAACAATGGGAGGATGCATTTCTTGCTGATTTTTCAGAGCTACGGCTGGTATTTTCTTATTGCCTCAATTTAACTTAGTGATTGCTTGATATATTTTTATTTCTTTTTCTTTATTTCAGTGTGAGTGGAACAATTTATTGGTATGATGACAATTCTTCTTCAAAATGATGCCTGTATCTTTTCATTTCTTCACATTAGGGAACAATAACCGATTTTACAAAAATTTGTATCTTAATAACGCAAAATATGACATAATGGTTAGAAAATAATTTTCTCCTCTTTTGCCCTCCTCTCTCTCTCTGAAATACATAATGTTTTTGGGGGGCATTTCAATTGTACAAAACTGATGGGAAATGATGTCTATAGAAAAGAAGAAAGTTCTTTTGGTTTCCAGAAAGAATGTGAGAAAGGTAGCTGCCTTATATTGCTGGTGAAAGAAAACTGTTTTTAGCAATTTATTTCCTTCCACTTTTTTTTTAGTGCTTTTTTTGGGTAAAAGTATTTAAAATCATTAATTTAGTTATAGTTGCTAATAAATTTAGAGTACAATATGGGAATGCCCTTGAGTTTTAGGTGTGGAAGAATGCTATAGTCATTTAAACGAGAAGAAAAGGAGAGAGAAGAGATGTAATACCCCAGTCTCATATTGGGAAGATGAGATAAAGTCTACATAAAGTGGATAGTTTATAAAAATAGTCATGAGTACTAAATTTCATATTGCTTAGTTACTATGTGAAATTAGACTTTATAAAAAAAATTCTAGAGAAGCTCCAAATTAACTAGTCCTTTTAGGGTAATAGCACAGATGTGGCTCACGCTTTTTCCTAAGGCATTACAAATGGTACCAAAGTCACCTAGTAACACCTAGATTTGAGGTGGGTGACAGCTCCAAGATTAGATTTTGGCATAACATGTGGTGTAGGGCAGTTTGGTAGTCTTCATAGTGCAGAAGATGATTTTGTCATGCCTAACATGGAGTATCTAGAGAGAAAGAAACGATCTAAATTTTGAAGATCGTGAGAGGATGGTAGCGTATGATTGCTTTCATTTTTGTAGCTTTCAGATTTTTCTTTTTCTTTTTCTAATTAGGTAAATATTTCTTTTGTATACTTCTTGGATATTTGGGTTACGCCATGCGTGCTTTTTAATGAATTTCTATTGCTTATCAATATTATTTTGTTCTCTCTTAAATCTCAGGCCCTGTCAAGTCTTGAGGATTCTAGTGAAGAACTTTCTGGAAAGCTGCAACCAATGTTTGTTATTCATGAAAAATGTCATTCCCGCGACTTACCTTGGATTCTTGAAAATTTGGATACTGAGGAAGTCCATCCCAAGCAGCCTCATGATTTTTCCGGGCCTGAAAGCTCCGTTGATCAGCCATCTATGTTGACTGCTGAAGACCATGATACCTCTCTGCCTTCAGAACATTCAAGCCCAAAGACTTCTGCAGATGAAATTTCTGGCCCTCGGCTGTCTGCGATCTTAAGAATGGACTCTGTTGCTCGAGTGTCAACATTGAAGAAACGCATACGCTCGGTAGAGACCATGAATACTCTGTCGAGAAATGATTGTGTGTGGCTATTCGCCCTATGCGCAGCAGTTGATACGCCACTTGATGCCGACACTATTGCTGCTCTTCGGAGCCTGCTTCGGAAGTGCGCCATCTTGCGGGCTGCAAAGTCTGAACTTGATGACAACGTTGTGATGCTAAATATTCTGATCACAGTTGCAGGCAGGTATTATGGGCAATCGGAAAGCTGAAGCGTCCTGGGTTGTTATATCTGTTTCATAATTCATGGACTTAAATGTCTACGTCAAGCAGAGAGGAGAGCGGGAGAGGTGATATATACGAGCTCACTTACATTTTACAGTTGAGATTGTGGCAGTATATTTTCTTCATTTGCTTGCTGAGGATGGTCCAGAAATACAAGAATTTGTTGTAAAATTAAATTATTTTTAATTTTAATTATTTGGATTTTAAGATAACCGTTGGAATGTGAAGCATTTGAGACCAAGAGCAACAATGCACAAATGTGAGGGCCATATATGCAGCTGATCTAGTTGCGGTTAATTGTTAGGTCGGCAAATTGAGTTTAGTATTGGTTTCTTGTTAGGGTTTGGCAGCCTAAGAGTGAAGGGTTCAAGTGGCCCGCATTTTAACTGTTCGGAACCGGTGGACTTTGTAACCCTTTTTTGTGCTGTCTGAATATTTGAATTATTCGAAAGGTCTAATAACAAAAAGATCATGATCCGGTAAGTAACTGGTAAGTATATAGTACAAAGTGAAAAATACATTAACGTTGCACACATTTTATTCATCCAAAGAAAACAATCGGAATACTTCCGATAAAGCACACATGTATTTGAAGAAAAAAAAATCATGTTTTTCTTAGATGTCTGTGTTCAACAATTGTAAAAGCAGTGGCATTTGGACTGAATCATCCCCGTACATAATCCACAATGAGCATCCTCAAACTCCTTGCAATTGTTGTCACAGTGTGCAGAATTTCTACATGCACCATGTGGTACTTGGTACTTCACAATATCTGGTAGATGTCCCACATCCAAGAAGAGCCATGGCTATTTCTGTAACAGGGAACATCTTAGAAACAAAAGGGATAGTAATTAAATTACCTAAAAACATATATTAGAAGTCACTAGTGATTACTAGATAGCTATTTGTGAGAAAAATATATGAAGTGTAAATCAACTCACCTACGTTTGTAACAAGCAGGGAGATAAGAAATGGTAAAGAGAAGTAAGTAAAAAAAAAACACTCTAACCATGTTTATGCGAGGAGAGATCTTCACTAATTTTGTTATTCGGATTGCTGGCTAACAAATATGAGAGAATCTCTAATGAACCTACTTGTCCAAACATGTCTCGGGGAACCCATCCTCCTGCTCAAGCAGATGGGCTACATAAGAGATTTGTTACATGTAATGTCTAGATTGCTAGCAATTCGAATAACAAATTTTTGGGAATTCGAATCCTGTTTTTGGAGTGATGCCAAATAAGATAAACTCTTATTGATATTTATGGCAAGAATTGCTATAATTCGTCCTTAAATTAGAGTAGTGATGAGATGAAAATAGCAGTAAGGTTAAAGGAAGCTATTATTTGACATGCTATTTACAGTTGAAAAAAATGATCGGGGCAATGCATGAACTCACCCACATTTGTAAGAAGGATGGGGATGATGAAGACCAAAAAGTAGACAACTCTAGCCATGTTTTTGCTCTAATGCCAAACAAGAAAGAGTGTTGCTGATATTTATAGCATAAATTGCAATGTTTCATCCTTAATTAAATCATACTAGCCAAAGGAAGAGGAGTGTAAAGTCAAATTAAGCAAGCTGTTAAATACATGCCATTTACTTGGTTTGGCTACCCCCATTTTTGGCCAATGGGGTGGCCGGCCACCCTTATTTTGGTCATTGGGGATAACAGAGCCACCCCAAAGCCCTTAGGGATAATTTAGCTACCCCTAATTGCATTTTGAGGTGGAAATCCGTTAGTTTTATTAACGGAATATGGGCGGAGGTACCATTTCCGTATTTAGTCATAACATAGGTATCATCTATTATACAAAAATAAAACATAGGTGGAAAAAAATAAAAACGTTAAAACCTAGGTACTAAAAAGGTATTTAAAATTACTTTTAAAAAAATAATAATAATGTTATTTAGTAAACGGTTATACTATTGTTTTACACCATACAATTTGATGATCTAACAGTGAAAAAAACAGCCATCGAACAACCACCTTAAAAAAAATTAAATTAAATTAAATTAAAAAAATAATAATTAATTTTTATTGTCACGTCATCCCAATTGTATGATAATTGTATAACAGTATAATAAATAACATTAATCTTAAAAAAGAAAAACAATTCAAGATATCAAAGTTTCCTCCCCCCCTCTCTCTCTCTCTCTAAAACTAAAATGTTAAAACTTAAAACAAAAGGTTAAGTTTGAGTTGGATTATTCAACTTTTGTTTCTATCACTGAACTTTACCTTGAAATACTTTTTTTTTTTCGATGACCAAATTGAGTCTTCCCTGCATTAGACCAGTAAATTAAGATGGTGAAAGTGAAGTGAAAACCGTATTTTTGTTAACAATTTTGTTTTTATATTATGACATTAATTCCTCCAAACTAGTTTGTTGGAAATTTTTGTCCTTAATAGTATATCCCGAGTGTTGTGCATACTCCTGTAAGGTTTGTGTCCTACAGTGAGAAAATATAAGGAAAAATAGTACTTAATATACATAAGAGGACCCAAGCCCATTAACTTAGGCTTTTGGGATAGAAAATATGTCCTAGTATTTATATTAATTTACTCTTATTTGGCTTTCTTGGTGTTTGTCTCTCCAACACAAAGTAATGACTAATGAGTCATCTCAAATATGATATGACTTTTAAAATCATCATTGAATTTAAGATGATTGTTATTAAATTTTGATTTATTGATAATTTCAAAAGCCACATTACATTTAAGATGACTCAATGAAAACTTTAGTCCTCATTATACCATTACTCTTATATTCCCCTTACAATGACCCTATCTAAAAGCGACAAAAACATTATTATTATTATTATTATTAGTGAGTTTCTTCATTTGACTAGTTTCCTTAAATCTCTTTGGCAACCTTTCGATATTTTTTGTATTCATCCAAAAAAAAAAAAAAAATCTTTTCGATTTTTGAGGTAGATAGTTTATTTGCATAAGTGGAAGGGCATTTTTTGGTAGGACTCTAAGATCACCCTTAAATAAACTCAAGTTCTCCGACCTTAAATAAATTCCACGTGTCAAATTTTGGGAGTGGGTAAAAATGTAAAATAGTACCTTGATGGGAAAACGGACGGCATACCGGGTCGTGATACAAAGAAAGCAAAAGATATCTCTCCTAGACGATGGCTAGTTTATTATTTTTGTCTTTAGGTACCTTGTGAGTTTGATAAAAGATAAGAGTAGCCATTAGAATTATTGACTTTGTGGTGGTTTATCGAGATTTATATAGACATTTTACAGATATATATATATATATATATATATATATATATATAGAGAGAGAGAGAGAGAGAGAGAGAGAAATTGACCATGTAATCTATTGATATGCTATGCCAGTCCTTATACTATTTGATACAATCTCCCAACCTTTTTCGCAATTGTACATAGTGATCTCACAGCCTATTTACAGTATGAATATAATCATAAATGCATGGTTGCACCGTGCCCAATATGTGCGAATGAGAGATATAGGATTTAACGGTAGGCGGCGCCCGTCAGTTGGCAGCCCAGTCTGCCCACCCATCCACTTGGTCACGTGGAGTACCGTTTTGAACGTTACTCCACAAGACTAATAAGTGGATGATTAACATGTGAAATGCAACCAAAAACCCATCCTGGGTGGTGATTCAATGGCCTCAAAGCAATCTTCATGTGATTAGATAAATATTAGGTATGAATTTGATTCCTGCAATGAGAATCATCAGGCCTAATTAGTATAAATCATCTTAGTTTCACTAAAGTTCTAATGGGACTGTGTAAGATTATGGTTCAATTGGACTTGAAAGAACGTCTGCGGTTCTCATTGTCTAGGTTCCTCCTGTCACTGGTCACTTGCGAGTAAGTGTATGTTATTATGATCACGTCACGTAGACTAACCACTCTAGTCGCCCCTCCTGTCCTTTTTTTAATTAAAAAATAAAGAGTGAAAAATACATTAACATTGCACACATTTTATTCCACCAAAGAACATATATTAGGTACAAGAAATACAATCGAAATACTTCCAATAAAGCACACACATTCACGAGAACATGTATTTAAAGACATTGCTCCTTGTAATAAAACCCTAACAAATCATATATCATGATTTTTTTTAAGATGTCTTGTTCAACATTTGAAAATGCAGTGGCATTTGGTCCGAATCATCCCCATACATAATCCACAATGCGCATCCTCAAACTCCTTGCAATTGTTGTCACAGCGCGCAGAATTTCTACATGAACCATGCCATGTGATACTTGGTACTTCACGAAATCCGGTAGATGTCCCACATCCAACAAGAGCCATACCTATTTCTGTATTATGGAACATCTTAGAAACAAAATAGTAAATTACCTAAAAACGTATTAGAAGCCACTCTAGTGACTAGATAGATAGCTATTTGTGAGAAGAACAATATAATGCATGTGTAGGGGGGTGGCAAGTCATGCTCTCACGTGTCATATTTGGGTTGTGTCGAGACTTGGGTAAAAATATTAACTCAACACATTTAATTAAACCGGTCAAACCCTTCAACCTTAACCCACTAATTCCATGTTAGGTTTAAGTCGGGTTTGCGGTTTGCACGTGGGTTCCATAGATGCCAAAGATATTCATTCAAAGATGGAGTTGTGAAAATAACTAAAGATACTTTGATGGTAATGGAGGGTAAGGGTTGTTATGCATATGCCTTAATTCCTAATTAGATAAGATAAATCCAAAGTCCAAAAAATGTATTTTTGTTGGTTATGGAAAGCATGTTAAAGGGTACCATGTTAAAGAATAACAATTAGATTAAAGGAAGCTATTATTTAACATGTCCAATTTCCTACGTTTTGTATATATTTATGCACTGTGTTTTCGTTTTGAGGCTGATGTTTGGAAGCCCACCAGTTTTTCAGTGTTTTGATCCATTGTATCTTTTCCTTATTTGATTAGAAAAAAACAAAAAAAAAAACATGCTATTTACACAGTCGAAAAAGTAAGTCGAGACATGAACTCACCTACATTTGTAAGAAGTATGAAGACCAAAACGTAGAAAACTCTAGCCATGTTTTTGGCTCTAATGCCAAATAAAAAAGTGTTTCTCATATTTATAGCATAAATTACTATACATGTTTCATCTTTAATTAATCAACCATACGCTACTAAATGACTTTGGCTATTACATAACATCGGTGGAACATTTACGATTAAAAAATTAATCCTTAATTAAATCATACTAGTGAAAGGCCATAGGAATGTAATAAAAAAAAATTTTGTCAAGTCCTGCTATGCAGCTGCCTGTTGGCAGCCTAGCGTAGGACATATATGAAAAAATAATAATAAAAAAAAAATTTGTCAGTTTTTTTTTTTTTTTTTTTTGTTAGTGAAATTTCTATGTGTTAATATTTAATTTTTAATGCCTCAAAACATTTTTTAGATTCAAAACAAAAATTTAGGGGGTGAAAGGTTAATCTTTTAGGGATTGTATCTCCTAAAAGGGATTCGATTATTCTAAATTTGGTGCTAATGCCTCAAATTTGGTGCTAATACCTCAAATTTAGTGCTAATACCTAAAATTTGGATTTTCCTTTAATATCTCTCTTCTTCAATTTAAAAAAAATAAAATAAAAAAAAATAAAAAAGAAAGAAGAAGAAGCAAGCAAAATATCTGACGTTATTAAAATAAAATAAAATAAAATAAAAAATTGGTCACGTCAACTTTGGTAGACGCTGGGATGGCCCCCAGGCTGCCAAAAATTTCTACTCTATGCGGTCAGCAAAAACCAGTAATCGCATAATGAAGAATGGCCTATAGGAATCTGCGGAAGACCTATGTCCGACATACAACATATATTACAAAGGCCTCTGGGAATTCAGCCTGGCCTTTGTAAATATCTTTCATTTTTTTAACTTTTTAATCATAGCGGTCCAAAATGTTTAGTGCCGGTTTCTTGTTAGGGTTGGGCAGCCTAAGAGTGGAGTGTTCAAGTGGCTCGCATGCATCTTATGATATGTCTAAATATTTATGTTATTCGAACAATCTAATAACAAAAGATAAAAGTACATTAACATTGCACACATTTTATTTATTCCAAAGAACATATATTACATGAAAAACAACCGGAATACTTCCAATAAAGCACACGTGTATTTGAAGACAATGCTCCTTGTAACAAAATGATCATAACAAATTATATATCATGTTTTTCTTAGATGTCTGTGTTCAACAATTGTAAAAGCAGTGGCATTTGGACAGAATCATCCCCGTACATAATCCACAATGAGCATCCTCAAACTCCTTGCAATTGTTGTCACAGTGTCCAGAATTTCTACATGCACCATGCCATGTGGTACTTGGTATTTCACAATATCCGGTAGATGCCCCACATCCAAGAAGAGCCATAGCTATTTCTGTAACAGGGAACATCTTAGAAACAAAAGGGATAGTAATTTTTTTTTTTTTTTTTTCAAAGCGGGAGAGGGGGCAAAAGGGATAGTAATTAAATTACCTAAAAACATATATTAGAAGTCACTAGTGATTACTAGATAGCTATTTGTGAGAAAAATATAGGAGGTACTGTAAATCAACTCACCTACGTTTGTAACAAGCAGGGGATATAAGAAATAGTAAAGAGAAGTAAAAAAACACTCTAACCATATTTATGCAAGGAGATATCTTCACTAATTTTGTTATCCAGATTGCTAACAATTCGAACAGCAAATGTGAGAGAACTCCTATGGAGCTCATTTGTCCAAATATGTATCGGGCAGTCCGTCCTCCAGCTCGAGTAAGTGGATAAGAGCTCTTTTACATATATTGTCTAAATTACTAGCGATTCGAATAACAAATTGTTGAAAATCCGAATCTTGTTTTTTTGGAGTGATGCGAAAGAAGATAAACTCTTACTGATATTTATGGCAAGAATTGCTATAATTCATCCTTAAATCACAGTAGTGATGAGATAAGAATAAGCAGTAAGGTTAAAGAAAGCTATTATTTGACATGCTATTTACAGTTGAAAAAAGTGATTCGAGGCATGCATGAACTCACCCACATTTGTAAGAAGGATGAGGACGATGAAGACCAAAAAGTAGACAACTCTAGCCATGTTTTTTGCTCTAATGCTAAACAAGAAAGAGTGTTGCTGACTTTTATAGCATAAATTGCCATGTTTTATCCTTAATTAAATCATACTAGTCAAAGGAATAGGAGTGCAAAGTCAAATTAAGCAAGCTATTAAATACATGTCATTCGCTTTTAGAAAAATAATAATAATATTTAATAGATTGTTATATATACCACTGTCATATACCACATAACTTGATGTTGTAACAATGAAAAATCAATCTTTGAATCAACACTTGTAAAAATAAAAAGGTAATTTTCACTATCACACATTCACACCATCCCAGCTGTATGATAATCGTATAACAGTCTACTAAATAACATTACTCTTAAAAAAAAAAAATAATTCAAGATATCAAAGTTTCATCCCTCCCACTCTCTCTAAAACTAAAAGGTTAAACTTAAAACAAAAGGTCAAGTTTGAGTTGGATTATTCAACTTTTGTTTCTACCATTGTACTTTACATTGAAATATTTTTTTTTAAAGTCAAATTGAGTCTTCCATGCATTGGACTTGGTGGCAACGACCCTATCTAAAATGACAGAAATTGACTACAAACTGGATTTAAAAGTGACAAAACCATTATTATTTTTTATATATATAATTAGTGAGTTTCTTCATTTTGGCTAGTTTCCTTAAATCTCTTTAGCAACCTTTCGATATTGCTTTTTATTCATCCAAAAAAAAAAAAAAAAAAAAAACCGTTTTCGATCTTTTGAGAAGACAGTTTATTTGAATAAGCGAAAGGGCATTTTTTTGGTATCACTCTAAGATCACCCTTATTTTTTATTTTTTCTATTATTAAATAAATTCAAGTTCTCCAACCTTAGGTAAATTCCACGTGTCAAATTTTCGGAGTGGGTAAAAAAATAAAATAGTACCATTATGGGAAAACGGACGGCATACCGTCGACATGATACAAAGAAAGAAAAAGATATCTCTCTAAGACGATGGCTAGTTTATTATGATTGTCTTTAGGTACTTAGTCTTAATCGCTTTACCTTAAATGAATTAATATGATTTGCTTACTGAAATTTAAGATCACCTTGTGAGTTTGAGCAAAGATAAGAGTCGCGATTAGAATCATTGACTTTGCAATGGTTTATCGAGACATATATAGGCATTTTACAAATGAAAATAGAATATCTTGATTTAATGTAGTTGACTAATGATTCTTGGATGTTACTACATGTGTAATGGCGTATAGAGAGAAATTGTTCTTAAACACTACTTGAGATCTTTGGTTTAACTGTTTGTAGTTGACCATGTGATATATTGATATTTCTCATCGATGATTTGTAGGGATGTGGCTATGGTAGTTATTAGTTATTACAATATTTGATACAATCTCCCAACCTTTTCCGCAAGTGTACACATGGATCTCACAGTCTATTTACAATATGAATATAATCGTAAATGCATGGTTGGACCGTGCCCAATGTGTACAAATGAGAGATATAGCATTTAACGATAGGTGGCACCCATCAGTTGGCAACCCACCCATCCATTTGGTCATGTGGAATACCGTTTTGAAGGTTACTCCACAAGACTAACAAGTGCGTGATTAACATGTGAAATGCAACCCAAAAAAAAACATTAAGGGCTGGTTTGGTTTGCGGATATATATATATATAAAGTTTTGTTAAATCTAGACCGTTTGTATTTTTTACAAGAGATTTGCAATTTACTTTTTTTTTAAGATAATTTTTTGAGATAAATTCCTAAATCAATGCGTCAAAACAAATGGCACCTCAAAATGTTGCTGTCGTTGTTTTTTAAAAAAAAAAAAAAAAAAAATTAACAGCCTAAGTTTATCGAAAAGGTATAATGGATTATTTCGTTAGTTTTCCGTATGAAATTGTTCTGTCCATTAGTGTCAGATCACATTAAAATAATAAGTTCGATATATAAATTTGAGAGTTTTTGACTTTTGAAGGTGATTGAAGTTTAAGAAGGTTAAGTAAAGTTTTCCCCAAAGAATATCATTTGAAACATTATTGTTAAAACTGTTAAAATATTGATTAATAGTTTTAAATAAGTACGATTTTAAAAATTGCGATTTCAAAAAATTGAAATTTAAATTTACCTCTTCTATAAGCTTAAGCTTTTGAGATTTAATATGATATCAGAGTCAAAAGTCTTGAATTCGAACATTGATTCCATCATTTACCTTCACTTTAAATTAAATATTCCATGAGCCCATGCGTGAGGGGGAATAGCTGGTGATTTAACAAAAACATAAAACTATATATAATACTTCAAAAATTGTGAGATTACAAAATGTAATAATATGTATATGAATTGAAATGGAATATAATCTTATGGATCATAGGGTAACACCCATTACAACTCAAAGGTCGAATGCCCACTAACCTACCAAGGCCAAAAGCCCATTAACCTAATATACCCATTACACAAAAAGCCTAGATAAAACACTGAATTAGAATTGTACATTACCCGAATGTAAATTTAATCAACTAATATTAGAAAGAAAGTGAACTGATTCAAAACCTTTTGATCATAACCACAAAAATGTATTAGAACTTACCATTTTGAAATAATTAGTAAAAACGAGAGAGACAGATAGAATTTTTTTTTTTTTTCTCTCAAAAAAAGATTAACCAGATGGTCCTAGCTACCTGTTATTGGGGTTGAATCTTCTTGGTCATGTGAATATATATATATATATATATATATATATATATATAAATTGTTCTTGGTGATGTTCTTCATAATTAGTTCATTTAGTAGGCAAAGCAACGACGTTTCAGCTTCCCAATAGTGGGTTTTAGCTTCCCGATTTACTGCAAATGTATGCTACTTATCGTGGAACGTTAACTTTTCTCGTAGTTAGTTTTATTAATTCGTTAGAAGGAAAAATGCAGCACTGAGAGATCGAAGCCAATGGCGAAGACGAGAAGAAACCGGGGCTTTCCAACGCCTCCCAACCCAAAAGCATCGCCCAAACCGATAACCCCAACCTCCAACACCACAATCGTCTCCTCTTCACTCTACAAATCTGTACATATTTTGCCACTCTTTTTCTTTTTTTTTTTCTCATCTTTTTTTGTTTAATTTTGATGATAAATTTTTTTGCAGGTTTCACTGCATGATTGGTGGCTGGTGAAGGCTCCCAACGGGAAGGGTTTAGCTGTAGGAGGGTTTGCTTCATTAGAGTAAGAGGCTTTCGTCTTTAGACTCTTTACACATCTTTTCTTTATCTTTTTTTTGTTTCTTAGTTTTGCTTCCTTTTGTTTTGTGATATGTGGATAAAATTGTATAGTTCTTGAAGCAAATATCAAGAATTTAAGATAAATTAGGTGAACCCAAGAAGGGTAATTGGAGGTTGTTTAGGTTTTAGTGTAAGTTTCAGTCCCCAATGAGGACTTCTATTAAGAAGAAGAAAAAAAATTAAAGTTCACATTTTGCACCCTTTTAGCATTTAGCCGTGCCATTGCATAAATGTTGATTAATCAGGCTTAGTTGGTCAATTAACGTCATTCTTTGAGGTTGCTGTATAGATGATTCGTTGTTTTTTCTTAAATTCTGTCTGTTCCTTGACAGGAGACTAGGAGTAAGAGTTTTTTCCTCTGCTGCAATTTCCAAGAGACACGATGCCACCACTCTTGAGACAACGGATGGCATCAACATCACAATCAGTGGCTTCATAAATAGGTCTCGGTCGTGTCAAAATGGTTTTCCATCTGAGGTATGTGTTTCTGTCAGTGGTTTCTAGTTACTCGTTTTCTCATTTATACTTGTTGTGTACTTGGGAGCATGCTTTTAATGATATCTCAATTACTTTTTTTTTTTTAAAAAAAAAAAAAAGTATGAGTTTCCTTGTTGTTTGGTTGTCTCGTTTAATTCCAATGTAGAGTTCACTACTACATTAGCTGCATGATAACATAACATTTTGGGTGTAATATTTGGTTGAGGAATGAGCTTGACTCAAGTGAGCTAAGCCTTCTTGAAAACTACTTGGTGTAGTGTGATGGGCTGGTATCACAGGTTTTGTATAAGTAAATGCAGAAGCATGCCATTGAAAATGACACAGTAGTTAACATGAGGAGCAATGAAATGGTAATTTTTCTGTTCCTCATCGCGAACCATTGACATTGATGTGGTGTTAGCCTAGCCCAAGCTTTTTTTTGTTGCCATCTAAATTACTAAATACTATGGAAGCTTTCCCGTTAAAAACTGTTCTTTTGACTGAAGTTAAGATTCTAACTCCTGATGTTAAAAGGTATGCAATCATTTCCTGCTTGGATTTCCCTGGAACTGGGAGGAGTATGCTATTGGTTGTTCTGGTGAAAATTCTACTGGTAGAGGTGTTCCGACAAGGATTTCTGCTTCTGACGAGTCCAAAGTCTCTTCGGGTGACAATGCAGATAAAACTTTTCCATTTTCTTTACATGATTTCCCAGTGGCTAGGGTACGTGATCTCTTAATATCCACTTTTGAAGATCCAGATTATTGTTTGCTGACAAAGAGCATTTACAATGATATATTGGGAAAGTCGATGGGGAATAGTCCAATGAAAAATGTGCAATCTGGACTAAATGAGACTCCAGTTAATCAAAAGGAGACTAAGGTTGACCATAAGCACGACAATGAGGATACTTTCTTCAATTCAAGGGATATGACAACAGAAGAAAACCAGAATGTCCTCACCCCAAGTATAGGTGTTTCGACAAGAAGCATGACTAGATTGAAGAATTTTAGAATGGAACAAGAAGAGAGACTTTCACCAAACTCAAAAATTAAGCAGGCCACTGGGAAAAGAATTGGAGGAATGGTAAAAACAAATGCTCCAATGGTGAGTCATCCAACCAAATTATTTGAAAAGGACAAGGAATTCTTAGTAGTTTCTGATAAATCTGTGGTCAGAAGATCAAGGAGGCTGATGAATCCAAAGAAATGATCTGTAAGGCATAGTCCAAACCAGCAACTGAAAAATTGTTGTCACCAAACTCAAAAATTAAGCAGGCCACTGGGAAAAGAATTGGAGGAATGGTAAAAACAAATGCTCCAATGGTGAGTCATCCAACCAAATTATTTGAAAAGGACAAGGAATTCTTAGTAGTTTCTGATAAATCTGTGGTCAGAAGATCAAGGAGGCTGATGAATCCAAAGAAATGATCTGTAAGGCATAGTCCAAACCAGCAACTGAAAAATTGTTGTCGATTTACTTGCAAAGAATGCTACACATGCATGAGAATCACAGGTACATGTTGGTTATCAACAAAAAGAAAAAGAAAAGGGAAAGAAAGAAATCACAAGTCACAACCACATGTGGACATTTTAATGCATTTTTTCATGTTAATGTTATTATGCATTAAAATGTCCACATGTGGTTGTGACTTGTGATTTCTTTCTTTCCTTTTTCTTTTTCTTTTTGTTGATAACCAACATGTACCTGTGAATTCTCATGCATGTGCAGAAAATATTTCAACCTGCCTAATTTTTTATGGTCTTCTTATCAGTTATTAGATGGAAAAAGCTTGGAACTCAAGTCGTATTTTTATGAATATCTTGAATGATCTTGAAACTTCATGATTCAATCTCATAAGGTGTCATTTTTTTGTTAAAAGGTTTCAACTATCAGCTTGATGAATGTGTTCATCATTATTTTGACTTTCGGCTAACCTATTCTCCTCTGTTCCTCCCTATGTCTATGGCTTTTGTTTGCAACAATCAGCGTACACATCTCGCGGAAGTAATTGTTCGGAATGATTTACAGCATATCAATTCATTTTACTACTTAGTAATGCCCTAAGCCCCAAGGAAGGAATGGTAAGTTAATATTTTAGATTCCTACATTAAGGCTTTTGAAATTCTATTTTCAAATTGTGTGCCCCGTCTATTTTTTTGTGTGTGTTTTTTCATTGCTTGCAACAAAGCCTACTTCCTTGGTAAGTTAGAAGGCCAATTACTGCTAAAATGTTTTGAAATATTGTTCGAAGCCTTAATCTGAGTGGTGTGTAAGATAGAGTCGGCATTTGAAGAAGTAGGAGATGGTAAGAACTAATTTTGTTTATAGAGGTAGTTTTAAAAATCATGGAGATGTATTTGCACGTGGTTTACACGTGACTTTTAGATCCATAAAGCAGTTGGATTTCAATTTGTATGCTCCAAGTGATATGTAAAATCTAGTATGTCCAATTAGTCCTCTAATCACCGGCAAGTTCTCACTGTAACTGCCGGCAATAGCACCGAGAATGCTCGGCTGCCTTTGTTGCTGCCCAACCATGCACCCACCACGCTGTTAGCAGAGGATTTGGCTCTGCGTTCATTGTTGCAGACGATCATCAAGATTGATTATTGGTTCACGTGTTGAGAATTTGTATCCAAAGCAAGGTGATACTTCGTTCTGTTGGGGTAGCGTTTACCTCATTGAATACAAAATATATATATTTATTAAAAAAATGTTTGATGTACACCTCTTTTACATTGACACGTGTTAGCATATAACTAAAGGACGATAAATTTTTCTTTTTAGTTGTCATCATAATAAATGAGTACGCAGAGTTTAGGGGATAATTTTACCCTTTTTAGAATAAGGAACTAGCTCCTCTCCATTTCATTTCCTTCTCCGAGTTTAGGATGGTATTAAAAGGCTTATTGGTAGTACCATTACTTGTGGACCTGTTTGTTCCCAATATTGGTACATTAGATGCATTTGTATGATAATCTTCCCCAATCAAATGCCTTAATTATTTGCTTCTACATTCACCAGATTTTGAATAAATGTTATCACATAGTTGCTTGTGTTGGATCAGTCCACAAGATTTTCCTCTTTCCTTGTTACTTTTTATAGCCTCGTGACAGAAGCATCAGTCATCCTGCTTCTGCATGCTTAAAAGAATTGTTTCCAACCATAGTACGAGTTACCACATATCTCCTCCAACCTTTCATGGTGGACACAAGTTCAATGTATAATTACACTATTGCCAATCTTTCCTGGGCACTAGGCATTTTAAGATTGAACCACGCATAAACATTGCCCAAATACTTATAATAGCGCTTGAAACTGATAGGGGTAACAGTTAGGAACCTTCATGTAAAAGACCATGGCATACACATTGGGCCTTTCACTTTCGTTTCCCATGGTGTTTGAAGAAAGAACTTTTCTTTCGCCCCGCCTAAAAACACGTTCATTTTGGTCAAGACATCACATATCTACAAGACAATATATATATATATATATGGCCTAATATCATCTAATCATGATTTTTTTTTTTTTTTGGGGTCATTTCCCAGAAATATTGGGCAAAAAGGAATAAATGAATAAAGTGAAAGTTACCAATCGTGCTTTACATTTTTCACCATATAAAATAATTTGAAAGCTACCTACAAAATGAATGGCAATTTGAAAGGTGGAAATATGCACCAACGCAGTGGACAGACAAACATGGAATGGTACAGATAAAAGCTCAAAATGTTTATTTTCTTTCTTTTGGTAAAAGATAAAGCTCATCATCAAATGAGTAAACTTTTTTCTAATCTTTTCTACAGCCACCAGATCAACTGAACGAAAAAAAAAAAACAATGAATCTCGTTCTGACTGTATATTACAAGGACTTACAACTGGGTCTGTCTGCATCTTTCCTCAAACGTCTTTTTCTGCCTCATACAGGCACCCGTCTGCCCCGATACCGGTCAAAGAACTGCATGAAGAAAAAAAAGGAATATTTAGTTCAAAATACAATTGGATATTCAAATTTGGTTCAACCTGCAAAAGTGAACAGTGTGGACAGATTTTGAGCCACATGAACTTTAGTAATTCTTTTCCACCAATTACAGTACATAATTTATACATTGCGATAATGCAAAACCTATTCATATACCACCATTTTGTGTGTGGGTGTGGAATGTGGCAATTCTCCAATGATTTTCAGCCATTTTAGGTCCTAAGGGTTGTGTGTCTGCATTAGCGTCTGTGTAGAGATTGGGTAGAGAGAAGAAGAGGGAAGGGGTAATGAAACATTGAATATTCGGTGTAATCGGTATTGTGTCAATGAGCTCCCTCACAAAAGCATTCCCACTCCCCCCAAAAAATAGTGCTAAAACACCCTAATTTTTTTTTTTTTTTAATAACGTAGGATAACTTTACTCAGATTAATTGTATGTCGCAAACGCATACTGTACAACAATCATCACCGTTAATCAAACTCCTACGGGTAACTAACCCCACCTACCAGAACCAGTTACCAGGTAACCCAGGAGCTTTCACTCCTGACGAACTAAGCAGTTTATCCTCATGCCCAGGAGGCATGAGGATAAACACCCATACTTTTTTTTTGATAAGTAATAGTTGCTAAAACACCCTAATAACCAAGTAAATGAATAATGTAGATGACAAGAACTTTACTATATGCATGGATAAAGCTGTGAACCTTAAGGGCTTCTGCCTCAGATGCAAAGCACTCCATGTGCTTGTTTAGAATAATGCCAACATTAGGTATCTCATAGATCAACAGTACAAAGGTTAAATTTAATTTTTTTTATTATTTAATTATCATAACATTTACATTACTAATCACACTAAGAGTATATGAGATATCTATGAATCTTCTATCTCACGTTAAAATTCCTTAAATACGCAGCTGTCCAAGTAAAAAAGAGACTATTTATTTCCTTCTTGCCTATATGAGCTTTCACAAGTACTAAAATCTAGCAAACATTCTATGAACAATCTTACAGTTTAAAATTTGAAATAAATAGCAATAAAATGAAACTTTTTCCATAATAAACATACCGATCTGATATATGGCTGTTGGAACAACCAACCAAGAATAGGTATCTTTTGCAGAAAAACCGCCAGTGTTGGCCAGAAGCCACTGCAAAATATGTTCCAGTAACAATTAAAATGTGTAATTACAAAGATCACTGCGACAATCATGAATGTAAGACTTCTACAGACCTGAAGAGTACAATGAATCCATATGCCTCCAAAATCATGCCCAAAATAGGCCATCCTATGACAACCAACAAGAAGCCAACACCAAAAGAAATTGTTCCCTGTACAATCAGAAAAAAAAAAAAAAAAACAAAAAAAACAACTGGTGAAAAGACATGAAGCAATGCATGAACCACAGCATTCTGTGTTTTGAGTGTGTGTGTGTGTGTGACACAGAGAGAGAGACTCAACAGGTTAAACCTTAAAATTTTGGCGTTTCATGAAGAACTGCATGGAAGACTTCAGTCCAATGGTGAGAGTCACCCCTGAGAAGAAGAGTATCTGATTAAGTACACACAAAAGTAAGAAAGTGTTAAACAATGTATCATGTCAACAACAAGCATATGTGATATTTAAAGACTTAAAAAAAAGGAACCTGAGCAAGCACAAACGAAGAATAAGGCACTTACATTTCCCATGGCAAGTAATCCCTTGTCAAAGAAGAAGATGATTCCCAGGAATGAGAAAAATATGCCAAATCCTGTCAACCCTAGTCCAATCTCTGTCCCAATTCACAATTTCCAAGTATTAGGGGTGTACCAATTTCAAATATATATATATATATATATATATATATATATATATATATATATATATAATTCAGATAGAAGTCCCAAATTTACATCTAAATAGCATCAACATGAAGTAGAAACACACGCAACTCAATATGACGCAAGTTTCAAGGATACATTCATGTATATTATATGTTTGAGCTAGAATCACATAAATCTACGCATTTTTTCTAGGCTCCAAGCACTTCTAATCATGCCCCGAAGTAATATTACCTTATATGACATTATATGCCATTCCTTTGTATCTTAGTACCCAATTATATGAAAGGTCTAGCAGTGTAGAAAAGTTAAATGTCTTGGCCACCACAACCAAAATCAAGCGACTTGACTCCTACTACAACTCATAATCATTCTAATTTTGGTCTAGGGCCTCTAGGCAGAACCATAGAAACTCACATGTGACTCACATTTAGTCAAGCACATCCGAACATTCTAAAACACTAAACCAAATTCTGCATGAAAATACCTAAACTCCTCAAAGTATTTGCACGTTATTCTCTATGCCTAAAATACAACAAGGTATGCCGCCTTAAAGACAGACCATAATTTCTGCCCATGGTCTCTAGACCAATTGGCATCTTCTAGCTCCATAAGCAAGGGTCAGATATAAGGTCACAGGTTCAAGAAACACCAATAATTGTTGCCAATGGTCTCTATAAAACATGGCATCTTCTAACCCTATAAGCAAGGAGTGGATGGTAAGGCCGTGGGTTCAATCCTGTGCACGTGTGAGTTGTATTTACCTTTAAGTGTCTAAATGACATGAAGAAAATCACATCAACAGAGACTGACAAAGTTGTACTTGCTGCTTAAAACTCAAGAAAGAATGTCCTATTTTAATCGACACAACATGTACATATTTATCAACAATGAAAAACATCATAAAGCCAGTTGTCAAAAGTCATAACTATAGAAAAACGATCCTGAGCATGTTTCGTACTAGCACCAAATCAAGACTGAAAATAAAACTTAAGAAAGGTAGTTACAGTAGTATAATAAGCCTTCTTAATCAAAGTTTTAAGCTACCCATTCTCGAATGTTCTAATAATCTTAACCCAACCCTATTATTGCTTACTGATAATCAAAGGCAGGAATGAAAGAAACACTAGTACAGGCATTTACCACAATAAATCAAAGTAAACAACAACCAAAAATAAAATAAAAAATCGAACGCAATTAAACTAGCAATGCTATTGCCAAAAAGTGAAAGAAACAGAATCATATCAATTTTCACTCACTCTTGCGGTCATTCATCTCAAAGGAAACCATATTTTCAATGACTCAGAAATGCCTCGCCTCCACTGCACCGCAAACAAGAAAATTAGACTCAACAAAGGAAAACACCAAATAGAGATATCAAATTGAAAGACAAAAAAAAAACTCGAATTAGGGCTTAGTTTCGAAACTTTGAATTCATAAGATCTGGATGTAATAGTACCACCTTGGTGAATCTGAAGATAAACGAACTCGAATTGACAGCGGAGATCCTAAGAGGACCTAGAAATCAGAGATTTGAATCGTACAAGTCGTCAAAGCAGATATTTATTAGAGCCTAAAAATCCGTTTGCTTGCAGAAAAGAGAGAGAGAGAGAGAGAGAGAGAGAGAAGGAAATAGAAAGTGAAAACCTAGCCCTGAGTTTCCTCGTCCTTTCGTATGTATTTCTCGGCAAACAAATGGGAAAGATCAAGTAGTTGCAGAGAAAGGAGAAGAGAAAACCTGTGTGAGCCTGAAAGCTGAGACACAGCGTAAGTGCAGAAATGGGAATATAGAGAGAGTAGAGAGAGAGAGGGAGGCGCGTGATGATCACGAATTTGTATATATCGGTTTTCTGCTTCTATGCGAAGGAAATGATACTTTGCGACAGAAATATATCGTGAGACTTGACCAACTTCTTTCACGCCTGGTGATGACGTTGTTTAACCAATTGAAAAATAAGTTCGAAAAAAAAAAAAAAAAAAAATCTTCACTTTAATCCTTAAACTACGTAAATTTTGAGAAGCGTCTCCTAAAATTCAAAAATTCTTAATTTATACCCTTAAATTTTTAATTTCAATTAATTTATCCTTTTTGTTAGTTTTAGCAGTTAATTATTAATGAAAATGCTTAAAAAAACTAAATTATCTTTCAATTTTCGTTTTTAAAAAATAAATAAATAATGGATCTTAGGGTCACCTTGTGACCGGCCGGTGAGTCAAATTTTTTTATTTTTTATTTGAAATTTTATAAAAAGGTTATGGGTACAAATGTCATTTTATCATTTTTAATGTTTAAAATCTGATTGAGGGGGATAAATTAATTGAAATTAAAAGTTTAGGGGTGTAAATTAATATCTTTTGAATTTTGTAAGGGTTTTCTAAAAATGCGCAATAGTTCAGGATGTAAAGTAAAGTTTTCCTCAAAATAAAATAAAAAACAATTGAAAATGAGTTAGGGAGGCAAGGAAATTAATTAGTGTTAGTTTGTGTTCACACAGTTTGCCGGCCACTAGCTCCGATCGAACCGGGAAATTACACAAAGTTGATCAAGAACTCATGAAAAAATCTTCTCTCATTTCTGTCTTTTTTTTTTTTTTTTTTTTTTACAAAACTCTCCTCTTTCTCACTTGCAAAATTTTCCTCTACTTAAACCACTCTTCCTCGAGATCCGCGCCATGGCTGCACCAGAGCGTGACACATGTGACCTAGAGATCGGAGGCTAAACCAGCAGGTCAGGTCTGCATGACTCCTATATGATCACAGCGACCCTTCTGAGTACGAACGGGCTCTAATGGGACATGGATATGACATAAGTCGTTTGACGTAACAACTCCTTTATGCTGATTGGACGTCTACTATCTCTTTCACCAAGACTGGCTGAACCTCGCGCAACGAACTCGTCCTGCGAAGCTAACACTAGGTTTGGTTCATAGTGCAGACTGCTCACCGAACCGAACATGAACCTGAACCTCAGTGTTCCATTATTCAAGGTGGGCATGAGCAAGGGCGCCATGGGCCTTTTAGCCTTGCGTGTTTGGGCTACTGGGCCGGTATGCACTGCTAACAAGGCTTTCAGGCTACAAATGTCTTGGGCTTTGCAGATAGTCAAGCTTCCATTGGTCCAGGCTACTCCAGGTTCGACAGCTCTTCTGATTGGCCGGACCTCGAAAAGTTGCAATTGGGTTTTTTAAATTGTGTATTTTTAAAAATGCACCAATTTACCTATGATTTGAAAACACACACACACACACACACACATATATATATATATATATATATTTTTTTTTTGCATTTTCAAATTGTAATTTATAAAAATGCACTTTTAAACTGTACATTTTTTCTATAATTTAGTTCAAAATCACACATTTGTTTCGCAAAATTGCAGTGTCAAACACACTCTTGCTGTGTTGAGGTATGTATTTTTTATTTTTTATTTTTAGTTTGAAAAATATTTTTATGCGAGTAAAGGTGAGAAGTATTTTTGATGTTTGGTCAGGTTTATATTTGAGAAAAATGTTTTTTCATAACTTAAAGATAAATCTCTACCCCCTGTGCGTATTGAGGCGATATTTTGAAGATATGAACTGAAGTCTTGATGAGGCGATGTTTAAATTATCAGTATGTTTAGGATTGCGTTCGAAAAATAAAGCTTTTAAGTCAAAAAATATTTTTTGGCAATTTATTTTTAAGGGTCTATTTGGGATTGCAGGTTCAATAAGTGAGATTTTAAAAATTGCGTTTTTAAAAATTACATTTTTAAAATCGCTACTTTTTAAAATCGCAAAGGCGTTTGGTAAAACATGTTAAAAAGTTTTTTTTTTTATCCAATATTTGTTATGTGAAATCGTGATTTTGGTTTAAATTCGCACTTTTTTAAATAAGTACCCCTACCCTATTTATAAAAATCACAAATTTTTTTCCTATTTTAAATTAAGTTGTTTTTTAATCACAATGTCAAACCCAAACATCTTATGTTTTGTGATATTTTTTAAAAACGCAAATTATTCTTGTAAAATCGCAATTTCAAACACATCCTAAATTATTGTCAAAAGTGCATTTTGGCCATTTTTAGGTTTTTTGGATACTTAAAAGCGTTTTCAATTTTTTTTTCCAAATTGATTTTTTTTTTCGAACGAACTTTTTGAGTGTTAAATGCATTTTTAGGCCCCTCAAACACACACTCAAACAGACCCTAATTTTCTCTTTTGTTTTGTTGTATTTCAATGATATAATGAAAATTGTGGGTTGTTGTTGTTGGCAAGGTTTTTGAGTTGTATTTACTTAAGATATGTAGCAAGGCACTAAATTGTAGCTCAAATCATTATAATTTTGTATGTTGTTTCTTCTACTACAGGTGTTTGGATGAGTGTTTTCCAATTATTCAATGCATGGGACCACTGCCCTTTCCTTTTACTTGTGGGTTTGGGAGACATAAAAATTCCAAGTTAAACTTGAAATAAGACCTACTTGGAGCAGGATTGATTCACCGACTTTAGCACCCTTATAAAAAGCTAGCTTCAGTCTTTCGTTGATGCAAGCGCATCAGACTATTTTCTTCTTAGTTTTTTTGGAAGAGTTCAAAACAAAAGAGAAAAAAAGACCATAATAATCTCTATAAATGAGATTTTGTGTATTTGGGCTTTGAGGTCGAGTGATTTTTTCTTTACTATATTTTTTAACTATATTTTTCATAATAAATTTCTTGTAATCGCTTAGAGAAAATCACTTATATGTTTATTATTGTCTTATTTATTTAGAAAAATTTGCTAGTAACCTTTCCAGTACTAAACTTTTCTTCGTCACCTTTCCACTAACATTCAAATAACTGAATAACTGACCACTGCATGCACAAAAGAACAACCACTTACAAAAATAAACAACGAACTGTGAATAAACATCGTATCAGAGCACAACCGAACCATTACATAAAAAAAGGGTCCCACTTTTGTTTCTTGTTCCTTGAAACCCGTTCCATGACCTCTGCACCTGCAGCAGGTCCTCTGAACTGGGTTACTTCACTTACGCCTTCTGAGCACTCTAGTGCTGCTTTGTCTGTGTACGTACGTGCTGTCATTTCCTTGAGCTTTTCTCGGCACGCGCCAGCAACTCCCTTCTTTGCATGAGTTGTGGTTGCGTGCTTTCACGCGCAGACGCAGTGCTCATCTAGTTTCTTGCAAACTGCTCCCCCCTTACTGGTATGTTTCGAGCAACGTGACACCATTACGAGCCGTTGATTCCTCTTCTTGATTTTTCCAGATTGGGTATGTTAAATATCTCTGTGTGTGGGACACCGGACACTACTCTCTTAGAAGCTTTTGTTGCAGGGAGACTTTCAGGTATATATATATTTTTTATTTTTTACTTTTCAGCAGGAATTTAACTTACTTCAAATTTGATGCATGTTTGTATTGTCGTCAAATTTGAAGATTAGTTTGTGTTCTTGTTTCTCTGTTTGGTTGCTCAGAAATGAGAGGAAAATGAAGGAACTGTTAGAAATGAGTATTATATTGTTTATTGTTTGCGACCAAAGAGATTACTGAATCTTAGATTCCGCAAATAATTATTGAATGGTTTGTTTATCGTTTTCATATATCTTTTTGTTGTTTGTAAATTGTTGGGAAGGAGGATAATGAAGTTTCTGAATATTGGTAGATTTTTCTTTTTTTTTGGATCTGGGGAGACAACGTTTTAATGAAATCCTGTATGTTGTTTTCGTTATAATTTTCTCTGGGGGTTGGTGGTGAGTCGCTAGAAAAGTTAAGGGTTATTTTACTGGTAGAGTTTTGGTTTAATTTTGTAAGCAGTGTTTTATGTTCTGGATAGGGGTTTCTTTTCTGTTTTCATTCCTGTGTGTTTAGTGTTTGGTGTTTCAGAGAAACCAAAACTAAGAGTTGAAATTCTCCTTTGTTTTCTGGTTGTCTTGTCCACAAGCAAAATGTCATGTTCATTTGTTGTTGAATCTTTGGAATTAGTATGGTTTACTAATACTTATTTGATTTTTGGATTGCTTTATAGTGCTGTTTTGGTTATGGAGAATATGCTGCATTCAGAGTCTCTTAGAACAGTTACATCAGTAAATGGTAGACATTCTGAAGGAAGATTGGGAAAATTGGCGAGGGAAAATGGTTATTGTTCTTTTCGTGCTAGTCCGCCAAAGTATGAGAGACACAAAGCTTTTGCTGTTCTTGACTTTCCACTGGGATGTGGACCATTTGCTCCACGAATCCAGTCTACGGAGATGCTTGAGCAAAAAAAAGTTTTGACATCAAAGGAAGAAAAAGTGATTGTTTCATCTGATCAGGTGAATGAACTTGAATCTGTGAAAGCCAAACCTGTAAAGATGCAGTCACCGGCTTTGAACAATGCAGGGTTGAGTGAACCTGTAAAGGGTTCGCTAGAAAAGTTAAGGGTTATTTTACTGGTAGAGTTTTGGTTTAATTTTGTAAGCAGTGTTTTATGTTCTGGATAGGGGTTTCTTTTCTGTTTTCATTCCTGTGTGTTTAGTGTTTGGTGTTTCAGAGAAACCAAAACTAAGAGTTGAAATTCTCCTTTGTTTTCTGGTTGTCTTGTCCACAAGCAAAATGTCATGTTCATTTGTTGTTGAATCTTTGGAATTAGTATGGTTTACTAATACTTATTTGATTTTTGGATTGCTTTATAGTGCTGTTTTGGTTATGGAGAATATGCTGCATTCAGAGTCTCTTAGAACAGTTACATCAGTAAATGGTAGACATTCTGAAGGAAGATTGGGAAAATTGGCGAGGGAAAATGGTTATTGTTCTTTTCGTGCTAGTCCGCCAAAGTATGAGAGACACAAAGCTTTTGCTGTTCTTGACTTTCCACTGGGATGTGGACCATTTGCTCCACGAATCCAGTCTACGGAGATGCTTGAGCAAAAAAAAGTTTTGACATCAAAGGAAGAAAAAGTGATTGTTTCATCTGATCAGGTGAATGAACTTGAATCTGTGAAAGCCAAACCTGTAAAGATGCAGTCACCGGCTTTGAACAATGCAGGGTTGAGTGAACCTGTAAAGGGTTGGGAAGAAGCAGCCCGTGATTTGTCAAAGGATTTACATTTGGTGTGTGCTTCTGCTTCAAAGGAAGAGATGTTTTTGCCAAGTGGTTCAAAATGCTGGTCACCATCTGTTGGTCCCAGTGCTGTTCCCAATGGCAACGGTTTGAGGAAGACTATGGCCAAAAAGTATCCTCCACGAAGAAAAGTTTCGGCCATCAGAGACTTCCCTCCCTTGTGTGGAAGGAACGCCCCATGTCTTAGTAGGGAAGAGAGTGTGAAAGTCCATGCTTCTCCAAAGAACAAGAGTTTGGGTCAAGAAAAGCTTGTTATGGGTGACAGGCCATTGGAAGAGACTGAAAAAACTGACTTGAAGCGAATGAGAGAGGATGTTCAAAATACAGTCGTGCGGAAGAGCAAATTTCAGGGGAATGTTTCTGTGGTAATTGGGGACAAAGTTAGAGCTGATTCTGATGGGCGTGCTACTAAAAAAATGAGGAAGCAAGATGGATTTGAAAGGTATTCTGAGATGAAGGTGGATCAGGAGCCTGTGTTGGACAGGCATGGGAAAGGGGCCTATAAACCATACCCATCTGATTCTGATGGGCATGCGACTAAAAAATTCACGAAGCAAGATGGATTTGGAAGGTCTTCTGAGATGAAGGTGGACCAGGAGCCTGTGTTGGACAGGCATGGGAAAGGGGCCTATAAGCCATACCCAATTGATTCTGATGGATGTGCTACTAAAAAAATCAGGAAGCAAGATGGATTTGAAAGGTCTTCTGAGATGAAGGTGGACCAGGAGCCTGTGTTGGAAAGGCATGGGAAAGGGGCCTATAAACCATACCCAACTGGCATTACAAGTGAAGATAAAGGAAAGAAATATAGTTTTCTAGAGCTTAGGAAACATAAATCTGCTGTCAGGACAAAGGATGAATCGAAAGTTTCTGGAGTAGAGTAAAAAAAAAAGAACTCATCTATTTCAGGAAAGAATGCAAATAAAGGCAGGGGTCAAATTGCTGTCGGGGATAAGCAGGATTCTGCTAAGGATGATGATGAATATTTAGACTTTCATATACTTATAAAAAAAAAAAATTTAGACTTTTTTCATATGGCTCCCGGACCACGGCGTTTTGGTGTAAACCTGCCACCCATTGGATTGAGTAGAAGTGGTGAAGTGAGGGAGACACTGCGGCTGTTCCCAGCTGTCTGTAGGAAGCTTTTGCAGGAAGAAGAAGCAAAGTCAAAGGAACGAAGAAAAACTAAAAGGAGGGTTGATCAAAAAGTATCAAAGATTCTTATGAAGAAAGGCAAATGTGTTAACACTGGAGAAAAAATCTTGGGATCTGTCCCAGGAGTTGAAGTTGGTGATGAGTTTCATTACAGGATTGAGCTTAATAGTATTGGCCTTCATCGCCCGAATCAGGCTGGAATAGATTTTTTGAAGCATGATGGGGAGATCCTTGCAATTAGCATTGTGTCATCTGGGGGCTATGATGATGATTTGGATAATTCAGATTCCTTGACATATACGGGCCAGGGAGGAAATGTGATGAATACTGATAAAGAACCTGAAGATCAGAAACTTGAACGGGGAAACCTCGCTTTGAAGAATAGCATGCATAAAAGGAATCCTGTTAGGGTGATCCGTGGCTCTGAGTCTTCAAATGGAAAAATATATATCTATTATGGGCTATATCTGGTGGAGAAATATTGGCAGGAATTGGGGTCACGTGGTAAGCTGATTTTCAAGTTTCGGTTGGACAGAATTCCAGGTCAACCAGAGCTTGCTTGGAAAGAAGTCCAAAAGCCCAACAAATTCAAAATAAGGGATGGTCTCCGTGTGGATGATATCTCACAAGGGAAAGAGTCGACTCCCATTTTTGTTGTGAACACCATTGATGATGAGAAACCTTCACCGTTTAAATACATTACCAGCATGATATATCCTTATTGGTGCCGCCCTCTACCTCTCAAGGGCTGTAACTGTATTAATGGATGCTTAGATTCCGAGAAATGTTCATGTTCAGTCAAGAACGGAGGAGAAATCCCATTTAACTATAATGGGGCTATAGTCAAAGCAAAGCCCCTCGTCTATGAGTGTGGTCCTTGTTGCAAGTGCCCTTCTTCTTGCCATAATAGAGTCAGCCAGCATGGTATCAAATTTCAGCTTGAAATTTTTAAAACCAAATCGAAGGGGTGGGGTGTGAGATCCCTTAATTCGATTCCTTCAGGAAGTTTTGTTTGTGAGTATATAGGAGAGCTCCTTGAAGATAAGGAGGCTGAACGAAGAACCAGTAATGATGAGTATTTGTTTGATATTGGGAATAACTACAATGACAGTTCTCTTTGGGATGGACTCTCGTCACTAATGCCTGATGTGCAGGCAACTTCCTGTGAATTTGCGGATTATGGTTGTTTCACTATTGATGCAGCGCAGTATGGCAATGTGGGGAGATTCATCAACCATAGTTGCTCTCCCAATTTGTACGCGCAAAATGTCCTATACGATCATGACGACAAAAGAATTCCTCACATAATGCTCTTTGCCGCCGAAAACATTCCTCCATTGCAAGAGCTGAATTTCCATTACAATATGCATCAGGTTCATGATTCGAATGGAAATATAAAAAAGAGGAGTTGCTTTTGCGGTTCTATAGAGTGCACCAACAGGATGTATTGAGGCAGAGTAAGAAGAGAAGGTCGGATTTAAAGTGAAGAGGTAATTTGCTTGCTTTCTATTAGTATATATTAATGTTTTTATTATTATTTCTATTCTTGCTCAGATGCTCATGTGTAGATACAAACACACCATTTACGTAAGAAGGTCGAAATTGAGTCTCAAGGTCATACTTTTTCTTTTCTTGAGAATTCCCAACGGTTGGACTTTTCACCTGATTTGGGAGGTTTCCTGAACTCACTCTTTCTTGATTTGAAAAAATTTCTGAATCTCTTGGGAAGCATGTCAAATTCTCATCAAGAGGAGTCACTAGCCTTTTCCCTAACTATTTTCAAGGCTAAGTTTTTTTTTCTTGGGTTCAGGTAAGGTGAGTTCTTAGGTGTAGGGGGATTCTACAAGTTCCTCTATTCTCATTGTATCAAGGTAATTGCCTTTTTCAATAACAGTGACCTTAGGTCTAAACATCTCAAGTAGAGATTGCGTGACCTTGCTGTTTTTGGAATCTTCTCACCTAGGTTAAACTGGAGTTCACAATATCATTCAATTTAGCAAAGAACTCATCAAAAATTTTGTCCTCTTTCATTCTAATCTCATCAAACCTAGAGGTCAACACCTGAAATTTTGAATTTTTAACAATTTTAGCACCTTCATGAATCACCTCTAAGATATCCCATGCATCCTTAGCCATTTCACATAGATATTCTTTTGAAATCCTCTTGTGAAACATCCACAAAGAAAGCATGGAACATATTACTATTTCAATTATAAGCATTCAATTCATCCTTAGACTACATGTCAATATTAGTAGCGGGTTTAATCCAACCATTTTCAACAATCATCTAAACACGTTCATTCAATAACTTGAAGAACACTCTCATGTGAACCTTCCCGTAAGCATAATTATTGCCATCAAAATAAGGAGGAACAAACAAAGATTGAAATTGAACAAGAGCCATGACAACGGATTTCAAGGATCACACTTAAAAAATTAATCCAACAAAGTGAACCAAGGCTCTTACCAATTGAAGATTTTTGATTTAAACCCAAGATACAACACAAGATTACCAAGCTACTTGTTAAGTCAATTACCAAAGTTATCAATATGAAAATTCAAGAAAGCATAAAATCAAACAACACAAAGGTTTTAGTAACGAAGTGGAAACTTTTTGAAAAACTCTTCAAAAGTAAAACTACTATGGAGAGCAGGCAACCCCAAAAGCATCCGCTATAGAAGACTTATGTTAGAGATTGATCTTATTTACAAAACCTTTGTAACTCCCAAGACTCAATTCATAACCCCAACAAACGTCTCATTCGCCTCTTACCACAATAATTTTTTTTTTTGATAAGTAATGATGCATTAAAGAGCGCAGAGGGGCGCAACCCAAGTACACATGGAGTATACAAGAGAGCGACTAAGTAGAGGAGAAAGAGGAAGAGAACATAAAAAGAAAATCAGGGAAATTGATCTCTAGGGGAGCAAGCCATTCTGCAGTCCACATAAAGAGCGTATACAAAAAGAAATTAACAATGTCCTCAAGGTTTCTCGACAAATCCTCAAAGCATCTAGCATTCCTTTCCTTCCATTAGCACCACATAAGACACAGTGGAGCCATCTTCCACACCACCGCGCTTCGGGATTTACCACCCGACCACCAACTAGCTAACATTTCCTTGACGCTTCTAGGCATAACCCAACACATGTTGAAACGAGAGAAGATAACATCCCACAAAAAGCGCGCAACCCCGCAGTGAAGAAAGAGATGATCCACAGGCTCCCCATTTGATTCACACATACAACATCGATTAATCACAACTATGCCCCTCTTCCTAACATTATTCAAGGTAAGAGACTTTCCAAGGGCGTCCAACCAAGCAAAAAAAGCCACTCTCGAAGGAACCTTAATGCGCCAAATACTTTTCCAGGGGAAATGGATGGGCTCTTTAAGGACGAGCTTCCTATAAAAGGAGCGAACCTCAAACTTCCCTTTTCTAGAGGGGATCCACCACATCCGATCCTCCCCTTCCCCCCGCAACGAGATCGAATACAAGAGCGAGAGAAGGGAAAACCTCTTACCACAATAATTCTAGAACCTTTGTCTTTCTTCTCCATGGATCACCTTCACGAGCAAATCTTGTCCACTTCAACGCATAACTCTAGTGGCTATAGGCTTTTCTGTGGCTTGAATGGCAAGTATGAAACAAGGAGAAGACTTGAAAATATTTTGGCTAAAGAACAATGGTAAACCTCCCTTATAACTATGAAAATAGCATCTTCGGGTGTAGCATATAAGGCCTATATAGAAGGGGAGAAAACTAATTCTTTTAGGCTTAGTTGACTACTGAAAAAACAATATGCTGCAATTGATGCGAACCAACTAGTTACAAAACATAGGAAAGGATAAATCAACTACTTCGAGAGAGCTGTGATCTCTATTGGCTACTTCGAGGGAGCCTTACCTCCAAAACACAGTAAACTATATTCTAAAATAATAATCAAATCATGCTTTGTTATTGATAGTTCCCCTTTAAATAGAGAAACAATATACTATTGATTATATAATAGACCAATTAGGTCTTGACTTGAACAACTCTAATAAAGAAAGAATCTAACTATTTATTAGAATATAAAATCTACGGAGATATACTCCTTATTGGACTTTAACACGATGCCGGACGATATCAAATAATTATGATCATATCAGTAATCTTGTTTGAACAATAATTAATTATGTTCGAACAAAATCTAGGGCTTCACAATTTTATTGTGTGGTGATTGGGCTTCAAATAGCACTTCAATCAAGGTATTATGTGCTCCTCTCGTTCGAATGGGTTTTGAACGAGACTATGATCGAATGATTCTATATGTTAATTTAAGACTGCGTTCGTGGTTGCGATCGAATCATGCTGGACTTTCTTGTTCGAACAAGAGTGATTTTGTTTTAACAAGATCTTTAATCTCTCAGTTCCAACACTAAATTTTTACCGACTCAAACCTATACTTAAAGTCGGGGTTGTGCAAGTAAAGTATTACCCACGACATCTGTAAATTCATGGTCAGGTCCCACCCTAGACATCAGCATTGTCGGGGTTGTGCAAGTATGTTTTTTCTAGTCAGTTTACAATGTTGTCAGCATAGTCGCAATGAGATACCGCCCTAGACTTCAACATATTGGGGGTTGTACAAGTATGTGTTTCCCAGTTAGTTCAGTATTACCATAGCATAAACATAGTCATGATCAGATCTGCCATAGGCGGAGAAGTGCCACCCTAGACGTCAGCATGGTCGAGGGGGCAAGGATGTCTTTCCATTAAATGTGACTCATGGTGTCAGCATAGTCATGGTTGCAAAACAAAAGCATTTTGAGTTAGAAACATTTTCATCATTTTAATGCTTGCAAGAACCTATTTATTATGTGCAGCATTTCTAGAACAACTAGTCTTTTGTTAGTAGAGTCTTCAGTAGTTACTATGCAAAGCATTTCAGAACAACTAGTATATGTCAGTTTAGTTTTCATAACATCATACTAGTTTTCACTTTTAAAGAATAAAACCCTCTCTCATTACAATTCAAGAATAGAGAAATTCATATTTGGTTAGAAAGTTTTAGTATCATATACTCATGAGCTCACAGTTTTACTTATAATACTTTTTTTACAGAAATTACAGTTGTCGCAGCAGAAGAGGGACCAGAGTAGGAGAGGTAGGCTCGATCCTTAGGGTTTCCTTTCAGCTTGTACAGTTTTGGATCCAGCGGATTGTAATGTTATCCTGATCAGATGTATTTGGATGACATATGTGCCCTTTGTATATGGCAATAGTGTCTGTTGCTATGTATCTAAGATATGTAGTTTGGACAAGAGATGTAAACTGTAATGATGAATATATAAGGATATAACAGTAGCACCACGACTCAAGGATAAGGATATAAGGATATAACAGTGCGAGTTTTTATAAGGATATAACAGTAGCATCATGTCTCAAGAAGCGAAGATCAATGGATTAAATCTTCCTTCCCCTTTTCCTTCTTCTTGAAACACGTTACGATAGCGATATATGATGTTTTTTTTCATCTTTCATAACAACCATTGATATTGAAAGAAGTAGTAGATTTTGCATTTGTTAAAATCTTTGTTTTATATATATATATATATATATATATATATATATATTTTTTTTTTTTTTCTGTTATTAAAACAAACATATTAATAAACAACTATTTAAAAAATTTACATTTATGACATATCAAAACATTTTTCCAAACAAAAATAAATAACTTTCAAAAGATATAAACAAACATTCCCACCTTTTCTGCCATCATAATCTTCAATAATTCTGAAGATATTATACAATGTATAATTTCCCTTTTTTTTTTTTTTTTTTTTTGAGTGAATAATTTCTTAAATACTAACTAACCATTGATTTCAAATTAAATAGTGAAATTTCACCATATTTATTCCTCATTTTTATTAATACAATATTCATTATATTTAAAAATAATAATAAATACCGATATAGAAAAACCATTTAAAAACATATTAAATTTTTGACTGAAATGGACAGAGGGGTACTGCAATGCCTGTTTCTCTGCCTGTACAAAACGGTATCGATTTAGAACCTGGAAACACTTTAACGGCGTCGTTTTGCATATACAGAACAACGATCTCACCCTTAAATCTCATTCTGATTATTTTTCTCGGTTCAAGGTTCCTTGCCTTCCCCTTTCTGTGGTTAAAGAAAACCTAATTTTGCTCAGTTCATGCGAGCACTTCGGATTGCAGTTTAAATCTCCAACATTTTTCATCGGGTTCCAATCATTACGAGCTGTTGATTACTCTGAAAATCACTGGTCAACTATACGTCCATGGTTCGTCTTCTTTCCTCTTCTTGATTTTTCCCGATTGGTATGTCTGTGGGACACTAATCTCTTAAAAGCTTTTATTGCATGGAGACTTTCAGGTTTTTTTTTTTTAAAAAAAAATAAAAATTAATAGCAGTAATTTTACTTCAAATTTGATGCGAATTTAAGGATTAATCTCCATTTCTGTTTTCTCTTAATATGCTGAAAATTTGGTGTACGGTTCTTAAACAGTTAATACTCCAAGCATTAAGTTCCTCACCGAGTTTTGGCTGAATACAAACAGTTATATCTTTCATATATGTTTTGATTATTTGAAAATTGTTGGGAAGGAGGATAATTAAGTTTCTGAATGTTGGTAGATTTTTCATTTTTTGGATCTGGGGACACAATGTTTTAATGAAATCCTGAATGTTATTTTTGTTTTAATTTTCTCTGCGGTTTGGTAAGTCACTAGAAGAAGGGAAGGGTTATTTTGCCGGTGGAACTTTGGTTTAATTTTGTAAGCAGTGTTATATGTTCTGGATGGGGGTTTCTTTTCTTTTTAAATTCCTGTGTGTTTAGTGTTTTGGTATGACCTGAGAAACCAAAATATAAGAGTTCGAGTTCTCCTTTGTTTTCTGGTTGTCTTGTCTACAAGCAAAATGTCATATTCATTTGTTGTTTAATCTTTGGAATTAGTATGCTTTACTGATACTTATTTGGTTTCTGGATTGCTTTAGAGTGCTGTTTTGATTTGTTTTGGAAGTTCGAATGGGGGTTATGGACAATAAGCTGCATTCAGAGTCTCTTAGAAAAGTTACATCAGTAAACGCTAGTCATTCTGAAGGAAGATTGAGAAAATCGGCAATGGAGAACAGTGATTGTTCTTTTCGTACTAGTCCACCAAAGTATAAGAGGCGCAAAGTTTATGCGGTTCGTGACTTTCCACCATTTCCTCCACAAATCCAGTCTACGGATATGCTTGAGCGAAAAAATGTTTCGACATCAAAGGAAGAAGTGGTCGTTTCATCTGATAAGGTGAGTGGACTTGAATCTGTGAATGCTGAACCTGTAAAAATGCAGTCACCAGCTTTGGAAGCTTTGAACAATGCAGGGTTGAGTGAACATGTAAATGGTTTAGAGTGCAAAGTTTTTGCTACTGGGGAATTTCCACCAGAATGTGGACCATTTGTTCCACGAATCCAGTCTACAGAGATGCTTGAGGAAAAAAATGTTTTGAAATCAAAGGAAAAAGAAGTGGTCGTTTCATCTGATCAGGTGAGTGGACTTGAATCTGTGAATGCTGAACCTGTAAAAATGCAGTCACCAGTTTTGGAAGCTTTGAACAATGCAGAGTTGAGTGAACCTGTAAAGGGTTTAGAGAGCAAAGTTTCTGCTGTTGGTGACATTCCACCAAGATGTGGACCATTTGCTCCACGAATCCAGTCTACAGAGATGCTGGAGGGAAAAAATGTTTTGACATCAAAGGAAGAAAAAGTGGTTTTTTCATCTGATGAGGTGAATGGACTTGAATCTGTGAATGCTGAACCTGTAAAAATGCAGTCTCCAGCTTTGGAAGCTTTGAACAATGCAGGGTTGAGTGAACCTGTAAATGGTGTAGAAGATGCAGCCTGTGATTTGTCAAAGGATTTACATTTGGTGGGTGCTTCCGCTTCAAAGGAAGAGATGTTTTTGCCAAGTGGTTCTAAATGCTGCTCATCCTCTGGTGCTCCCAGTGTTGTTCCCAATGGCAATGGTTTGAGGAAGACTATGGCTAAAAAGTATCCTCCACGAAGAAAAGTTTCAGCCATCCGAGACTTCCCTCCCTTGTGTTTAAGGAACGCCCCAAATCTTAGTAAGGTAGGGAGTGTGAAAGTGCTTACTTCTCCTAAGAATAGGAGTTTGGGTCAAGAGAAGTCTGATATGGGTGACAGGCCATTGGAAGACACTGAAAAAGCTGACTTGAAGCGAATGGGAGAGGATGTTCAAAATACAGATGCACAGAAGAGCAAATTTCAGGGGATTGTTTCTGTGATAAATGGAGACAAAGTTGGAGCTGAATCTGATGGGCATGCTACTAAAAAAATCAGGAACCAAGATGGATTTGAAAGGTCTTCTGAGATTAAGGTGTACCAGGAGCCTGTGTTGGACAGGGTCGTGGTTCTGGGTCTGATGGCTGCTCCAAATTGTCCTTGGAGGCGTGGGAAAGGGGCCTATAAACCATACCCAACTGGCATTGCAAGTGAAGGTAAAGAAAAGAAATATCGTTTTCTAGAGCTTGGAAAACATAAATCTGCTGTCAGGACAAAGGATGAAGCAAAAGTTTTTGGAGTAAAGCCTAAAAAAGAGAACTAATCTATTTCAAGAAACACTGCTAATCAAGGTATGAGTCAAATTGTTGTTGTTAGGGACAAGGAGGATTCTCCTAAGAATGATGATGAATATTTAGACTTTCACATGCCTCCAGAACCATGTAGTTTTGGTGTAAACCTTCCACCCATTGGAATGAGTATAAGTGGTCAAAGTCACAACAGTGATGCAATTACCAGAAACAAAGTGAGGGAGACACTGCGGCTGTTCCAAGCTGTCTGTAGGAAGCTTTTACAGGAAGAAGAAGCAAAGTCAAAGGAACGAAGAAAACCTAATAGGAGGGTTGATAAAAAACAATCAAAGATTCTCAAGAAGAAAGGTAAAGATGTTAACACTGGTGAAAAAATCTTGGGTTCTGTCCCAGGAGTTGAAGTTGGTGATGAGTTTCATTACAGGATGGAGCTTAATATTATTGGCCTTCATCCCCCAAGTCAGGCTTTAATAGATTTTATGAAGCATGATGGGGAGATCCTTGCAATTAGCATTGTGTCGTCTGGGGGCTATTTTGATGATTTGGATAATTCAGATTGCTTGACATATACGGGCCAGGGAGGAAATGTGATGAATACTGATAAAGAACCCAAAGATCAGAAACTTGAACGGGGAAACCTTGCTTTGAAGAATAGCATGCATAAAAGGAATCCTGGTAGGGTGATCCGTGGCTCTGAGTCCTCAAATGGAAAAGCATATATCTATGATGGGCTATATCAGGTGGAGAAATGTTGGCAGGATTTGGGGCCACGTGGTAAGCTGGTTTTCAAGTTTCAGTTGCACAGAATTCCAGATCAACCAGAGCTTGCTTGGAAAGAAGTCAAAAAGTCCAAGAAATTCAAAGTAAGGGAGGGTCTCTGTGTGGATGATATCTCACAAGGGAAGGAGTCGACTCCCATTTGTGTTGTGAACACCATAGATGATGAGAAACCTGCACCATTTAAATACATTACCAGCATGATATATCCTCATTGGTGCCACCCTCTCCCTCCTAAGGGTTGTAACTGTATTAATGGATGCTCAGATTCTGAGAAATGTTCCTGTGCAGTCAAGAACGGAGGAGAAATCCCATTTAACTATAATGGGGCTATAGTTGAAGCAAAGCCCCTCGTCTATGAGTGTGGTCCTTCTTGCAAGTGCCCTTCTACTTGCCATAATAGAGTCAGCCAGCATGGTATCAAATTTCAGCTTGAAATTTTTAAAACCAAATCTAGGGGATGGGGTGTGAGATCCCTTAATTCGATTCCTTCAGGAAGTTTTATTTGTGAGTATATAGGAGAGCTCCTTGAAGATAAGGAGGCTGAACGAAGAACCGGTAATGATGAGTATTTGTTTGATATTGGGAATGACTACAATGACAATTCTCTTTGGGATGGACTCTCGTCCCTTATGCCTGATGTGCATCCAACTTCCTGTGAAGTTGTGGAGGATGGTGGCTTCACTATTGATGCGGCAGAGTATGGCAATGTGGGGAGATTCATCAACCACAGTTGTTCTCCCAATTTGTATGCGCAAAATGTCCTATACGATTATGAGGACAAAAGAATTCCTCACATAATGCTTTTTGCCGCTGAAAACATTCCTCCTTTGCAAGAGCTGACTTACCATTACAATTACATGATAGATCAGGTTCGTGATTCAAATGGCAATATAAAAAAGAAGAGTTGCTTTTGTGGTTCTGTAGAGTGCACCGGCAGGATGTATTGATGCAGAGTAAGAAGATAAGGTCTGATTTAAGGTGAAGAGGTAATTTTATTGCTTTTATATTTGTAAAATATGTAATGTTTTTATTGTTATTTCTATTCTTGCTCAAATTCTCGTGTAGATACAAACACGCCATTTATATGTAGATACAAACACACCATTTATATGTAGATACCAACGCACCATTTATATTTAGATACGAACGCACCATTTAAGTATGAAGTTCAAAATTGAGTCTCAAATTTGAAGGTTTTCCTACCTCTCCAGTTCTTCTCTCTCACCCATTTGGCAATGTTCTCATATTGGGAACATTGTTTTGCCACTGTTTACCACTTACGAGCTGTATCCCCCCCTTCACTTGTATTGAATTGTTAAATAAGAGGAAACTTCCAAAAAGGCTAATGGTGATCCCGTATATATGCTTATGCAGTACTGCATAAGCACCTGCACTTCTTTGAGGATTTGGGATAACTCCTTTCTTTTCATTGTATTGCTTTCTCATCCATCTTGTGGGATTTGTTTAAACCCAGGAATTGATTTATTAAGTTACCTTCTATATCTGCTTCCATTTAGGTATCACTTTGCAATAATTCTAGCAAGTTACTTGATAGATATTTATTATCAATCTTGGCTTCAGAATTTTTCCACTAGTTAAGAGGTATAATTAAAGTCAGTTTCATATGTGTTGTTATTGCCTTTTGCAATAATTTATTGTTATCATTGTTACTTGGATGGTGCCTTTAGGATGTATATTGCAATGGATAATCTGCATAATTGAGATGGCAAATATTCTCTTTTGAGCTGGTTCTATATGTGTAAGAAAAGTGGTGAAACAGTGGAGCATTTGCTACTTCATTGTCGTTGCTTGTGATCTCGTCTTTAGTTGTCTCCATCACAAGTGTCCATTTGGGTTATGCCCAAGTCCATGGTTGACTTGTTGGCTTCAGGGGATCGTAAATTTGGTGGAGGGGAGGGGTTTTGTTGCTTGGAGAGTTATTGCATCTTCTCTGATGTGGTGTGTATGGTTGGAGAGAATTAAGATGGCGTTTGAAGGCAAAGAGAGGTCAGTGGGACAGATTAAATCGGGATTTCTCAGGATGTTGTTTCAGTGGGATTTGGTGCAACTGTCTTTTGGTTTTTCAGGCCCTTTTGTAGACTTTTCAATTCTGAGCTGCAATTTCTCTTTTATTTTTTTCTTATTTATTGGGTTTACCTTTTTGGTACGTCATTTCCAGCTACATAGACTGCATCCCCTTACTCTTAATCAGTCATTATGACTTCTATATTTCATTTTTTTGATAAGTCATTTTTATATCTATGCTTGAAGGACTTGTCAAATCCAGTAAA